>NC_086444.1:192252074-192580824 GCF_028390025.1 Pseudophryne corroboree | reverse complement strand
TCTCCTTCACAGGTGTGAACGTCTCCAAATCATAGTTTCTGTTTAATTTAAAATATGAAAAAAGTTGGCAAATTGAGATTAGGTAAAATCAATTAGGAATCCAAATAACAGCTGGTTTATGGTCCCTCCAGCAGGATCATCCATCACAGAGTGCCGGTGCGAGAATGCTGCCCACAGCAGGGTCAATGTTAAAAGAGGCATAGTTTGCATTGTTTTCACAGCACTGTGTAATATGTGGATGGAGTTGACAATCGGTGGCAAGTTTATAATAATAATAATAATAATAATAATAATAGATATATAAATAATCAAAATAAAAAAAGTGACTTGAAAGGTCTGTCCCCAAGGGTATTAGGTTAAATGGTCTACAGTAACCATGTTGATGTTCATAAGGTCGACTACTCAATATCGACATCAGAATGTTGACATGGTTTAAACTGTTGACAGGCATTAGGTCAAAATACTCAAACTGTCGACATCTGAAATGTCGTCATGTGATTGTTGACACTCTGAGGATGCCAATATTTATGGATAGTTGCCACCAGAAGAGTCATGGTTATGCTGAGGGGGGAGTTTAGGATTAGGCGGTAGGGGGAGGGTTAGGGATAAGGGGAGAAATACTCACTGGAATGCTGCAACATCGGAGGTACAGTATGCACTGGAAGTGACTGTCACAGCCCCACTGGGATTCGGAAGAAAACCCTTGAGCTGCCGCTGCCTCCAGAAGAAGGTGAGGAACCACTAGACCACAAGGCACAGTTTGTGGATGTCTCATCTGGGTAGACATGATCAATGTCGACATGGCCACTGTTGACATGCTGAATGATGACTGTAGACAAGTCGTACCACCCCCCCCTTAATAAAACAATAAGAGAAATGATTATTCACTTAACAGTGTCTATGTAGACTAGGTCTTCCTATGAAGATGCAGCTGATGTGTCATGAGGAACAGTGCCAAAGGTGATGTTGGCCTGAAGGCTGAAGTGAAGTTTGGAAAAATGCAAAAAAGGCAAAGGGGAAATATGGAAAAATGTCCACATTTTTGTGCAATGGACGGCAAATCATCTCAGTAACACTAAGTCAGTTTACTGCAAATATTAATATCTAAGTCTACATAGATACCAACTGTCCTAATTTAAGTGGATAATTCCCAATTTAAAGGTCCAGCTGCCCAGCATGTTAGGAGTAGACCCATGTATCATGTTTTTTGTATTCATACTTATGTACGAAGACAATAGAGCTACAACTCCTGTGGAACTGGAGCTAAGAACAGCACTTTACTTTCACTGCAAATGTGTTTTCTCATCTTCCAAATCCCATGGAGAGCCAGAGTGTGAATGTACCCATGCCAAACTGGAAACAGAGAGAATAACAAAAAGGGAGACAGACACAAGTGATGAGAGAGACATACATAAGAGCAGAGATACAGACAGACAGAGGCTGGGACAGGATGTAGCTGGAATCCTGGCAGTCGGAATCTCAACGGTCAAAATACCGATGCCGGAATCCTGAATGCCAGAATGCCAGCAGCGCCGCTACAGCTATTCCACTCCACAACACCCATGGAATGGGAATAGAACCTGTGTCGAGCGAAGCGAGCCACCGAGTCCGCAAGAGGCTTCGTTCCGCTCGCCCCCCTCCCGGCATTCTTACAGTCGGTATTTTGACCGCCGGATTTTGACCACCGGGATCCAGTACCTAACCCGCTGGGACAAGCATGGTGGGGATAGTGAAGTCAGGTGGGCAGGGGAGGAGAGGGGAAGCTACTCACATTGCCTACTGCCATGACTTTGCTGTGACTAGCAATAATCCTTCTCAATAAAGACATGAATGTGCAGTTTCATAGCAATAGCAAAGATACCTACAGCATCTAAATGTCCTCCCTCTTGCTCTTTACAGCTACAGTCAGTGTGCATCTTTAGTAGGGACGGACTGGCGCCGCTTTTTTAGGCCGTGGCACTTGTGTGCACGTGCCGACAGTAGGCGTATCATATATACACTTACCCTGTTGCGTCTCAAAAACACCCACCCATTGCAAGTGGAGATTGGCCCGAGATCAGTACAAGTCTGAATCCCTGTAATCGCTCTGAATTGCATATCAGTAGTGACCATGTTGTGCGTCATCATGTCTTCCTGGATGATATTTCGACATGATGAATTGGCTATAAACCGTCCCTGGTGGCCTAGTGACTTCTTACTTTCTCCCTACGGCAATGGTGACTCCAGATTCTTCTTCTGGGTTCAAGTGGTGCTGTCACCCAGTGGCGGAACTAGCGAGCGGTGGGCCCAGGTGCGACAAAATGCTTTGGGCCCCCCATCCCATCCAAGTCCACCCCCTCACCCCTGGAGACGATCTGGTGAGGGGGACCTGCTCAGGGTCAGAGAAATGGATACCTAGCAACAGTGCTGTAACTAGACATTTCTCTGACGTCCTAAGTGGATGCTGGGGACTCCGTCAGGACCATGGGGATTAGCGGCTCCGCAGGAGACAGGGCACAAAACTAAAGCTTTAGGATCAGGTGGTGTGTACAGGCTCCTCCCCCCATGACCCTCCTCCAAGCCTCAGTTAGGTTTTTGTGCCCGTCCGAGCAGGGTGCAATCTAGGTGGCTCTCTTAAGGAGCTGCTTAGAAAAAGTTTTTAGGTTTCTTATTTTCAGTGAGTCCTGCTGGCAACAGGCTCACTGCATCGAGGGACTTAGGGGAGAGAAGTTCAACTCACCTGCGTGCAGGATGGATTGGCTTCTTAGGCTACTGGACACCATTAGCTCCAGAGGGAGTCGGAACACAGGTCTCACCCTGGGGTTCGTCCCGGAGCCGCGCCGCCGACCCCCCTTGCAGATGCTGAAGATTGAAGGTCCAGAAACCGGCGGCAGAAGGCTTTTCAGTCTTCATGAAGGTAGCGCACAGCACTGCAGCTGTGCGCCATTGTTGTCACACACTTCACACCAACGGTCACGGAGGGTGCAGGGCGTTGCTGGGGACGCCCTGGGCAGCAATGTATAATACCTTATTCTGGCTAAAAATACATCACATATAGCCCTTGGAGGCTATATGGATGTATTTAACCCCTGCCAGGTCTCAGAAAAACGGGAGAAGAAGCCCGCCGAAAAAGGGGCGGGGCCTATTCTCCTCAGCACACAGCGCCATTTTCCCTCACAGAAATGCTGGTGGGAAGGCTCCCAGGCTCTCCCCTGCACTGCACTACAGAAACAGGGTTAAAACAGAGAGGGGGGGCACTTATTTGGCGATATGTATATATATATTAAAATGCTATAAGGGAAAAACACTTATATAAAGGTTGTCCCTGTATAATATAGCGTTTTTGGTGTGTGCTGGCAAACTCTCCCTCTGTCTCCCCAAAGGGCTAGTGGGGTCCTGTCCTCTATCAGAGCATTCCCTGTGTGTGTGCTGTGTGTCGGTACTTGTGTGTCGACATGTATGAGGACGATGTTGGTGAGGAGGCGGAGCAATTGCCGGTAATGGTGATGTCACTCTCTAGGGAGTCGACACCGGAATGGATGGCTTATTTAAGGAATTACGTGATAATGTCAACACGCTGCAAGGTCGGTTGACGACATGAGACGGCCGGCAAACCAATTAGTACCTGTCCAGGCGTCTAAAACACCGTCAGGGGCGTTAAAACGTCCTTTTACCTCAGTCGGTCGACACAGACACAGACACGGACACTGACTCCAGTGTCGACGGTGAAGAAACAAACGTATTTTCCTTTAGGGCCACACGTTACTTGTTAAGGGCAATGAAGGAGATGTTACATATTTCTGATACTACAAGTACCACAAAAAAGGGTATTATGTGGAGTGTGAAAAAACTACATGTGGTTTTTCCTGAATCAGATAAATTAAATGAAGTGTGTGATGATGCGTGGGTTTCCCCCGATAGAAAATTATTGGCGGTATACCCTTTCCCGCCAGAAGTTATGGCGCGTTGGGAAACACACCTTAGGGTGGATAAGGCGCTCACACGCTTATAAAAACAAGTGGCGTTACCGTCTCCAGATACGGACGCCCTCAAGGAGCCAACTGATAGGAGGTTGGAAAATATCCTAAAAAGTATATACACACATACTGGTGTTATACTGCGACCAGCAATCGCCTCAGCCTGGATGGGCAGCGCTGGGGTGGCTTGGTCGGATTCCCTGACTGGAAATATTGATACCCTTGACAGGGACAGTATTTTATTGACTATAGAGCATTTAAAAGATGCATTTCTATATATGCGAGATGCACAGAGGGATATTGGCACTCTGGCATCAAGAGTAAGTGCGATGTCCATATCTGCCAGACGATGTTTATGGACACGACAGTGGTCAGGTGATGCAGATACCAAACGGCACATGGAAGTATTGCCGTATAAAGGGGAGGAGTTATTTGGGGTCGGTCCATCGGACCTGGTGGCCACGGCAACAGCTAGAAAATCCACCTTTTTTTACCCCAAGTCACATCTCAGCAGAAAAAGACATAGTCTTTTCAGCCTCAGTCCTTTCGTCCCCATAATATCTGCCCAGGGATAGAGGTAAGGGAAGAAGACTGCAGCAGGCAGCCCATTCCCAGGAACAGAAGCCTTCCACCGCTTCTGCCAAGTCCTCAGCATGACGCTGGGGCCGTACAAACAGAGGCGGTGGGGGGGTCGTCTCAAGAGTTTCAGCACGCAGTGGGCTCACTCGCAAGTGGACCCCTGGATCCTACAAGTAGTATCCCAGGGGTACAGATTGGAAATTCGAGACGTCTCCCCCTCGCAGGTTCCTGAAGTTTGCTTTACCAACGTCTACCTCCGACAGGGAGGCAGTATTGGAAACAATTCACAAGCTGTATTCCCAGCAGGTGATAATCAAAGTACCCCTCCTACAACAAGTAAAGGGGTATTATTCCACACTATATTGTGGTACTGAAGCCAGACGGCTCGGTGAGACCTATTCTAAATGGAGTCACTCAGAGCAGTGATAGCGAACCAGGAAGAAGGGGACTATATGGTGTCCCTGGACATCAAGGATGCTTACCTCCATGTCCAAATTTGCCCTTCTCACAAAGGGTACCTCAGGTTCGTGGTACAAAACTGTCACTATCAGTTTCAGACGCTGCCGTTTGGATTGTCCACGGCACCCCGGGTCTTTCCCAAGGTAATGGCCGAAATGATGATTCTTCTTCAAAGAAAAGGCGTCTTAATTATCCCTTACTTGGACGATCTCCTGATAAGGGCAAGGTCCAGAGAACAGTTGGAGGTCTGAGTAGCACTATCTCAAGTAGTTCTACGACAGCACGGGTGGATTCTAAATATTCTAAAATCGCAGCTGTCTCCGACGACACGTCTGCTGTCCCTAGGGATGATTCTGGACACAGTCCAGAAAAAGGTGTTTCTCCCGGAGGAGAAAGCCAGGGAGTTATCCGAGCTAGTCAGGAACCTCCAAAAACCAGGAAAAGTGTCAGTGCATCATTGCACAAGGGTCCTGGGAAAAATGGTGGCTTCTTACGAAGCGATTCCATTTGGCAGATTTCACGCAAGAACTTTTCAGTGGGATCTGCTGGACAAATGGTCCGGATCGCATCTTCAGATGCATCAGCGGATAACCCTGTCTCCAAGGACAAGGGTGTCTCTTCTGTGGTGGCTGCAGAGTGCTCATCTACTAAAGGGCCACAGTTATGCATTCAGGTCTGGGTCCTGGTGACCACGGATTCCAGCTTGAAAGGCTGGGGAGCAGTCACACAAGGAAAAAAAAATTTCCAGGGAGTGTGATCAAGTCTGGGGACTTCTCTCCGCATAAATATACTGGAGCTAAGAGCAATTTACAATGCTCTAAGCTTAGCAAGACCTCTGCTTCAAGGTCAGCCGGTATTGATCCAGTGGGACAACATCACGGCAGTCGCCCACGTAAACAGACAGGGCGGCACAAGAAGCAGGAGGACAATGGCAGAAACTGCAAGGATTTTTCGCTGGGCGGAAAATCATGTGATAGCACTGTCAGCAGTTTTCATTCCGGGAGTGGACAACTGGGAAGAGCAGACTTCCTCAGCACGACCTCCACCCGGGAGAGTGGGGACTTCATCGAGAAGTTTTTTCCACATGATTGTGCACCGTTGGGAAAGATCAAAGGTGGACATGATGGCGTCCCGCCTGAACAAAAAACTGGACAGGTATTGCGCCAGGTCAAGAGACCCTCAGGCAATAGCTGTGGACGTTCTGGTAACACCATGGGTGTACCAGTCGGTGTATGTGTTCCCTCCTCTGCTTCTCATACCTAAGGTACTGAGAATTATAAGACGTAGAGGAGTAAGAACTATACTCGTGGCTCCGGATGGGCCAAGAAGGACTTGGTACCCGGAACTTCAAGAGATGCTCACAGAGGACTCAGGGCCTCTGCCGATAAGAAGGGACTTGCTTCAGCAAGTACCATGTCTGTTCCAAGACTTACCGCGGCTGCGTTTGACGGCATGGCGGTTGAACGCCGGATCCTAAGGGAAAAAGGCATTCCGGAAGAGGTCATTCCTACCCTGGTCAAAGCCAGGAAGGAGGTGACCGCACAACATTATCACCACATGTGGCGAAAATATGTTGCGTGGTGTGAGGCCAGGAAGGCCCCACGAAGAAATTTCAACTCTGTCGATTCCTGCATTTCCTGCAAACAGGAGTGTCTATGGGCCTCAAATTGGGGTCCATTAAGGTTCAAATTTCGGCCCTGTCGATTTTCTTCCAGAAAGAATTGGCTTCAGTTCCTGAAGTCCAGAAATTTGACAAGGGAGTACTGCATATACAACCCCCTTTTGTGCCTCCAGTGGCACTGTGGGATCTCAACGTAGTCCTGGGATTCCTCAAATCACGTTGGTTTAAACCGCTCAAATCTGTTGATTTGAAATATCTCACATGGAAAGTGACCATGATGTTGGCCCTGGCCTCGGCCAGGCGAGTGTCAGAATTGGCGGCTTTGTCTCACAAAAGCCCATATCTGATTGTCCATTCGGACAGGGCAGAGCTGCGGACTCGTCCCCAGTTTCTCCCTAAGGTGGTGTCAGCGTTTCATCTGAACCAGCTTATTGTGGTACCTGCGGCTACTAGAGACTTGGAGGACTCCAGGTTGCTAGATGTTGTCAGGGCCCTGAAAATATAGATTTCCAGGACGGCTGGAGTCAGGAAAACTGACTTGCTGTTATCCTGTATGCACCCAAAAAACTGGGTGCTCTTGCTTCTAAGCAGACGATTGCTAGTTGAATGTGTAGTACAATTCAGCTTGCACATTCTGTGGCAGGACTGCCACAGCCAAAATATATAAATGCCCATTCCACAAGGAAGGTGGGCTCATCTTGGGCGACTGCCCGAGGGGTCTCGGCTTTACAACTTTGCCGAGCTGCTACTTGGTCAGGGGCACACCCTGGCTGAGGAGGACCTGGAGTTCTCTCACTCGGTGCTGCAGAGTCATCCGCACTCTCCCGCCCGTTTGGGAGCTTTGGTATAATCCCCATGGTCCTGACGGAGTCCCCAGCATCCACTTAGGACGTCAGAGAAAATAAGATTTTACTTACCGATAAATCTATTTCTCGTAGTCCGTAGTGGATGCTGGGCGCCCATCCCAAGTGCGGATTGTCTGCAATACTTGTACATAGTTATTGTTACAAAAAAATCGGGTTGTTATTGTTATGAGCCGTCTGTTCAGAGGCTCCTACGTTTGTCATACTGTTAACTGGGTTTAGATCACAAGTTATACGGTGTGATTGGTGTGGCTGGTATGAGTCTTACCCGGGATTCAATATCCTTCCTTATTGTGTACGCTCGTCCGGGCACAGTATCCTAACTGAGGCTTGGAGGAGGGTCATGGGGGGAGGAGCCAGTACACACCACCTGATCCTAAAGCTTTAGTTTTGTGCCCTGTCTCCTGCGGAGCCGCTAATCCCCATGGTCCTGACGGAGTCCCCAGCATCCACTACGGACTACGAGAAATAGATTTATCGGTAAGTAAAATCTTATTTTTAGCACTGTGTGCAAGAAACGGCATCGGAGCCCCACCCCTGCATGTAAAACAGGGGCAGTGCGTGCCGTAGGCGCACGCAAAAATACATAGTGGCGTGGCTTTGTGGGGAAGGGGTGTGGCCACAAATTAATACCAATTCATAAAACGGTGCACAGTAGTCTCTATTATTCAAATGACGCCGCACAGTAGCACCACTACACCAGGTAGAGACCCTTTTACACCTTACGGCGGACAAATTCCCCTTTTTACACATTACGGCAGACAGCATCCCCCTTTTTACACATAACGGCAGACAGCGTGCCCTTTCTACACATAGCGGCAGACAGCGTGCACTTTTTACACATAACGGCAGACGGCGTGCCCTTGTTAAACATAGCGGCAGACAGCGTACCCTTTTTACATATAACGGGAGACAGCGTGCCCTTGTTAAACATAGCTGCAGACAACGTACACTTTTTACACATAACGGCAGACAGCGTGCCCTTGTTAAACATAGCGGCAGACAGCGTACACTTTTTACACATAACGGCAGACAGCATGCCCTTTTTACACATAACGGCAGACAGCATCCCCCTTTTTACACATTGCGGCAGACAGTGTCCCCTTATTACACATTACGTCAGGCAGATTCCTCCTTTTTACACATTACGTCAGGCAGATTCCCCCTTTTTACACATTGCGTCAGGCAGATTCCCCCTTTTTACACATCACGTCAGGCAGATTCCCCCTTTTTACACATTACGGCAAGCAGATTCCCCCTTTTTACACATTACGGCAAGCAGATTCCCCCTTTTTACACATTGCGGCAAGCAGATTCCCCCTTTTTTTACACATTGCGTCAGGCAGACTCCCCCTTTTTACACATCACATAAGTCAGATTCCCCCTTTTTACACATTACGGCAAGCAGATTCCCCCTTTTTACACATTGCGGCAAGCAGATTACCCCTTTTTACACATTACGGCAGACAGCGTCCCCCTTTTTACACATAACGGCAGACAGCTTGCCCTTTCTACACATAGCGGCAGACAGCGTGCACTTTTTACACATAACGGCAGGCAGCGTCCCCTTTTTACACATAACGGCAGACAGCGTGCCCTTGTTACACATAGCGGCAGACAGCGTACACTTTTTACACATAACGGCAGACAGCGTGCCCTTGTTAAACATAGCGGCAGACAGCGTACCCTTTTTACACATAACGGGAGACAGCGTGCCCTTGTTACACATAGCGGCAGACAGGGTACACTTTTTACACATAACGGCAGACAGCATGCCCTTGTTAAACATAGCGGCAGACAGCGTACACTTTTTACACATAACGGCAGACAGCGTGCCCTTGTTACACATTACGGCAGACAGCGTCCCCCTTTTTACACATTACGGCAAGCAAATTCCCCCTTTTTACACATTGCGACAAGCAGATTCCCCCTTTTTACACATTGCGGCAAGCAGATTCCCCTTTATACACATTGCGTCAGGCAGGTTCCCCCTTTTTGCAGATTCACCCTTTTTACACATTGCGGCAGGCAGATTCCCCCTTTTTACACATTGCGGCAGGCAGATTCCCCCTTTTTACACATTGCGGCAGGCAGTCCCCCTTTTTGTAGATGGAAAGAAAGACAGAAAGAAAGAAAGTTAGAAAGAAAGACAGAAAGAAAGAAAGAAAGAAAGAAAGAAAGAAAGAAAGAAAGAAAGAAAGAAAGAAAGAAAGAAAGAAAGAAAGAAAGAATTATACTTACCCTCTCCGCTGGCTCAGGCTCCTCGTGCAGCTTCTGGTCACGATTCCTGGGCAGGAGAGAAGGAGGAGGAGGGAGGTGGAGGAGGGAGCCGCAGCAGCGCTGTGTTATTGGTGGAGGCACTGCTGCTGCTGCCCGGCTGCTTCACTATAGGCTGTTCTCGGAAGACAGCCTATAGTGAAGCAGAGGGACAGCAGCAGCAGCGCCTCAACCAGTAGCAAAGCGCTGCTGCGGCTCCCTCCTCCACCTCCCTCCTTCTCCTTACCCCCGTGCCGCTGCGCTGTTCTTCTCTCTGTCCGGGCGGCTGTGTGCTGCGGGCAGCGGTTGCCCGCAGCACACAGCGGCATGTAATGAGTCAGTTTAACTCATTACATGCTTTGGGCCCCTGGACAGTGGCGGGCCCCAGTGCAACGCACTGGTTGCACTGGCGGTAGTTCCGCCTCTACTGTCACGGTCACTTCCAGTGCAGACCTGTCATGCTGCAGTGTTCCAGTGAGTATTTGTCCCCCCTATCCTTAGCCCTAATCCCTAACAATCCCCCTGAACCCTAAGCCCTACCCTCTCCCTGGTGTTTTACCTTAATCACCAGCCTAACCCCCCTGGTGACACCTAACTTAAGCGTTAGGTGTCACCAGGGGGGTTAGGCTGTGGGGGAACCCTAGCCTTCCCCCACAGCCTAACCCCCCTGGTGACACCTAACTCTAACCGTCGACATCCTGAAACTGTTGACATTTCACATGGCAATAATTTAAATGTCAGTATTGTGATCTTATCGACAATTTGAGGATGTTGACTTGGTGCCTGTCAACAGTCTGAATCGTGCTGACATTCTGATGTCGGCAGTGTTGTGTTTACCAAACGAACAGTTTCTCCTATAATACATAAAAATCAGTGATAATAAATCTCTGTGAAATTACTGCTAAAAAGTACAGGTGTCCCAAACCTGTGTACACATACATATAACATGCACGACACTGCACAACTAGCTGTGAAAGCCAAGGACACCAAATCCACTCTGGCGTACTTCATTCACGTACACACTGTAGTAGCGGACAGAGTATCATTGCTCATGTTATCCACATCATCATGCTCAGAGCTGTGCCAATGTTTTATTCCTTAAATTAAACATATTCATTTGCCTTGGATCACTGCAACAGAACATATGACTCTACTGGTTTTAACTTTTTCATCTACTGCCTATAAATAAAACTTTATTATTTCATTTTTTTATTTTATTCAATAGTACATCATATAAAGAGATAGCAAATGCTAAAACACGTATGCCATGTGTCAGCTTTGCAATCGAAAAAAATATTATTGCAAACTAATAAGTAGTTTTTTTTTTGTTGTATGTTACGATAATGATATAACTTTAATATGCTATCCTACTGACTGGCACTGAGTGTGTTAACAGTATTCTACTAGTTGCCAAGGTGACTATAGTATAGGATACTATAGAGATATATATTCTCTGAGTGCTCCTGACAGTATATATGAAGAAGCAGCATTGGGAATATCTGACGCTAGTGGCAAACGAAGATTGACAGATGCAGTATTGCTTTGAGTTATTTTATATCTCTTCTTTTTAGCTGTTATTTCTGCAAAAACAATGTTTGCATTTGCACCCCTGGCAGTGCAACATGGGGGGTCATTCAGACCCGATCGCACGCTAGCTTTTTTTGCAGCGGTGCTATCAGGTCTGAACTGCGCATGTGTGTGCTCTGCAATGCGCAGGCGTGTCGACCGTCGGTGACGGGGATCGCCGGACAGCGACGGATTTAACGAAGAAAGCGATCGCAAGAAGATTGACAGGGAGAAGCCGTTTGTGGGTGTCAACTGACCGTTTTTAAGGAGTGTCCGGGAGAACGCAGGCGTGCCCAGCCGTTTTAAGGGAGGGTTCCTGACGTCAGCTCCAGGCCGGTTCGTCGCAGCGGCTGAGTATGTCCTGAGCTGTGCAGAAACTGCACAAACTATGGTTTGTGCAGCTCTCTGCACATGCATTCGCACCCCTGCACAGCGATTAACCCCTCCCCCTGTAGGCGGCGACTATCTGGTGGCAGCAGTGCAAAAAACGCCTGCTTGCGACCAGGTCTGAATTAGGCCCATAGTCTGCTCGGCTGCAACTTCTAACTCTAAATCAGCCCCATATACGGTATATCAGATCCTCATTTGAATGCAGTACATACTGTAGGGTAAGGTGGTCTAATCTATCAAATTACACAGAAACTCCACTTTTTAAGTATTTCTTCCTCATAGAGGGAGATTTTCCTGTGCGGTGCCCTGAGGCCATCAGTGCAAAATACTGATGTTTGATGCTTTGCACATGCGCCTGACCCGTTGTGCACGTGCATGAACGGGTCCTGTGGCATAGAACGCAAGGCGTCATTAGACTTTCATTGACTGACAGTCAGATGCTCTTTTGGGGGTGGGGAAGGGGCGGTGAGGGGCTTCGTTTGGAAAAGGGTGTTGCCGCCGTTTAGGGGGTGGGAAGAGTCCAGGAATTTCCACCATAGGAAGAGATTTCCTGGCCTTTGCGACATGCCGTAAGCCGTCCGATGGTGGGTGCTTTGATCCTAGGATGCAGGTCGGATCACTACTGCAGCAGGAGGCGTCTGCATGTAATAGACGCCCCATGCTGCAGTATCATACAGTGCTATGGAAGCAGCAGTGATAGCATCCAACCACACCTAAATGACCCCCAGAATCACCAAAAATGCAATTTCCTTGTGTGGAGAAAGTGCACTCCAGGCTTCAGCAGAAATATTCATTTTTTATATAGAAAGAAGAGAAACCCAGTGGCGCAGAGAAGGTAACATAGACAGTACAATATCACAATAAGTCTTTCCTCTTAATGGAGATTCTTTTCCATATATGTAATCCTCTTTTGAGATTTTCCACCAGAAGATACACCTCAAACAGGAATGAAAGGGTAATCCTTAGTGTAACACCGTTTAGCAACCAAATGTATTCCAATATAATAGTAGCGCACTCACATTCTGGGGATAATAATTTTGCTCATCATCCTACACATACGAAACTGCCTCGTCATCCACCAGGGAATATAAAACTAAAAAAAGAGACAGAATATAGTGCAACACTGTTGGATATCTTCATTTATCGCACCCTTATGTAGAAATGGCACACTCCCATTGAATGAATTAAAATTTTGCTTATCATCCTCCACATAGGGAAAAAATCCTCTTCCTCACCCGGAGAGCATGTAATTTAAACAGAGTTACACTAAGGATTACCCTTTCTTTCCTGTTTGAGGTGTATCTTCTGGAGGAAATTCTCAAAAGAGGATTACATATATGGAAAAGAATCTCCATTAAGAGGAAAGACTTATTGTGATATTGTACTGTCTATGTTACCTTCTCTGCACCACAGGGTTTCTCTTCTTTCTATATAAAAATTGTAACTTATGGTTGGTGAACCATTGTGAGTTAACTCGGGCTGCACACTATAAGGTATATGCGCAACGGTTCTTTGGTGTTTTCCTTCTATTGTACCCCAGAAATACATTCATGTCAGCATGTTTTGTAAGTCTGTTAATGTCTATTATTCATTATTTTTGTAGCCACAAATCACAGAAATAGAAAATCGATACTAGCCAGTAGTACTAAGAATGGACTCTCCTCTTCAGCGGCCAGTCCAGATCCTCTCTGTCCATGTGCACTTGGGCTTCCAATATCAACTTTATTAAATAACAAAGAATGTTAAAAAGAAAATAATAATAATATCATCCTTGGTAAATATGCGATAATTAGCTTTTAGGTGCATCACTGACTGCAGGGATTTTTAAATCTGTTTTCACCAAATATAGGGCTCTTTTTTAATAATAAATAGGCCCCTAAGTATCTTTCATCCACTTAGAAGAATTTGGACCACTCTTCTGCCTAACTGTTGATTTGTGTGTATTATTTTTAAATAGTAGACACCAGCGGAAAGAAGTTTGGTAGACATACTAGCCAGATAGGCTGAACTAGGTGCAGTGGCGCCAAGATCTGGGAAGCGGATACTAATTACCCGGGCTCAGCCTGGTGGAGAGACCCAGCGGGGGTCTGGGTCTACTACCACTGTACCCCCCCCCCCCCCCCCCCCGAGTACACCTGTGCTGTGGCCGGTGCCATCTTCCCAGTGCTATCTTCGGGAAAATGGCACCACACATAGAAAGCAAAGAGCCTTTGCTCTCTAGTGGCTAGCGTCATCTTCTCAAATATCACCCTTGGAAGATGGCGTTAGCTGGGAAGGAGGGACCCACTTTCTGATCAAGTAAGGAGGGAAGCGGATGCCCTCCTGCAACCCTGTGTTAAAATGGCACCCCCCCCCCCCAGTGGAGCGCGCAGCAGCCCCGCACTTATTTGGGCATTTTCACAAACACGTTTTAAGCCATGCCCCCACCCCCCTTACCGGGCCCAGCTTGGCTCTCTACACCCCTGACCAGGAGCTCAGATGTTTTGTAGTGCACAGTTTCAGTACAGATAGGTATGTAGGCAGGATCACAAGATTACGCAGGGTCCCCCACACAGCTAAGTAGTACATTGTTCTTGTACTACTGTGGCGCTCAAATGCAGTAAAACATGATTGTGCCTCATACAGTATGCGCAGATTGGATAATCTTGGTAAAGGTAAATGCTTCATCTAATGCTATAGCGCAGTCCATAAACCAACACGAACTACTTCAACTTTGCTTTGTATGACTTCCATTAATAAGGAGAAGCTCTATCTCCATTTGAGACACCCATTATGGCTGGAGTTAAGGACTCTTCTCACGTTGCTAAATAAATGTGAAGTATATTTGGATAAAAACACTCCACAAACCTCAGTTCACCTGTTTATAAAATGAAGTATTTGTGTTCTTGATCCATTATAATTCAATTGGAAATTCTTCTGCCTTTATTATATCATAGAAGAAATTATTATTATTAACAACAAAAAGCTTTTGTTTTCTATTCTAAGTGCAATATGTGCATATTGTATTCAGTTAAACATTATTTCAAAATGTGTCTGTGATTTTTCATATATTAAAGTCCTGAATGAGGGATTTAGGGGGACATTTACTAAGCAGTGATAAGAGCGGAGAAGTGAGCCAGTGGAGAAATTGCCCATGTTCGCACTGCGACTGCGCCAAGTAAATTTGCTATGCAGTTAGGCATTTTACTCACGGCATTACGAGGTTTTTTCTTCGTTCTGGTGATCGTAATGTGATTGACAGGAAGTGGGTGTTTCTGGGCGGAAACTGGCCGTTTTATGGGAGTGTTTGAAAAAACGCTACAGTTTCTGGGAAAAACGCGGGAGTGGCTGGAGAAACGGAGGAGTTTCTGGGCGAACGCTGGGTGTGTTTGTGACGTCAAACCAGGAACGACAAGCACTGAACTGATCGCACAGGAAGAGTAAGTCTCGAGCTACTCAGAAACTGCACAGAGAAGTCTTTTCGCAATATTGCGAATCTTTCATTCGCAATTTTGATAAGCTAAGATTCACTCCCAGTAGGCGGCGGCTTAGCGTGTGCAAAGCTGCTAAAAGCAGCTTGCGAGCGAACAACTCGGAATGAGGGCCAATGTGTGTGAGGTCCGGAAAGCAGGCACTTCCATTGTATCGGATGAAACATCTGACGTGATACATGGAACTTTTGGCATGTAAAGACGCGCTACTTTCATTTACGCAAACTTTCCTCTTATCACCCTAGACTGAATCACTATTATTGTAGATTCTTTGACTTAAACTTACCAATGAATAGAGGCTCTGTGATTTTAAAATTCCCACTATATAGCATTTTACTACCACATTTCTCTCTGTGCTTTACTTTTGGGAATTAATTAGAGTTAACATTTACATTCCTATATCACTATAATTTACATCTTGACATAGAGTAACCTTTGGCCTTTTAATAACTTCCTGTGACCAAAAGTTCATTCTGTGTAATAAAGGGTCACTGGTAATTGGTTAGGTGTCACTTAAGTTCCACTAGAGCAGTTTTGAGTTTTCTATATGAAGTGAGATTAGAATAATAATATGCTTTCACCACAATATGCTAATTATATATTGCAGCTGAAAACCAGCTAATTGTGAGCGCAGTTGACAACATCTAGGTTTGATGACATCACAATTCAGAACACTCCAAGCTCAGTCATAACTAACACTCCAAGCTCAGTCAGAACACTCCAAGCTCATTCAATAAAAGAGAACACAGAGGAGAGAGTCACCACTTAAAGGTAGGATATGATTCCTAATCCTCTTCATTTAATAAAACATCGAGTGATATAAATTTGTAGTAATTAAAAAGGTAATTCAATTCAGAAACAGGTAATTTAGGTACAGTTTGTAATAAAAACAATAGATTTCATTTAGAGATGAGCGGGTTCGGTTTTACTCGGTTTTACTAGGATTTACTCGGTTCTCAAAACGGCATCTTATTGGCTCACGGATGTCACGTGTTTTGGATAGCCAATAGGAAAAATCCGGATAAAACCGAACTTGCGTTAATTCTGGCGTTAAATCCGAACCCGCTCATCTCTAATTTCATTATTGTTGAAATTAATATACAGTAAAGTAAACAGAGTGAATGACATCAGACTGAGGAGGAGTCTGTGAAACCTCCTTATTTCACATGGGTGGGGAATATTTTGTCAAGATTGTGCATCATAGTGGCCCAGATGCCTTAGAGAGTGATAAATTGCACGGTGATAAAGTATCAACCAATCAGCTCCTGTCATTTTAATCATTTCTAGGCCCAGGTTTATCAAGCCTCAGAGAGTGATCAATTGTATGGTGATAAAGTATCAACCAATCAGCTCCTGTCATTTTAATCATTTATAGGCCCAGGTTTATCAAGCCTTAGAGAGTGATAAATTGCACAGTGATAAAGTACCAACCAACTGGCTCCTAACTGCTATGTTACAGACAATGGGGCAGATGTATTAAGCCTGGAGAAGGCATAAGGAAGTGATAAACCAGTGATAAGTGCAAGGTGATAAATGCACCAACCAGTCAGCTCCTAACTGTTAATTTACATATTGGAGCTGATTGGCTGGTGTGTTTATCACCTTGCACTTATCACTGGTTTATCACTTCCTTATGCCTTCTCCAGGTTAATACATCTGCCCCATTGTCTGTAACATAGCAGTTAGGAGCCATTTGGTTGGTACTTTATCACTGTGCAATTTATCACTCTCTAAAGCAGGGATGGGGAACCTTTGGCCCTCTAGCTGTTGTTGAACTACACATCCCAGCATGCCCTGCAACAGTTTTATCATGGCCGAATAGCAAAACTGTAGCAGGGAATGCTGGTATGTGTAGTTCAACAACAGCTGGAGGGCCAAAGGTTCACCATCCCTGCTCTAAAGCTTGATAAACCTGGGCCTATAAATTATTAAAATCTTTGACATGAAATTATTGGTTACTATTAACTAAAGTCCTGTAAACACTTGCTAAAAAATACGTAGCAACTTCTACATGACAAATCCTTGTGTCCTTACATTAAACAGAGCATTCAAAGTCTACCTGCAACATAATGTGCTATGGGCTTGATTCTGAGGTGGAAGTAAAGCAAAAAAGAGAATTCAGACCTGATCGCACGCTAGGTTTTTTCGCTGCGCTTCGATCATGTCCGAACTGCCATGCGTATGCACCGCAATGCGCAGGTGCGTCGTATGGGTGCAAAGCAGATCGTTGCTGAGCGATGGATTTAACGGAGAATCCATTCGCACAGCCGATCGCAATGAGATTGACAGGAAGAAGGCATTTGTGGGTGGCAACTGACCGTTTTCAGGGAGTGGTTGGAAAAACGCAGGTGTGTTCCAGGCAAGAACAGTCTGAAGTGATTGCAGCGGCTGAGTAAGTTCTGAGCTACTCAGAAAGTGCACAAAACTTTTTGGTAGTACTCGGCTGCACATGCGATCGCACACTTGCAAAGCAAACTTACACTCCCCTATAGGCGGGGACTATCTGATCGCAGCGCTGCAAAAAATAGTTAGCGAGCGATCAGGTTTGAATGACCCCCTATGTATCTGGGAAATGCTATATTGCAATCAGAATCAGGCCCTATGTAACAAGCTTTAATGATTATATTTTCAAGTGACAATATCTACATTTAGCTAAAAAATAATAATTTTTAGATGTAGAAATTCACTCAAACATTATGTTTAATAACATCTTCCTTATTAACGTTTTAAAGTCTGAGGGTCGGAAATGGGGATTCAATTTGCATCCTCACCATAAAATCCTACTACTTAAATTACAATCAGTTATGGTACATAATCATCGTTAGTGTTGTATCGCACCTCTAGGGAAAATTAGCAAAGATCCTGGTCAAGAAAAGTCTGTGGACGACCATTACGGAGGGAGTTGGCAGTTACCACAATAAATTGAATCTCTCACCGCCACCTGAGGATTTTAAATTTTAATAAGCACAAACTGATCAGATTTTAGATTCAGAGTCATAATTATATTGACTGCAGTTGAAATTGGTGCATGGGTATGTCATTCTCTTAGGCCATACTCTACTAGCATAATTGTATTGCGTGTGATGTATAAAGAACAAATAAGGTTTCTCATTTCAAATAAAATAGTTTGTTGAGAAACGTCATAGCATCAATACAAAAAGGAAAGATTAGATAAACAATGTCATTTAAGATTAGATAAACAATGTAACATTTAAACAATATACTGTATATTAGAATATGCTGATTTGGAAATAGTTTGATAACATCACAATTCATGAAGACATCCTATGAAATACTTCCAGTGGTAATACTGTGCAGAAGAGACTAACCTCACCCGCATTTCTGCTCTCTTTAACAGCCATTGTCAGCTACTGAAGATCTATAGTTGCAAAAATCTTTTGAGTCATGGGGTCTTTCGTCCGTCCCAACGAATTGGAAGGCCTCAAAGATCAAAATTCAAGATTATCTGTTGAAAACAATGAGCTTAGGAGAATGATGGGTCTCTTCCAGGAGAATTTGGAACTGCGCTTTGCTCTTAAGGACCATGAAACTCAAATCAGGTCCTTTCCTCCACCAGCGCCGCCATCTTCCCCCTCACCAATGGAAAAGGCCAAAGATGCTGATCGTCCAATGCCGCATTGTATGGATGATGTTCCATGCACTTCTACATTCCAAGGCAAAGGCATACAGATGGAAGAACGTGGCGCAAGTTATCTTAATGACAATGGTGAACGTGGGAAGATGTTAGCGAAAGGATACAAGCTGACAGATAGTTCACTGGAGCCTCGTACAGAGAAGCATATTGAAGGTAAGATATATGGACAGTATAGAGACATAGAAGTTAGTGGCATGAAAATCCTTTCCAAGGATGATATAAGTAGTCTTAACAAATGTTAATGAAAATACATAAACATATGCTGTATACATAGTCAATTCTCAATCATTAAAAACAAATAGAAAACCAATGAAAACTTTAATTTGCTCTATCAACCAGTGTATGTAATAATTTAGGTTACACAACATTGACCTCATCTCATAATAAATAGAACAGTTACATCTGTAGTTCTATTTCCCCACACCTCAGACTCGTATTCATATGATCACAAGTCACCTGCAAAAGCAAGACAAATACTGGCTCTAAGAAGACAAGTTTGTCAGCTCCTATCAGAACAAACACTGTTGTGAAAATAAATATATGTCTGCAATGTACTCCAAGGTCTATTCTGAACTGTTATGTAAAGTCTAGTAAAAAAAAAAAAAAAAAAAAAAGATATCACTTTTAGGAGCAGATTCAATCGCCGGCGGGAAATTTAAAAAAAAAAAAAACATGGTTTTTTCATGCAGCCGTGTGGTTTTACTATTCAAGTCTGATTTTTCTTGAAATCGTTATTTTTAGGAAAAATCACCAGGACTTGCTATGGGATCCTGGCAGCACCCCACCTAAGGACTAATTTAGCAATTGGAAGTCTCCAATTAACTTAATTAGTCTGTAATTACTCACCTTCCTAAGCGGGATTTTCTGCATCCAGCGTAAGGGCTGGGTCTTCTGCAGTAGCAGTGATTATGTTGTGTGTGAGTGTTTGCAAGTGTGTATGACTGTATGTGAGTTAGTGTGTGTATGAGGGTCTGTATGTGTGTGTATGAGTGAGTATGTGTGTGCAGTAGCGGCTCTTGCCACGGGCAAGCAGGCTTTTTGCCCTGGGCGCCGCTGTCCCGAGGGCGGCACCGCCGGCACCATGGCAAAAGCCGTTACTCGTGCCGTGAGGTGCACCTGACGTCATCGCGCACCACACGGCATTGTGGGAGCGGCCACAGATGGCAGATGTCATAATTGACCTCTAGTACCTGTGCGGTGCAACGGGAGAGACATCGTGACGTCTTTCCCATAGATCCGAGGAGCGTCGCCGGCGGCCGGAAACGGAGGGCAGCAGCGGTCAAGAAGCAGGGGGGGGGAGCTGGTGAGTATTTATTTATTTATTTGTTTGTTTGTAAGCGGCACTATAAGGGCATAAATACAAGGGCACAGCTACAGGGGGCACAACTCTACAGGGGGCACAGCTACAGGGGACACAACTACAGGGGGCAAAACAACAGGGTGCACAACAACTGAGGGCACAGTACTGGGGACAAAACTACTGGGGGCACAGCTACTGAGGGAACAGCTACAGGGGGCAAAACTAATGGGGGCACAACTACTGAGGACACAGTTCTGGGGCACAGCTGCTGGGGCATAGCTACAGGGGGCACAACTACTGGTGGCACAACTACTGAGGACACAGCTACAGGGGGCAAAACTACTGAGGGCACAGCTACAGGGGGCAAAACTACTGGGGGCACAACTAATGGGGGCACAACTACTGAGGGCACAGCTACTGGGGTCACAACTACTGAGGGCACAACTACTGATGGCACAGCTACAGGGGGCACAACTAATGGGGGCACAACTACTGAGGGCACAGCTACAGGGGGCAAAACTACCGGGGGCACAACTACTGGGAGCAAAACTACTGGGGGCACAGCTACTGAGTACACAGCTACTAGGGGCACAACTGCTGGGGGCAAATCTAATGGGGGCACAACTACAGGGGGCACAACTACTGGGGGCACAGTACTTGGGGCAAAACTACTGGGGGCACAGCTACTGAGGGAACAGCTACAGGGGCAAAACTAATGGGGGCACAACTACTGAGGACACCGTTCTGGGGCACAGCTGCTGGGGCATAGCTACAGGGGGCACAACTACTGGTGGCACAACTACTGAGGGCACAGCTACAGGGGGCAAAACTACTGGGGGCACAACTACTGATGGCACAGCTACTGGGGTCACAACTACTGAGGGCACAACTACTGACGGCACAGCTACAGGGGGCACAACTCTACAGGGGGCAAAACTACAGGGGGCACAGCTGCAGGGGGCATAACTGGGACCACGCCCCTTCCCTATGAAGCCACGCCCCTGTTTTTTTTACATGCGCCTACGCCGTGCACTAACCCTGTTTTACCTGACGGGAGGGGGGGCCTCAAAGGAGATTTTCGCCCTAGATACCACAAGATCTAGAACCAGCCCTGTGTGTGTGCATGTGTGTGTGTGCATGAGCGTGTGACTGACACCCCCCACCCCCTCCCGAACCATCCTCTGGGAGAACTATATCTCCCAATCTCCCATCAGACCTTGCACCTACCAGCAGCTCCGCAGCCTCCCAGCAGCCCCCTCCCCAGTCAGAAAGCTGCGGTGCTAAAGACCCTGCATCCGTTTTGGGTACAAGATAAGCCATTTTCCCCTTAGCATCTACACCTGTCCTTATATAAGAGAACTTTCTAACACAGGCATGTCCAAACTGCGGCCCTCCAGCTGTTGAGAAACTACACATACCAGCATGCCCTGACACAGCTTTAGCATTCTCTGACAGCAAAACTGTGTCAGGGCATGCTGGGATATGTAGTTTCACAACAGCTGGAGGGCCGCAGTTTGGACATGCCTGTTCTAACATCTAATAAATTTAAGAAATGGACCAATCAGATTCTACTTTTCATTTATCTAGCAACTTCAGGAAGATAATAGCTAGAATCTGATATGGTTGCTATGGGCAACATCTCCACCTGTAAAAACCTGCAAATATACCCCCAGCCTCAATACGCCAGACAGTGTGAGACGCGTTCCAAGAGATGTCTGGTGCGAGTAAACTGCGCAGAGCGGTGTAGTGTCTTTTTTGACAAATGTGCATCTTAGTTGCAATTGGATGCAACAAAACAGCTTCACAAGACTGCAGTGATTAATTTGATATGTGACACTTGTATATCTGTGTGCGACTGAGTGTGACTCTCAGTGCCTGTCAATTTGCACAGGACTTGGCGTGCCATGAAGGGATGTTTGGCGCGAAAGCAGCAATAGTGTATGAGGACACATCTGTATAAGGATGGATATGTGCATTTTGTACTAGTATTTATCCCAATATCGAAGGACTCAGCAGGGACAGGGGGCATGATTGTGGCAAAATGGGGATGTTGTCATGCCCCCCACCTTTCAAATAATCCAATATTTATGCCACACCCTGTGGAGACATCTGACTCCACAGTTTCAGCATTGCAACACGACCCCTTACACAGTACACACCCACAGACACACGCATGAATCATGATGAACATTTTGATTGGAGGATAGTCATCTAAAATTGGGCATGTACCCCAGAGAGTGGAACAGTTGGTAAGTATGTAAATCTAAAATACTATTTTTTTTTACAAATGATGTATAAAGCCCCAAAAATAATACATATAGAACCAGTGGCGTAAGTTCGCCCCAGTCACCCGGAGGCATGAAAAATGTTGGTGCCTCCCCCTACATACTGTGTATATATATATATATATATATATATACACACACACACACACACACACACACACACACACACACACACACACACACACACACACACCCTTCATATGTAGCTATCCGGCACTCATGTTGAACAGTAGTAGCGTGCACAGGTGCCTTTCCCAATAGTAATATAGATACACATACAAAGTGGACGCACTCCAAGTCAGTCATCACAATAAAATAGACACCAGCATACCTTTATAGCACAGCTACAGTACTCCCTCACCCACCAGCGTGTTACAATGTTGATGCAGTGGTGTGCCGATATACAGTGTATGTATATATATATATATATATATATATATATATAACACACAAACGCCACTTTCACTTAAACACAAACGCGCCTCTCACTTACACTCACGCCTCATACTTACACACGCCTCCTTGGCTTAAACACACACATGCCTCCTTTGCTTAGACACACACACCTCCTTCGCTTAAACACACACACCTCCTTCGCTTAAACACAAACACTCCTCACTTACACACACGCCTCACTTACACACACCTCTAACTTGCACATGCTTCCTTCACTTAAACTCACACACGCCTCCTTCATTTATACTCACACACACACACACGCCTCCTTCATTTAAACTCACACACACACACACACGCTTCCTTCACTTAAACACACAAACATGCTTCTTTCACTTACACACACATACACACACAAATGCTTCTTTCACTTAAACACACATATGCCTCTCTCACACGTACACACACACGCCTCTTTCACTTAAAAACACACACACACAAAAACAAACACATGCTTCTTTCACTTGCACACATACACACACACACACACACACACACACACACCTCACTTAAACATGCACACATAAAACACAGTGCTGCCAACATTTATTAAAGACCCCCCAGCACCCCTCCCCTTTCCAACTACACACACCCCCACAGTGCAGCTTGAGGCAAGTGCTGCCAGTGCCTACCTGCTGCTATCAGCCCAACGGAGGAACAGAGAGCTTCACTCGGCTAGCTCATCTGGAAGGGCCTGGAAGAAAAGCTATAGAGTACTTGATCATTAAATGTTCATTATTCTGTGAATTGTTGTCCATAGCAATGTTTCTTTGCCTTAATTGTTTTTAATACATGTTTTGTATTTCAGGGCACAGAAAATTCCTAGCAAGTGTCTCAAAAACACCTGGTGAAAACAAGGAAGTTGGCTACAACTTCTCCATGGAGAGGTTTCTGCCAAGATACAAATAGAGGACTGTGAAGGAACCCCCGTTCCTTCAACAAAATGGATGCCTGTGTCACCAAAATGCAATTCTCCATAAACTATATGAGATCAACCAAATAAAGAACATAATCCTCTCTGAGCTGTTGTTTTGTGTCCAATTTGTAAAAGGGGAAATAGGTATAATATATAAAAAAAGTCTTGATCTTTACAAATTTCAGTTTATGAAATACTAAAAAATGTTGTGGGGGTACGAGGGCTCTGCAGCTACATGTTAAATTGTTCTTTCCCATGAGGGTAATTTAAATATTTTGTGGGAGATTATATCAACCAATCAGCTATTATTTATCTAGTATATTTTATAAACTGATAACTAAAATCTGGTTGCTATGGCCAACTTCTGAACTTGTCCTCTGTAGAAGATTTGATACTTCTCCCCCCTAATCACACAACAAAATCTCATTTTAGCATGTAGGTGTAGAGTGAAGCTTCTTCAAGCATTAAGCAAGGAACAATGATGTGGGAGGGAAGAATTCTGGTGTGAGCCTTAATCAATAATAGGTGATGTGGAGACAGAGGGGGTAATTCAGACCTGATCGTAGCAGCAAATCTGTTAGCAGTTGGACAAAACCAAGTGCACTGCAGGCATAGGTGTGCGCAGCACATTTTATTAGGGGGTGCACTGTTGGAGGGGTGTGTCTAGCACCGCCTTTTGGGCGTGTCTAGCACCATCTATTGACAGTCAACGCAATATAAAATATCCACCCTTGTACCAATCCTAATAATGCAGATGCATTGTCAGATGTTGTGGTGTGCACAGCAGCGTTTCTAGAGAGGAGGGGACCCGTGTGCAGACTCCCTGTGTGGGCCCTCCTCCTCTCCTGTAGCCGTCACCGCTGCTGCTAGCGCTCTCAGCGCTGAGACTCTGGCACAGTGCCAGTGTCTACAGCGCATGCGCAGGACTCCGAAAAATGGCCACCGTGCCATTTTTCCGGAGTCCTGTGCATGCACTGTAGACACTGGCTCTGTGCCAAAGTCTCTAGCGCTCAGTGCGCTAGCAGCAGCGGTGACGGCTACGGGAGAGGAGGGGGCCCACACATGGTCAGCGGTGGATGCTGGAAAGGTAAGTATAGAAGAAATGGGTGCAGTATGTGCGGTGTGGGCCTCCTCTGGACCCAGTGGCCCGTGTGCACCGCACACACTGCACCCATTATAGATACGCCAGTGGGTGTGCACCAAACAAACACCCCTGATGGCACTCACTGCAATTACACTGCTCTTCCTCAGCCTGTGCTGGCTCACCCTCTCTTTCCCCTGCAACCTGCAGTAACTCACTGACACTGACAGTCGCAGACTAGTAATGCTACTGGAAAAACGAGTGATGTGTCAATGCTGCTGTCGACCGCCTACCAGTATTGAACGCTGGCTGCATGCTGTTCCTCATCAGTGGCTAGTGTTGGCATAGAATAGAAGGAGAGAGCGTTCGAGCAGCATGACGTAATCACATCACATCACGCTGTTTTTGTACATGGAGGTGGAGCCGGGTGTTTGAAAGCAGGTGGCAGTGGCACCCTTGATTAACCCAGGCGTCCGGTCAGTAATGCAGTCCTGAGAGGGTGCAGCGCAAAGGGGACAGTAATCAGCCTGCTCGGCAATCGCTGCATCAGGCATGTGAGATCAGGGTGCCAGACATTAGGGGGTGCCTGTGACTGCAGGTGTGGCAGATAAAACATTTGCAGAGAGAGTTAGATTTGGGTGGGTTATTTTGTTTCTGTGCAGGGTAAGTACTGGCTGCTTTATTTTTACACTGCAATTTAGATTTCAGTTTGAACACACCCCACCCAAATCTAACTCTCTCTGCACATGTTATATCTGCCCCACCTGCAGTGCACATGGTTTTGCCCAACTGCTAACAAATTTGCTTCTGCGATCAACTCTGAATTATCCCCAGAGTACAGTAACACTTATACATACATCAAATAAGATAATGATGAGAACACCAGGATGCTGCCAGTCCAAAACCGACACCCGCTAAGTTACAAATGTAGAAGGAGTAGGACAGCACAATAAGATGGGTCTAATCTGATTGGCTTCTGCTATCAGGAGGAAGGCCTCTTCTACAGTTGGCCTTATCTTGACCAGAGGCATATTAACCCCCTGGGGAGCCCCGTTTGCAGTGCCCCCATGTACGCAGCACCCCCCCCCCCCCACACACACACACACACACACACACACTATGTTTGATTTTCCAGATGACAGCACATGTGCAGAAAATAGAAGATACAAATTTCTGAAGACATCACCCAACAGATGGCGCCGCCAGAAGATTACATGAGAAGGGACCTGCTGCAGGCACTCTTTTGGATCTGTTCTGGGAGCAAGATGGTCAGTGTGGAGCCCCCTTCACCCAAGGGCCCAAGTGCACTGCACAAACTGCACACATCATAAATGCAACCTTGTTCTTGGTGTTCTATATCATAAATTTAGCAATAAAATGGGCACAGCATTAGGAAAATAAAATGACTTCATAAACTTGTATTAGTGCTGTCAAGTTGCACTTACTGTTTTGCCAGATATGATTAAATTATGAAGTAGGAGAGGTGTCACAACTTTTTACAACTGGCCAGCGCACATTATAATTACACAGGCAGATCTGCCTCTAAATCCGTAGGAAAGCCAATAGCATGTGTTTTCTGAGGGGTATTTACTGTATATAAAATATGTCATGACTATAATTTTGCCTTGTTATGTAGCACCCTATGTCAGAGCTATCTACAGTACCTATATAAATATGTGCTATGATGCATTACATAAACATACAAATATATGTATAGATCTAGGAACTAGATTTAATACAAAGGTAACATGACTTTAAAATATGCAAAAAAAAGCATTGCAAGTCTACATTGTACTATAACCCTAACCTGAACTACAACATGTTCAAAAGACACTGTGAAGGATTTGCAAATGTATTGCAAGTATAAGGATGGCTACTATGCAACAGTGTCCTTTCAACTTCATGGGAGATCAGATCAGTAAGGATCAGATGGAAGGTGACCATGATAAGAAAGAAAAGGCAATGATGAGTCTAGACTCAGATGTTTGCTCCTTAGGCTCCTTTTCCCTATCCCCATAGATATATAGGGCATCTATTGCCCTAATGCCAGAGCATCAATATGGCTCAAACTGTCGACAGGCACCAGGTCGACATCCTCAAACTGTCTACGGGTTCATGGTGCCAATATCAGAAATGTTGACATTCTGAGGATGCCGACAGTTAGGGTTAGGCACTGCCGAAAGGGTTAGGGTTAGTCTGCAGGGGGAGGTTAGGGTTAGGTTGCTGGGGGGGAGGGGGGGAGCTATTAGGGTTAGGCACTGGGGGGGGAGGGTTAGGGATATGGGGAGAAATACACATCAGAACACCGCTCCTCAGATACCTGTGCCAGAACTGATCCTCATGTGTCCGCCAGGGCTCAGAAGAAGACGCTGCCGGGAGAAGGTAAGAGACCACTAAACCACAAGGGATGGCTTGTCAAAAGTTCATCATATAGACCTACAGTATCATCTGGGTAGACAGGAAGAATGTCAACATAGTCACTGTCAACCTGATGACCGTCTACAAGTCATACCATACTGGACCTCTACAGCCCAATCTCCCCCACGTATCATTGTTGTCATAAAACGTCATGTCAGACATAAATATATTCTACAATAAAATAAAGATGATGATTTTATTTTTTGTTTTAGGCTGGTTGGTAATTTGAGAAAACAAGAGGCCATTCACCACTTTAATTCTGCTGTTGGACAATCTGTTCCTGGATAATTCTAATTACCCAGAATACTTTACAGCTAAAGATCTTGTTAATAAAACTTCTGCTCATTAATTGTGTAGAAGTTTGTTTCAAGTTGCATTGAAAAAGCCTTGTACCAGAAAATGTTGTCACAGTACCAAAACAAACACAAAGCAAAAACATATGTAGATTACATGTAGTCTTCTCATTGACTTTACCTTTATGGTTTATTGTCAGAAATTCTTTCTAATGCTTTCTGCATTCCCAAACAAGTAAAGCTAGGGGAGATCTTAGGTGAATATACACCTATAGTAAAACATGTTCTATAATCCAGGACAAAGAGATATCGCCTAGATCTAGAGAAAGTGCAGGTGCTGACTCTGGTGTCAAATTATTAAAATGTGTTAATAGTTCTCAATAGCTTTCTCTTGTTATGGAGGAATTTTATGACTTCACAAATTAAGTATTGAATGTTCAGCAAACTCAGCAAAACAGGTCTTATTTTAAAGCTATTGAATGGTTAGATCAGTGGTTGCCAAACCTTTTTGAATCACGGCGCCTTAGTATATCAGAAAAACTTTTCAAGGCACTCCTAGGTCAAATGTTTCTTATTGAGAAATTTAAAAAGAAATATTAAATGAAGTAAATTGTGTTTATACTGTATGTCATCCTTAGGGTCAGTTATGTGGTGAGGGACAGGATTTGCTTCTGTTTGTCCACATATTTTATGACTGGTAGCCACCAGCACTGGTTTTGCCTGTTACATTGACCATAAATAATTTGAATTGGCCATGGGTCCCCAGAGGTTTCCTCCACAAGGGGTTTTTTCGTCTCCTGAGTGCTGAAGGGTGACTTCATGAGTCATGAGGCTCCCGCCATCTTGTTCCTCTTATAGAACAAGTTTGTAAGATTAAACCAGCGTTTGTGGCTGTCAATCATAAAATACGTGGACAAACAAAAGCAAATCCTTTCCCTCACCACACAACTGAACCCAAGGATGACGTATAAACACAATTTACCTAATTTAATATTTCTTTCTAAATTTCTCAATAAGAAACTTTTGACCTAGTGGTGTCTTGAAAAAAAATTCAGATACACAAGGGGGCTATGATTAAAAAAGTTTGGGAACAACTGGCCCAGGGTCTTTCCCAGGAGGCATACAGTAAATTACCAAACACGTGAGATCCCATTTGTTTGCCATCTTTGCTTGAGAATAGGAGTTTGGAACTGCAATGTACTTTCCAAACAACAAGTGAAACAGGCAGCATTGCATAGAATTTTTTTTTGCAATTATCTTGAATATCCAGTGTTAAGCACAGCCACAGCTAATTACATATCTCTCACTAGAGAACACATATTCTCCACATATTCCATAGCTGAGCTAACCAGAGGTGTTGTTGTGTGTTGGACTTATGCTATTCCAGCAATGAAATAGTTAATACAGGTTGAGTATCCCATATCCAAATATTCTGAAATACAGAATATTCCGAAATACTGAATTTTTGGAATGAGACTGATATAGTGAAACCTATGTTTTTTGATGGCTCAGTGTACACAAACTTTGTTTAATACACAAAGTTATTAAAAATATTGTATTAAATGACCTTCAGCCTGTGTGTATAAGGTGTATATGAAACATAAATGAATTGTGTGAATGTACACAAACTTTGTTTAATGCATAAAGTTATTAAAAATATTGGCTAAAATGACCTTCAGGCTGTGTGTATAAGGTGTATATGAAACAAAAATGCATTCTGTGCTTAGACCTGGGTCCCATTACCATGATACATCATTATGGCATGCAATTATTCCAAAACACGGAAAAATCCGATATCCAAAATACTTCTGGTCCCAAGCATTATGGATGAGGGATACTCAACCTGTATCTTCCTTCAGCCATTAATGAGCTGCATCTGCTTGGCTTTTTAAACCCTGGTTCTCCCAGCAGTGCAGTCTTGATCATTGAGTGTCACATAGCTGTAGTTACTGAGTTCCTGCTATCTGCAGATCTTGTTCCAGTCCTGGCTATCCCATGTGTGTGATGCAGACCGTGTTCCAGTCCTGACTATCCTCTTTGTGCGATGCAGACCGTGTTCCACTCCTGACTTTCCAGTGTGTGCGATGCAGACCGTGTTCCACTCCTGGCCATCCTGTGTGTGCGATGCAGACCTTGTTCCACTTCTGGCTATCCCGTGTGTGCGATGCTGACCGTGTTCCTCTCCTGGCTTTCCTGTGTGTGCGATGCAGACGGTGTTCCACTCCTGGCTATCCCGTGTGTGATGCAGACATTGGGGGTAATTCCAAGTTGATCGCAGCAGGAATTTTGGCCTTCATTCTGAGTTGTTCGCTCGCTAGCCGCTTTTCGCAGCAGTGCACACGCTAAGCCACCGCCCTCTGGGAGTGAATCTTAGCTTAGCAGAATTGCGAACGAAAGAATCGCAATATTGCAAAAAGATTTTTCTGTGCAGTTTCTGAGTAGCTCGAGACTTACTCTTCCAGTGCAATTAGTTCAGTGCTTATCGCTCCTGGTTTGACATCACAAACACACCCAGCATTCGCCCAGACACTCCCCCGTTTCTCCAGCCACTCCCGCGTTTTTCCCAGAAACTGCAGCGTTTTTTCACACACACCCATAAAACGGCCAGTTTCCGCCCAGAAACACCCACTTCCTGTCAATCACACTCCGATCACCAGAACGAAGAAAAAACCTCGTAATGCCGTGAGTAAAATACCAAACTTCTTAGCAAATTTACTTGGCGCAGCCGCAGTGCGAACATTGCGCATGCGCAGTTAGCGGAAAATCGCTGCGATGCGAAGAAAATTAACGAGCGAACAACTCGGAATGAGGGCCTTTGTTAGCAGTTGGGCAAAACCATGTGCACTGCAGGGGAGGCAGATTTAACATGTGCAGAGAGAGTTAGATTTGGGTGTGGTGTGTTCAATCTGCAATCTAATTTGCAGTGTAAAAATAAAGCAGCCAGTATTTACCCTGCACAGAAATAAAATAACCCACCCAAATCTAACTCTTTCTGCACATGTTATATCTGCCTCCCCTGCAGTGCACATGGTTTTGCCCAACTGCTAACAAAATTCCTGCTGCGATCAACTTGGAATTACCCCCATTGTTCCAGACCTGGCTATCCTGTGTGTTTGATGCAGACCTTGTTCAACTCCTGGCAATACTGTGGGTGTGATGCAGACGGGTGTGGATAATTAGATCGACAGTGTCTAGGTAGACAATATTTAGGTCGACCACTATAGGTCGACAGTCACTAGGTCGACAGGGTCAGAAGGTCAACAGGGTCAGAAGGTCGACATGTTCTAGGTCGACAGGTCAAAAGATCGACATGAGTTTTTAATGTTTTTTTGTGTCATTTTCTTCGTAGAGTGACCGGGAACCCTAATTAGTGCACCGTGTCCCTTCGCATGGCTCGCTTCGCTCGTAGTCCACGTGGATTGTTAAGTATGAAAAAGTGAAAAAAAAAATTTGAAAAACTCATTTTGATCTGTCGACCTAGAGCATGTCGACCTTCTGACCCTGTCGACCTAGTGACTGTCGACCTATAGTGGTCGACCTAAACATTGTAGACCTAGACACTGTCGATCTTCAGACCGTATCCTGATGCAGACCTTGTTCCACTTCTGGCTATCCTGTGTGTGCGATGCAGACTGTGTTCTAGTCCTGGCTATTCTGTGTGTGTGATGCAGACTGTGTCCCACTCCTAGATATCCTGTGTGTGTGATGCAGACCTTGTTCCAGTCCTGGCGATCCTGTGTGTGTGTGATGCAGACCTTGTTCCACTCCTGGCTATCCTGTGAGTGTGATGCAGCCTGTGTTGCAGTCCTGGCTATGCTGGGTGTGTGATGCAGACCTTATACTCCTGGCGATCCTGTGTGTGTGATGCAGACCTTGTTCCACTCCTATCCTGTGTGTATGCAGACCTTGTTCCACTCCTGGCGATACTGTGTGTCTGTGATGCAGACATCAATCCACTCCTGGTTATCCTGTGTGTGATGCAGACCTTGTTACACTCCTGTCTATACTGTGTGTGATGCAGACCTTGGCCTGATTCAAAGTAGTACGCAAACTCGATGGTTGTGATGACCAATCTGAGTAGCCTCAGACTCACACGGCTAGCCGATATTTCTGCTGAGTGACCGATGCTGCATCATAAGACACTTAGAGAAATTAATAGAAGCGCTCATGAGATCCAAACACCATAATTTCACAGGTTCTATAACAACCAAAGAGTCAAATTAATTTGTAAAAAGTATATGTATTTAATATTCACAATGATCTAATAAAAATACCATTTAATAAAGACAATTCATAGGTAATATTGATCGTAGCTTTCTGGTTTGCCACATGCATAAATTTAAAAACACATGAATTATCTAAGCTATTGTAATTGTTGTTTGTAACGAAGGAACTTCACTGAACTGGCTGATTAAAAGTTCAAATGTAACAATATGTTACTATCCTTGGGAAACACTGTTGCCACAGCTGCTGAATGTGATTCCTGAGTAAGACACAGTTGCTGCACGTTTGAGAAGTGCAACTTCAATGCAGATAATCGGCATATGTAGGTTGTGTATGAAAGAAATTACCTCTCCATATGGGCTGGTGGACCCGAGCGTCCCCGGGTGAGTCCAGAACTTGCCCAGTAAATTGTAAAGCTGGAGGGTACGTGGCGTGTCTGGATGTATAAACCACCGCTGAGTTGAGCTCAATTGACCTGCTGATATTCACCCAATATATGCCGTGTAGACAGGTGCGGAAGGCAGGCGTGAGGCTGCTGGACAAGACACCGCCACAGAGAGCGGCTGCACTGGAAAACCTCCTCCCAGACTACCTGGACGTCCACCGTCCGCCGGTGGTCAGCGGGATGGAGGATGCTGAGGCCGGTCGCAGCTGCCGCACAGAGCCCACGGCTCGATACCGTGCCAGATGGTAGCCGCCCGTCACTGCCGCAGGTAAATTTCAGGTGGAGTAGCTGTGTCCTGGAAGATGCAGGTGTTCAGTGAAAGAAAAGGGGAGGAGTCCTTCCGCACCGGTCTACACGGCATATATTGGGTGAATATCAGCAGGTCAATTGAGCTCAACTCAGCGGTGGTTTATACATCCAGACACGCCACGTACCCTCCAGCTTTACAATTTACTGGGCAAGTTCTGGACTCACTCGGGGACGCTCGGGTCCACCAGCCCACATGGAGAGGTAATTTCTTTCATACACAACCTACATATGCCGATTATCTGCATTGAAGTTGCACTTCTCAAACGTGCAGCAACTGTGTCTTACTCAGGAATCACATTCAGCAGCTGTGGCAACAGTGTTTCCCAAGGATTGTAACACATTGTTACATTTGAACTTTTAATCAGCCAGTTCAGTGAAGTTCCTTCGTTACAAACAACAATTACAATAGCTTAGATAATTCATGTGTTTTTAAATTTATGCATGTGGCAAACCAGAAAGCTACGATCAATATTACCTATGAATTGTCTTTATTAAATGGTATTTTTATTAGATCATTGTGAATATTAAATACATATACTTTTTACAAATTCATTTGACTCTTTGGTTGTTATAGAACCTGTGAAATTATGGTGTTTGGATCTCATGAACGTTTCTATTAATTTCTCTAGCTGGTTATGTTCATAGGAGTATCGCACAACTCCTTATAGTGGCGAACGTGCTCCTACACTATCAGTTCCAGGTTCATTTTATTTAGATTGATTAGTTAATTATTGTTAAACACAGGCGCAGCAAAAGATTTCTTCTCTTTTTTATCATAAGACACAACTGAGGATCACAGAAGTAGGTTGGAGGCGACTATATTCACAAGCTGTCTCCTGCTGCATTAGCCTATTTACACATCAATGCTACGTCCAAGGACACAGCAACAATGTGAAATGCATTCATCTCTGAATCAGGCCCCTAGTTCCATATTTGTGTATCCTGTGTGTATGCAGACCTTGGGGCCGATTCAGAGTCATATACAAAGTGGCAGTAGTTGTGTGCAACCGCAGAACCCGGTTTTACTACCTTATGCCAATGCAAGAATTAATTCAACTAATGGATTGTGTGTGTGTAAGCAGGAACCAGTGTCACCCATTGATTTTATACCAGCTGCTGCTACCGTCACCATTAGTGTCTAGACTTGCACCATGCTAGGTGCCAGACAGAAACAGGCTTCCCTTCCCCATACACACTATTCAATATCACAGGCAGCATTAGATACATGCCCACAACACTCCCATGACACTCCCACAAGCCAAAATGATCTATTTAATGGGAAGATAAATCCAGCCAAATATCATCCCACTCAGAATAGGACAGACATACGCAAAGATGCGTGAAGTCGCTTCTGCACATGCGTTGTATGCAATAACTTGCTGCTTGCTTCCGTGAAGAGATATCAGTGCAACTCAGAAAGAGCCCCCTCGTTACTGACCTGGTTATCCTGTGTGTATGCATGTCTACCGATCTTATTCCATTACTGGCTATCCTCTGTTTATATTGTAGACCTTGTTCCAGTCCTGGCTATCCTCTGTGTATGATGTAGACATTGTTCCAGAACTGGCTATCCTGTATTTATGCAGACCTTGTTCCAGGACTGGCTATCCTGTATTTATGCAGACCTTGTTGCAGAACTGGCTTTCCTGTATTTATGCAGACCTTGTTCCAGACCTAGCTATCCCCTGCATATGATGTATTGCTCCAGACCTGACTCTAGATATTGTTCCAGACCTGGCTATCCTCTGTGTATGATGTAGACCTTGTTCCAGACCTGACTATCCTGTTTTTATGATTTAGGCCTTGTTCCAGACCTGGCTATCCTCTGTGTATGATGTAGACCTTGTTCCAGACCTGGCTATCCTGTGTTTATGATTTAGACCTTGTTCCAGACCTGGCAATCCTCTGTGTATGATGTAGACCTTGTTCCAGACCTGACTATCCTGTGTTTATGATTTAGACCTTGTTCCAGACCTGGCAATCCTCTGTGTATGATGTAGACCTTGTTCCAGACCTGGCTATCCTCTGTGTATGATTTAGACCTTGTTCCAGACCTGGCTATCCACTGTGTATGATGTAGACCTTGTTCCAGACCTGGCTATCCTGTGTTTATGATTTAGGCCTTGTTCCAGACCTGGATATCCTCTGTGTATGATGTAGACCTTGTTCCAGACCTGGGTATCCTCTGTGTATGATTTAGACCTTGTTCCAGACCTGGCTATCCTCTGTGTATGATGTAGACCTTGTTCCAGACCTGGATATCCTCTGTGTGTGATGTAGACCTTGTTCCAGACCTGGCTATCCTGTGTTTATGATTTAGGCCTTGTTCCAGACCTGGCTATCCTCTGTGTATGATGTAGACCTTGTTCCAGACCTGGATATCTAGTGTTTGTGCAGACCTTGTTCCTGACCTGACTGTCCTGTGTACGATACAGACCTTGTTTCTGACCTTGCTATCCTATGTGTCTACAAAACCTGTAATAAGTGGTCTACCTATGTTTTCTAGGTAGGTCTTGGTACCCAGTTACTTTTGTGCAGTACTTATTCCTGACCCTTTGCTTCTCATGTGCTACCCACATTTGCCTCTCCAGCCTTAAAATTTCCTTGTTTATCCTTGTTTGTTTGCAAGTTCAATAGATTGTGACATTTCACCAGTGACTTACTTTGTGAGATATATTACTGTGACACTGTACTCATAATCATTAAATGGCCCACACAATTATTGAGTGGGGAGAACAGGGCCATCATATCCTTAAGGCAAGGGGAGTAAAGAATTGCTACCCATGGCTACAAGCAAACCATGCCCATAATGAAATCAAAGATCACATCTGCCATGACCAACCATACTGGCCTCAAACCTTGAGTCCTATTAACTGTCAAATCTAAGTCATAATAACCCAATACTGTGGCTAAAAACCCTCTGTTGACCACTGCCAGCAATGACCAAGGGTTCGACCCAAACCTGTTCATAAGCAAAATATGCTACTCATACAATAAAACATCCCAACCCTATCATCCTGCTTGAGTTACATCCATATTTTCTGCTGGAAAGAGGTAGAGGTGAGTGTGCCATTCAGCTCTATACATACCTGTAACCTTGGATATTACTCTGCTCACTTCTCTCTCCCTATCCCTTCCTTCTTAGACTGCCTATGCCGGACTGCTGCAGCCCGATTGCACTTACTCCTCCTACAGGGTCTTGTTGTCCACTAAAACCCAAGTATGCCCCTACCAGAAGAGCAGTAATAAGAGCTCAGGCCAGAATGCTGTGGGTGTTGATTCCTATTGTATAGGTGACATCAATGTTATGTTGCTAAGTATATCACTAATACAAAACCTGGGATCCCGACCAGCGGTCAATTGACTGCCTCCCCACTAAGCAGCATGGTAATCCTGTAGATCTCTACTGTGAGTATTAACGAGCTGATGATGAGTATATTGGATGACATCACTTCCAGATTTCAGCACATCTACAGTTTTATGGGCTCAACACCAGGACTTACACCCATACATTATTTGATGGCTGATTAGTTGCTGGTCGCTTTACTATACTATACTATACACTGAACAAAAGCGTATTCAGGTTTTTTTTATTAATCTCTATGGTGACATATTTAGGATCTTTCATTGTTAATAAACTTTTCTGTTGCATATTAATACATTTGAAACAATATTTTCCTGTTAATAAGTGCTGGTACATTGCTCTAGGCTACTGACTTGCACTTTCCAGTAGTTCTAACAAGGGTTACATATGATGTAGACCTTGTTCCAGACCTGGCTATCCTCTGTGTATGATTTAGACCTTGTTCCAGACCTGGCTATCCACTGTGTATGATGTAGACCTTGTTCCAGACCTGGCTATCCTGTGTTTATGATTTAGGCCTTGTTCCAGACCTGGATATCCTCTGTGTATGATGTAGACCTTGTTCCAGACCTGGGTATCCTCTGTGTATGATTTAGACCTTGTTCCAGACCTGGCTATCCTCTGTGTATGATGTAGACCTTGTTCCAGACCTGGATATCCTCTGTGTGTGATGTAGACCTTGTTCCAGACCTGGCTATCCTGTGTTTATGATTTAGGCCTTGTTCCAGACCTGGCTATCCTCTGTGTATGATGTAGACCTTGTTCCAGACCTGGATATCTAGTGTTTGTGCAGACCTTGTTCCTGACCTGACTGTCCTGTGTACGATACAGACCTTGTTTCTGACCTTGCTATCCTATGTGTCTACAAAACCTGTAATAAGTGGTCTACCTATGTTTTCTAGGTAGGTCTTGGTACCCAGTTACTTTTGTGCAGTACTTATTCCTGACCCTTTGCTTCTCATGTGCTACCCACATTTGCCTCTCCAGCCTTAAAATTTCCTTGTTTATCCTTGTTTGTTTGCAAGTTCAATAGATTGTGACATTTCACCAGTGACTTACTTTGTGAGATATATTACTGTGACACTGTACTCATAATCATTAAATGGCCCACACAATTATTGAGTGGGGAGAACAGGGCCATCATATCCTTAAGGCAAGGGGAGTAAAGAATTGCTACCCATGGCTACAAGCAAACCATGCCCATAATGAAATCAAAGATCACATCTGCCATGACCAACCATACTGGCCTCAAACCTTGAGTCCTATTAACTGTCAAATCTAAGTCATAATAACCCAATACTGTGGCTAAAAACCCTCTGTTGACCACTGCCAGCAATGACCAAGGGTTCGACCCAAACCTGTTCATAAGCAAAATATGCTACTCATACAATAAAACATCCCAACCCTATCATCCTGCTTGAGTTACATCCATATTTTCTGCTGGAAAGAGGTAGAGGTGAGTGTGCCATTCAGCTCTATACATACCTGTAACCTTGGATATTACTCTGCTCACTTCTCTCTCCCTATCCCTTCCTTCTTAGACTGCCTATGCCGGACTGCTGCAGCCCGATTGCACTTACTCCTCCTACAGGGTCTTGTTGTCCACTAAAACCCAAGTATGCCCCTACCAGAAGAGCAGTAATAAGAGCTCAGGCCAGAATGCTGTGGGTGTTGATTCCTATTGTATAGGTGACATCAATGTTATGTTGCTAAGTATATCACTAATACAAAACCTGGGATCCCGACCAGCGGTCAATTGACTGCCTCCCCACTAAGCAGCATGGTAATCCTGTAGATCTCTACTGTGAGTATTAACGAGCTGATGATGAGTATATTGGATGACATCACTTCCAGATTTCAGCACATCTACAGTTTTATGGGCTCAACACCAGGACTTACACCCATACATTATTTGATGGCTGATTAGTTGCTGGTCGCTTTACTATACTATACTATACACTGAACAAAAGCGTATTCAGGTTTTTTTTATTAATCTCTATGGTGACATATTTAGGATCTTTCATTGTTAATAAACTTTTCTGTTGCATATTAATACATTTGAAACAATATTTTCCTGTTAATAAGTGCTGGTACATTGCTCTAGGCTACTGACTTGCACTTTCCAGTAGTTCTAACAAGGGTTACATATGTATTTTAGAATGAGCTACAGTATACTTCACCAGTTGATGCACCCCTGTGACATGCTGCATAACCGTAGCTTATAGTGTTTGCATTAATGGTCACAAATCATTGTAAGTGTAAATGTTCACAAATTAGTGGAACATGAGGACTGCAAATATGTATTTAAGAAAAGAATGTGAACTTTTCACCTTGCTTCTTAGCAGAGAAGTGTCATTTCTGATAAGTGGCAGCTTCCCTATTGTTTTTGTTGAGTTTGGCAAGTTCTTATTTTTATGTTGTAAATCTTCATCATTGCAGTGTAACCAAAGGAATAGATGAGAGGATGGGGTATGATTATTCCACAGGCGTAGTTTATTATTGTGATCCAGTATATCATACAGCCCCAGCCGTGATACTTGTCTCATTACATGGTTCAGAAATTCGAATAAAACGTTTCTATTATTGGTATATGGTGGAAACTTTTTTTTGTGTTGCTTAATTTATTTTTAAGACCTAGAATACAAAATCTACTCATAATCTGGGTGTTTTAATCAATTTAATCGATCAATGCTAATTATCCAGAAATACATTAACAAAGAAAGTGTAAGGAATACAGTCAATTCTTATTTATTTATTTATTATTACCAGTTTATATTGGGCCTAATTCAAGGTTGATTGCAAAAGCAACATCTTTCTCTAATGGGCAAACCCATGTGCACTGCAGGGGAGGCAGATATAACATGTACAGACAGTGGGGGTAATTCAGAGTTGATCGCAGCAGCAAATTTGTTAGCAGCTGGGCAAAACCATGGGGGTCATTCCGAGTTGTTCGCTCGTTATTTTTTTCTCGCAACGGAGCGATTAGTCGCTAATGCGCATGCGCAATGTCCGCAGTGCGACTGCGCCAAGTAAATTTACTATGCAGTTAGGTATTTTACTCACGGCATTACGAGGTTTTTTCTTCGTTCTGGTGATCGTAATGTGATTGACAGGAAGTGGGTGTTTCTGGGCGGAAACAGGCCGTTTTATGGGTGTGTGTGAAAAAACGCTACCGTTTCTGGGAAAAACGCGGGAGTGGCTGGAGAAACGGAGGAGTGTCTGGGCGAACGCTGTGTGTGTTTGTGACGTCAAACCAGGAACGACAAGCACTGAACTGATCGCACTGGCAGAGTAAGTTTCGAGCTACTCAGAAACTGCTAAGAAGTGTCTATTCGCAATTCTGCTAATCTTTCGTTCGCAATTTTGAGAAGCTAAGATTCACTCCCAGTAGGCGGCGGCTTAGCGTGTGCAAAGCTGCTAAAAGCAGCTTGCGAGCGAACAACTCGGAATGACCACCCATGTGCACTGCAGGGGGGGCAGATATAACATTTGCAGAGAGAGTTAGATTTGGGTGGGTTATATTGTTTCTGTACAGGATAAATACTGGCTGCTTTATGTTTACACTGCAATTTAGATTTCTTTTTGAAGACACCCAAATCTAACTCTCTCTGCACACGTTACATCTGCCCTACCTGCAGTGCACATGGTTTTGCCCATTAGAGGAAGATTTGCTTTTGCAATCAACCTTGAATTAGGCCCATAGTGCGTATAAAAGGGATGAGTCGGACACAGAGGTAGTGGCTGCAGCTGTTACTACGTCTCTGTGGTAATCCTGCTGCCGATAGGCGTGCCAAAAACTGAATTCATTATATAATGCTTTGCAAATTTATTTAAGTTTGAGCTCTAATGTCTCAGATATATATGACTATCCACATAGGCTGATCAGAAAGAATTCCAAGTACCAGCACTACGGTCCACTTTGGCCGTACATATAAGTGGTCAAATTGGATGATACCAAGCCACACAGGCCAGTATATGTAATTTCAATATATCTGCACACGCTCAGGCTGATAATAGCCATCTCATTCTTACAGTTACATTGAACAGCATGCCATATAATCAAGAGCGTAGCTACCATAGGTGCAGGCAGTGCAGCTGCTATGGGGCCAGAGCTGAGAGGGCCCACCTTCCCTGTCACAGTTACATGTGTTATATACAAGGACATAGCTACCATAGGTGCAGGGAGTGCAGCTGCCTAGGGGCCCAGAGCAGAGGGGGGCCCACCTTCCCTGTCAAAGTTACACGTGTTATATACATTTTTCGCCATGGGTGGTACGTAGGGGTCCTTTCAAACTTTTTCCTTGGGCCTGCAATATATCTAGGTATGCCCCTGGACCCGCACATTATAGTGTGGTATAAAATGAACAGGAGGGCATTTTAATGTTTTATAGTATGAACCGGGGCACTGTAATGAGGCACAATATGAACGAGGAGCACTATATATCATAATTGTGAATTGGGGGTACTGTGCGGCATAATGTGTACTGGCAGCTCTGAAATGTGACATAGGGTAAACTTAAGCACTACTGCGATTCATAAAAGGAACTAGGGCACTACTATGGGGTATAACATTCAATAAGGCTCTACTATGGTTCAGAAAATGAACTAGGGCACTATTAAATGGCATATATATACCACACCTAATACCCCTTAGTACCGGGACACAAACTCTCTATTACTCAGCACTGGCCAATATTATACCCATTAAATGTTACCACTGCCAGCAAAAATAGCTTATAAACATATCAATTTAATAGACAATAGAATTAACTATATTAATAGCATTGGTGCATAATTGTCTTGTGAACTACCCAGTAGTTCTTTTTATGAAACTGGGTTGTGCCCAGACATTGAGCAAATTTTGGCCACTCGCAGTCTGGACACTGTGCTGAGGATTGCTAATGCGACCCATACTGAATACCCCCTAAGTCTGATCTATTATTGCTGTGATTAAAAGAAAAATTGCCACAATGGGGGTAATTCTAAGTTGATCGCAGCAGGAAATTTTTTAGCAGTTGGGCAAAACCATGTGCACTGCAGGGGGGCAGATATAACATTTGCAGAGAGAGTTAGATTTGGGTGGGTTATTTTGTTTCTGTGCAGGGTAAATACTGGCTGCTTTATTTTTACACTGCAATTTAGATTGCAGATTGAACACACCACACCCAAATCTAACTCTCTCTGCACATGTTATATCTGTTCCCCCTGCAGTGCACATGGTTTTGCCCAACTGCTAAAAAATTTCCTGCTGCGATCAACTTGGAATTACCCCCAATGTACGCAGACAAGCTGCTTTCCACTGTGAAGAAAAAATGGTGAAAATAATTTACATTTATTTAAAAAATATATATTTTTAAACATATCATTTTCTGCGAACAAAACATTTTTTAAGGATTTGAATCTGTTATTACCATTTTGAGAGGGTAAGTACAAAACGTGTATAGCAGTAGGGTACGGAGTTAAACTTGTTACATAGGCTTCTGCATCCGAAGGCATTCTTGGGGGTTATCTCAGACAGTACCAGTTTGAAGAAAAGGATGATAAATCTGCTCCGAATGCCCCATGTAATACGGTTCACATTGCCGTTTTACTTATATATATTTTATTTTTATTGTTATCAAATCTAGTACACCTAGTGAAAAATAAAAATAAACACTAAAAGTGATGAAAGACTGCAACTTCTAGTGCAAGGTGTATGAAGTGGACTGTGGAAACTGAAGTCAGTCGGAGCTATGGTGAGAAATACATGTGTTACATTTAGTTGATGAATCACCCCCATGAACTTTTTGGAATGACAATGTGGGACTATTAATATCCACTAAGGGCATATTATAAATATTCTGCTGCTTGCCAGCACCCACGCTGATGACAACCACTATTTTTGCCAAAAAAAGGAATTGCAGCATGTTGCCCCTTGTAAAAGAACAAGATTACCCTGTAAAATATTGTTATTATAGTAAGATATCATTGGCATTTGCCCTGTTACAGTGTGCCTTTCTAAAGCCATGTGGAGTGTTTGTTTACATATGCCTACGGGTTCTGCATTCAGGATTCTAAATCAAACAAATTTACGGCTAAAAGTAAAATCATTTACATGTATACTACACAATACACGGGAATGCTTATTTTCTGCACAACATATTTCTTTCCATTTTATATAAACCAGCATAATAGCATCCTCAGAATACAGTGTAAATAATAGACTTTAAGCTTCACCCTTATTCAGTAAATCCTTATGATTCAGTAAATGCCTGGCTATGATTCTAAGCATCATTGCCCAGAATAAAGTCTGTTCTTGTATGGGTACAATTCTTTCAGCACATACAGAATAACGGTTGTTGTTATTGGAACTAATTCAGACCTTATCGCAGCAGCAACATTTATCTCTAATGGGCAAAACCATGGGGGTAATTCCAAGTTGATCGCAGCAGGAATTTTTTTAGCAGTTGGGCAAAACCATGTGCAGTGCGGGGGGGCGGGGGGGCAGAAGTAACATGTGCAGAGAGAGTAAGATTTGGGTGTGTTATTTTGTTTCTGTGCAGGGTAAATACTGGCTGCTTTATTTTTACATTGCAATTTAGATTGCAGATTGAACTCACCACACCCAAATCTAACTCTCTCTGCACATGTTAAATCTGCCTCCCCTGCAGTGCACATGGTTTTGCCCAATTGCTAACAAAACTCCTGCTGCGATCAACTTGGAATTACCCCCCATGTGCACTGCAGGGGGGGGGGGGGGCAGGTACAACATGTGCAGGGAGAGTTAGATTAGGGTGGGGTGTGTTCAAACTGAAACCAGAATTGCAGCGTAAAAATAAAACAGACAGTATTTACCCTGTACAGAAACAAATTAACCCACCCAAATCTAACTCTCTCTGCACATTATGTATACACCCCCCCCCCCCCCCCCATCCCCTGCAGTACACATGGTTTTGCCCATTAGAAAAATATTTTGCTGCTGCAATCCGGTCTGATTTAGGCCCTTTATGTGAATCACCAACCCTTGATGATTATGATACTGTTGCTGATTCCAAATTTTATATGCTGCCCCATAGAGTGAATGTCTGATGGAAGAGGAAGAATGAGGGGAGATAGAAGAAAAAGACACAATTTGCTGATCTCAAAAACTTAATGCATGCAGGTCCCCTTTATTAAAATTATTCATTTCTATAAATGAAATGGGATGACATTCCTGTAAGGTCACATGCCTGTAACATTTCCCGTAATTCACACAGCGTGCTCATGCTATATGCTGCACTTATGGTACCACCAGACTTTCATTTTTGTTTGTAGCCCTACAGGCTGCATAGAGAAATCAATGAATCGGGGCAAGATAGATACACGAGGAGGGTCAAGTCCCTATACCATTGCCTGTGTTTACAAACTGTCACAACGACAACTGGCCCCCCTCTCAAGCGGGGGCAAGGTAATTGGATTGAGAGGTATTTATGAATTTTCAAGTTATTTAGTATCAATAAATTGTGAGATGTTGTCTTACTAAACAGGAGTTTTTAAATTCCTGTTTAGTATTATCACACATACATCACAGCCAAAGTCAATTTATTATAGAGCAGAGACTATTAACTCCGGTTCATGGAGATGTGGCAAAGTGAAGGACTGGCACATGTAAGGATGGAGTTAACCACTGGGATTTCAGGTGGTTATTCTGCCCCTTTCTCACAGGCGGGAGACTTCTTTTCTATTTAGGGGCAGAGTTTCAGTATGCACTGTAGATGGCTAATGTTGGAGAAAGGATGTCTAATGCCTGGCTTATCTCACTGTAAATGATATAAGAACCAGCACTGGCTGTGAAGATTCATAAACAATCTGGATGATTGAGAGCCTATTTAGTCTGTGAACAGACTCATTAGAGCTTGCTCATTGTAAGGAAGCTTGCATTTTAAAGTAAAGCTTGGATTTTTAAGTGTATGTGAGTTGGAATCAGTAGCAGGTGAGTTAGAATACAGAAAAAGGTGAGTTTTATAATACGCAATCAGGAACACACATATTTGCAATACCATTAAACTGCTGGTGAGGCTGCAAGGGGCTGACCTTGTGAGTGAGTGAGTGAATGAGTGAGTGAGTGAGTGAGTGAGTCTCTAACTTGGAGTAGCAGAGGGGCTGTGATTGTTGCGTGTGTGAGGGGGAGATTTTTTGAGGGCTGCCTTTGTTTTTGTTCTATTTTGTGTGTGAGCATACTAGATACTGCCCATTGACGCTGCCGGTGGGGAAAGAGCCTACTGCTGCTGACAGCAGTTACTACCAGGGTCACACAATCTGCCTGTGGGGTCTGAATCCACTGCTGAGCTGCACAAGGGGGCAAGGAAGACTGCTGCTGCAGACATCAGAGGAGAGGATGGAAGGGGACGGAGACTGCTGAATACAAGCGAATGAACCGGTGACTACTGCTGCATAAAAGTGAAGGAATAGGGGATGCAAAGGATAGATAAGTATAAGCTTAACTTCGTTATTGTATAGTAAGTATTTTGCCTAGATTGTTTTGCTTCTCTATTTCTTCTTGGGTAACAGGGAGTTAGACCCTACAAAAATATGGGTGGGGCTGGGATTGGGGATTTCACTCAGTGCATGTCGTGCAAGAAGTACGCACACCTGGAGCAACCATTCCAGTGTGAGTACATCTGCACGAGGTGTGTGCGAACGGTTGCCCTGGAAGCCCAGGTAACTGATCTAGAGCAAACTGTTACACGACTGAGGGAGATTCACAATCTCGAGCGAAGTTTAGATAGAACAGTGGAGGAGTTGAGGGAGGGGTCACTGGTAGATGAGGATGATTAGGCAGTTAGCTGGGTCACAGTTAGAAGGAAGAAAAAGAGGGGGAGGCTCGACATCTCGGAACTATCAAACCCAAATAAATTTGCACGACTGGACGAGGAATCAGAGGATGATAGTGAGGAAATGACGGTGCCGGAGGAGACTGTTCCATCTAGCAACCAGAGAAGCGGTCCCTCTGGTGCAGTTGGGATAAAAGTTAGTAAGGTACCTAGTCAGATTGTGGTGGTAGGGGATTCCATTATTAGGAAGACAGATAGGACAATCTGCTACCGGGACCATGATCGCCGTATGGTCTGTTGTTTCCCGGGTGCTCGGGTGCGGCACATCGTGGACCAGGTAGACAGATTGTTGGGAGGGGCTGGGCATGATCCGGCGGTCTTGGTGCACGTTGGCACCAACGACAAAGTTAGTGGAAGGTGGGATGTCCTTAAGAAAGACTATAGGGAATTAGGCAAGAAACTTAAGGCAAGGACATCTAAGGTAATATTCTCCGAATTATTACCCGTGCCACACGCTAGCCCAGAGAGACAGAGGGAGATTAGGGAGGTAAATGTGTGGTTTAGAGACTGGTGCAGGAAAGAAGGGTTTGTGTTCCTAGAACACTGGGCGGACTTCTCAGTTAGGCGCCATCTTTTTTGTCGTGATGGATTGCACCTGAATGAGGAGGGGGCAGCGGTGCTGGGGGGAAGGATGGTTAGCAGGTTGGAGAAAATTTTAAACTAGGTGCCTGGGGGGAGGGTTTTGCAAGAAATTATGGGTCATTCAGTCAGAATAGCAGGGGTGGCGTTTGTGAACAAAATGGGGGAGGAGTAGGGGGGAGGAATAGAGCAGACATCAAGGGTAGTAATATGGGAACTAAAAAGGGTTTTAGAATGTCAGTATCCAACAACGATAACGGGTCTTCTTTACTGCATAAGAATTACGATGTCCCTACCATAAGGGGAAATACATATCTCAATTGTATGTATGTAAATGCTAGAAGCATTACAGGTAAAAAGGGGGAACTAGAAATCCTCGCAGCAAGCAAGGAATATGATATTATAGGCATTACTGAAACGTGGTGGGACGAATCTCATGATTGGACAGTCAATCTAGAGGGTTACACGCTGTACAGGAGAGACAGACTAAATAAACGGGGTGGAGGGGTATGTCTATATGTAAAGCCATTTCTAAAACCTGTTATACGGGAAGATATTCAAGAAGGGACTGTAAATACTATTGAGATGTTATGGGTAGAAATTGCATGCGGGGGTAAAGGAATAAAGAAGTTATTATTGGGGTTATGCTACAGGCCACCTGGTATTAATGTGTCTGACAAGCAGGGGTTAAAGTGAGCCGGAACCTGCCGGAACTGCGTTCCGTCAGTTCCACCAGGAGACGGAACGCAGTTCCGCCTCCCCCGGCTCACCTAACCCGATGTCCCGGGCGGCGCTGCAGGGAGATGCCGGGCGCCCGCTGAGATCGCGTTACCAGCGGGCGCCCGTCTCCCTCTCCGCAGCGGCAGCCGTAGGCAGGAGCTCAGTACTGAGCTCCGGCTTCCGGCTCTGTCAGTGCGCGCTATGGGAGAGACGTCATGACGTCTCTCTCATAGTGCAGAGGAGCGGGCGGCGAGAGAGGACTGCGGCGGGAGCGGGGCTAGGTAAGTATAGTTCTTTCCCCCCTCCCTCTCTCCCTCCCTCCCTCCTATATGTGTACTACAGGCGTTTCTACTGGGGGCCTTTACTACTGGGGCAAACTACAGAGGGGCAAACTACTGGGGGGCTCTAGTACTGGGGGCAAACTACAGAGGGGCAAACTACTGGGGGGCTCTAGTACTGGGGGCAAACTACTGGGGGGCTTTACTGCTGGGGCAAACTACAAGGGGCAAACTACTGGGGGGCTCTAGTACTGGGGGCAAACTACAGAGGGGCAAACTACTGGGGGGCTCTAGTACTGGGGGCAAACTACTGGGGGCCTTTACTACTGGGGCAAACTACAGAGGGGCAAACTACTGGGGGGCTCTAGTACTGGGGGCAAACTACTGGGGGGCTTTACTGCTGGGGCAAACTACAAGGGGCAAACTACTGGGGGCATTACTACAAGGGGGCAAGCTACAAAGGGGCAAACTACTGGCAGCATTACTACTGGGGGCTAAACTACAAGGGGGCATAATTACAGGAGCTAAACTACTGGGGGTATAACTACAAGGGGGCAAACTACTGGGGACATTACTAACTTTGGCAAACTACATGGGGGCTAAACTACAGGGGCTAAACAACTGGGGGCACAACTGCAGGGGGCGTTACCACTGGGGGCTAAACTACATGGGGCAAACTACATGAGGGCAAAACTACTGGGGGCATTACCACTCAGAGGCTAAACTAGAGGGGGGGGGGAGTAAATTGCTGGGGTCATAACTGCAGGGGCATTACCAGTATGGGCATGACCACTGGGGCTAAACTACAGGGGCTAAACGACTAGGGGCAATACTACACAGGGGCATTACCATTAAGGGCATTACTGATGGGGTGCACAGCTAATGAGGGCATTGTAAAGGGGGCACTTCATAAGGGGCACTACTGTTGGGGGCATTGCATAAGGGGCACTACTACTGTGGGCATTGTATAAGGGATGCTACTGCTGGGGGCATTACTGTATGGGCCGACAAAGAAGCTGCGTTCCCGGTCCGCCCTCCGTCGCTCCGCCCCTACCATCGCCGCCGCACTGGAAGCCCAGGTTCCAGACTCCCAGCTGCAGCGGATCTGGGACCAGGCCGGCTTTATTATCCCTGCCGCTGCATCGAGCTTCTGTGACCGCGGCACTACTAGTTCAAATCTGTCGCTGATTGGCTGCCGGTCCGCAGCAGTTTTGAAATATTAGCGCCGTGGTCACAGGAGCTCGATGCGGCGGCAGGGATAATAAAGCCAGCCTGGTTCCAGATCCACTGCAGCCGCCCTCAGCCTCTTCTGCCGCCCCGCCCTCGGACCTCTGCGCACCCACAGCCTCCTCCTCCGCACTATCTCCGAGGCCCACAGCCTCCACGTCACGCCTACCACAGCCTACTCATCCACAGCACCGCAGACCACCGCCGCTGCTAAACAGGTAATCTAACCTGCTGCCTTTCTCTCTCCCTAGTCCCTACTGTATTCCCCTGCTGTCACTTTCCATATCCCTGCTGTCACTTTCCATGTCCCTGCTGTCACTCTCCCTGTCACTCTGTCACTCTATAATGTGAATTTCGGCTCATTCTCTGTGCTATAATGTGAATTTTGGCTCATTCTGTGTGCTATAATGTGAATTTCGGCTCATACCGTGTGGTGTAATGTGAATTTGGCTCATACCGTGTGCTATAATGTGAATTTCGGCTCATACTGTGTGGTGTAATGTGAATTTCGGCTCATACTGTGTGGTGTAATGTGAATTTCGGCTCATACCGTGTGGTGTAATGTGAATTTGGCTCATACTGTGTGGTGTAATGTGAATTTCGGCTCATACCGTGTGGTGTAATGTGAATTTGGCTCATACTGTGTGGTGTAATGTGAATTTGGCTCATACTGTGTGGTGTAATATGAATGTGGTTCATACTGTGTGGTATAAATGTGAATTTCGGCTCATACTGTGAGGTATAATGTGAAAGGGGTCCTACTATTGTGGTGCATAATGTGTATAAGGGGTATATGGTGTGGTAAACTACACTGAAGGGCACGCCCCCTTTTGCGTGGCCACGCCCCCTTGTCAGGAGTGCGCGCGCCTTCGGCGCGCACATAATTGCACCCTTTGCTTTTCCATACCCCCACTTCAAAATTTCCACTTGGGTACTACTACTGTGGGCATTATTACTATTGTGTGGCCACGCCCCTTTTTTTGAGACCACACCCCCCTTTCTGCTGCGTGCGCCTACGGCGCGCGCAATACCTTTATTTCATGGGCGGCGTGGGGAGGGGGGTGAGTTCCACCACCTCTCTAGGACCACTTTAAGCACTGCTGACAAGAAATTGTTACTGAACCAAATTGAAAGAGCAGCAGGAGTAGGAGACATAGTAGTGATGGGAGACTTTAACTACCCCGAGATAAACTGGAAAATTAATTCATGTGATACTGCTAGGGGTAATATGTTTTAAACATGCTAAATGATAATTACTTAGTTCAATTAATCGAGGAACCAACTAGGTACAATGCAGTCTTAGACCTGGTATTAACTAACAATGGGGAATTGGTATCAAATATTGAAGTAGGAGAGCCCATATGTAACAGCAACCACAATCAGGGCCGGCAACAGAAATTTTGGGGCCCGGTACACTGATAGCTCTGGGGCCCCCTCAACCCCATACTTTTAAAGCCGAGGGTGGTTAATATATATATATGTCACCTACACCCCGGCACTCCTGCTGCATCATGCGGCTGTCTTGCTCTGGTGCTCCTGTAGAAATCCAGAAGAACGAGGCGGCACTCAGAGGCTTGGAAACGTGAAAAGAGTGTTTCCAAGCCTCTGAGTGCCGCCTCGTTCTTCCGGATATATATATGTAAAATCCATATGAACCGGCACTCAAACATATCCTCCAACAGATGTTACTTGCCCTGGTGACCTCTTCATTAGGGCATGTGCCCCAGGTATACACTCTGCAGATGAGAGACGGCACTAGTGTACACTGTATTCTGTTATCCTGATGACTGACGGGAGCTTGACCCTGAAACTTTGAATAAACATGTCACTTTATGTCACTGATTTGAACGTCTCCAATTGCCGCCTTTTATCTGCAGAGTGTATATATATGTGTGTGTGTGTGTGTGTGTGTGTGTGTATATATATATATATACATACATACACACTATATACTGTATTATACCTATTTACAATCCTGTGTGACAGGCACTGGGGGGAGAGGGGGGAATGAGGCTTTTATAAGGGATATTATTAGGGAAGAACAGGGCATAAGGTGATGCCGGCGGCTTCCCCAGACAGCGGGCAGCGGCTTCCCCGCACCGCCGGCACCAGGTTCCCCGCACCTCCGGCACCAGGTTCCCCGCACCTCCGGCACCAGGTTCCCCGCACCAGGTTCCCCGCACCTCCGGCACCAGGTTCCCCGCACCTCCGGCACCAGGTTCCCCGCACCTCCGGCACCAGGTTCCCCGCACCTCCGGCAGCAGGTTCCCCGCACCTCCGGCAGCGGCTTCTCTATACCGAGGGCAGTGGCATACCTGTGAAGCTACAAAGTCCGGGGACCAGGAGAATGACGTCCGTGGGCGCGGCTCCAGTCCAGAGTCCAGCGTCACGACGGCAACGCAAGGGACTGGACCAAGTGACTGGGTAATGGGGGGGGGGGTTGCGCGTTTGTAATTATAAATAGTTTTTGTTCTTAATTTGCAGGTGGCAGGAGTGCATGATTTTAAAAACATAATTAGGTACTACTGCTCCGTTTTTTGTGGTCATGATCCTTGGGGCCCCCCTGAGCTTCGGGGCCCGTCACAGGTGTCCCCTTTGTCCCCCCCTGTCGCCGGGCCTGACCACAATATGGTCACATTCAATATCAGTTTTCATAAGCAGTCCTATACTCGCTCAACTAGGACTCTAAACTTTAGCAAAGCCAACTTTGACATGATGAAGGAAGCGTTAAGGGACATTGAATGGGAAATTCTGTTTCAAGGAAAAAATACTACAGAGAAATGGGATGTATTAAAATCACTGCTAATTAATAATACTTGTAAATGTATTCCCACCAGCAGCAAAAAAAATAAAATCCCAAACCAATGTGGTTTAACAAAAATATAAAGGAATTAATGGACAAAAAAAGACAAGCATTTAAAAAATACAAATCTGAGGGGGATGCGGAGTCATTTCAACATTATAAGTACTGTAACAAAATATGCAAAAAAGGAATAAGAGCGGCTAAAGTAGAAACTGAAAGACTAGTAGCAAAGGAAAGCAAAGCGAATCCCAAATTTTTTTTTAAGTACATCAACAGTAAGAGACTAAAGAAGCAGAGTATAGGCCCTTTAAAGGACAAGAGGGGAGTCTTAATCAAAAATGATAATGACATAGCAAACAAACTAAACAAGTTTTTTTCAACGGTATTTACCAGAGAGGACCAAATGCTGGGTCTAACACAAAATCTCAACAAAGATAATGTCCCACTGCTAAATGCTTATTTGTGTGAGGAGGTAGTCTGTGACCGATTAAAAAAGTTAAAGATTAATAAGTCACATGGTCCCGATGGAATTCACCCAAGAGTTCTTATGGAGCTGCACGCTAAACTAGCAAGACCTCTATTTTTGATCTTCATGGATTTGGTTAAATCGGGTATGGTTCCCAAGGACTGGCGTATAGCGGAGGTAGTGCCGATATTTAAAAAGGGGAGCAAAGCTGAACCATGTAATTATAGACCAGTTAGTCTAACATCTATATTGGGGAAAGTATTGGAAGGTATTCTTAGGGACAGTATTAAAAAGTTCCTTGAAGCAAATAAGGTCATTAAAAGGAACCAACATGGATTTTTGAAGGACAGATCATGTCAGACCAACTTACTTGGCTTTTATGAAACAGTAAGTGCGAACCTGGATCAGGGTAAGGAGGTGGATATAATCTTTTTAGACTTTGCCAAAGCTTTCGACACTGTACCACACATGCGTCTTATCTATAAGCTACAAGAAATAGGGCTAGGGAGCACAATATGCACTTGGGTCAGTAATTAGTTAGATAATAGGGAGCAACGCGTAGTGGTCAATGGATAATTTTCAAATTGGACCAAAGTACTAAGTGGTGTGCCACAAGGGTCTGTACTTGGACCACTTTTGTTCAACATTTTCATTAATGACCTAACAGTAGGTCTAGAGAGCATGGTGTCAATTTTTGCAGACGATACCAAATTGTGTAAGGTTATAAATACGGAGGGGGATGCTGAGTCTCTTCAGAACGACTTAACTAAACTGGAAGCATGGGCAGCAAAATGGAGATGAGATTCAACACAGACAAGTGTAAGGTAATGCACTGTGGGGGCAAGACCAAAAATTACACCTACATACTAAATGGGGTAATATTAGGGGATTCTGTACTGGAAAAAGACTTAGGGGTTCACATAGATAACAAATTAAGCTGCAGTACCCAAAGTAGGAGTGCAGCAAAGAAGGCTAATAAGATATTAGCATGCATAAAACTGGGAATTGATGCAAGGGATGAGAGTATTATACTTCCATTATATAAATCACTAGTGAGGCCACATCTTGAATACTGTGTGCAATTTTGGACACCATATTACAAAAAGGATATCCTGGAGCTAGAAAAGGTTCAGAGGCGGGTGACCAAACTAATCAAGGGCATGGAGACGCTGGAATACAAGGAAAGGCTTGCAAGGCTAGGCATGTTTACATTGGAAAAGAGGAGACTAAGAGTGGACATGATCAACATCTACAAATATATAAGGGGTCAATACACAGAACTTGGGAGGGACCTGTTTTCTATATGATCAGCACAGAGAACACGTGGTCACTCGCTTAGGTTAGAGAAGAGGAGTTTCCGCACATTGAGGCGAAAAGGTTTTTTTCACAGTAAGGACAATACGTGTTTAGAATTCCCTGCCTGAGAGATTAGGAAGCTGGGGTACAACAACCCAGGGAAACGTGTTGAGCTAAGAAGTATCCTGTTCATCTTTATTGCGGACTCCATATCAGCACCTGAAGGACACCCAAATGGACATTATTTTCTCTCCAACAGAAAGCTCCCATTAATTTCTGCACAGACTGTGAACACCCCTAGGGCATTTTTCCATCTGGACATTGCTACATGCTCACATATTGGGGACTGCATCACATTGGGCAATGCCAGCCACTCTTGTGCCTATAGGAGGAATCTGGAGAAAGGTCCTAAGTCCGTACAGTGAATATACTCTGCAGTCAGATATGCAATGAAAAGTTATTAATAATTGATACCTGCATACCTATTTTATTCCAATTTATATTATTAAAAGCTGTTTAATTTTTATGTACACCGTCTAGCAACTAATTTTTTAGTAGCGCTGGTTATCTTTTGTTGTATTGTTCCATGTACTTATTGTACTAAACAGGGGCCTCACAATCCCCTGATCTTTTCCAGCTGCTTTAAACAGATAGTAAGCACACACACACACACACAATTTTCCTACCTTTAAGAATGGGTTAGATAAATTCCTATTGGATAAAGATATTCAGGGTTATGGTGCGTAGGCACGCATTATAGTAAATTTAACTAGTCCTAACATAAAAATAACTAGTCCTATAATAAGACTGCATAGGAGACAACTCGATGGACAATTGTCTTTTTTCAACCTTAGTTACTATGTTACTGTGGTTTGTTGTAAAATAAATGTTAGACAATTTATTTATCAATAAACATTCAAAAAAGTGTATATAAAAAAGTATACATTTACATAAAAACTTTAAGTAAAATAGACAGTGGCATCAAATTAATAAAGTTGGTAATGCCGTCAACTTGAAATAATTAATTCTCAGCCGACCCACTATATTGGCTCCTATAGTTAAATCCTCATTAGGCTAGGACCTCCTCCAAAGGATTACACTCAGCATATAAACAATGGATATTACCAGATTGGATTGTGGCCGTCCTTTGGTATGCTGTCAGCATTAGGAAATGTCCATTTATAGCCAGAAGGGAATCCAAATGAAGAGTGCTTGGTTGCTATTCCAAATGGTAGAGTATGGTGTCCAATAAGTGCCAAAGATGGATAACAGGAGTCCAGGACAGCTTAATGTGGTATCGGCTCACAGGTTCAGGCTCTACGCGTTTCGCTGGCTACAAGACCTCCAGCTTCATCAGGAGCATCTATGATTATCTCACTGTAAACATACAAATAGCTGCTACCCAGAGATGCCATCAGGAGAGTTCATGTGGTATAACTATAGGGTGCCCAGGAAGACAGGAGGGTCTTGTGGCCCCAATCATTTCAACCTGCTTCTGATTCTCTGAATAAAAAGCAGTTCTCGGCTGGATCATCAGCAAGGCCAGAGTATGATGCAGATACATGGCCTGGGTCCCAATCTCTTAGGCAGGTCCCTTCTTAGCCCACCCCACCTTGATCAGCTTTCCTGACTTCCATTTGCCAGTTCCCTGCCCCCTAAATTTCCTCCTCTCTTCTGCACCTCCTCTCCATTAGCCAGGCTTAATTTACACTGTACACCGTACAGAAGAAGGTAATGTAGCTGCAATGCAGCTTTAAAGTTCCCCTTGTGTGCCTCTGCCCCTCCCACTAGACAGTCTGCATCACTGTCACCTTTATCATTATCGCTTCAGCTCCCTCCCTATATCTGTGTCTCTGCTCTCCTCCCATATCTGTGCCTCACCCCACATATGCCTGTGCCCCTTATCTCATGGCTGTTGGCTGCCGATCAGAAGTGGTGTGTGCATGAACAGAGGACCAACTACATTCAACGCCATATAACTGACCCTAAGGTTGGATAGTACACACAATTTTCCGTTGCTAAATTATTATACCTTTTTCTCACTTTCAAAAATGCTTTTATTTATATAAATCTGGGAGACATATGGGGAAGTCTATGATCGAGGAGGTGTACTGGGCTCCACCATTTCTAATGTTATCTGTTCATCTTATTCATTGTATAACTGGCACTGCTGTACCTGTACATAGACAGTTTGCTGTGGACACCACATAAAGGGGACCATTTATCAACAAGTGATAAAACACGTTGTGAATGATAAAACTCATTGCATATGAGTGTTAATGGTGTTCCAGCCAATCAGCTTATGACACATGACAGTTAGGAGCTGATTGACTGGAGTATCATTTATCACATGCAATGAGTTTTATCATTCACAACGAGTTTTATCACTCATTGATAAATAAGCCCTAAAGTTACTGTATTCATACCGACTCCACCCATTAAAGGGCACTACTAACATAGCATGTTTACATATCTTATTATAGAATCATAGGTCAACATCATAAAGTTTGGCACCTGGAAAATGTTGACATGAAATGTGCTTTAGCATTAGGGATAGATACACACTAAAAACAAATTGTTGACATGTTAACAGTGTCGACATCAGTGTCAATATTTTCAATATTGACATAATGAACACGTCGACATGACAATGTCGTCCCAATGAATGTTGACATTTTGACCGTCGACAAGATATACCACTCCTCAGAATAACACCCACTTTGACATGCCGACCGTCGGGATTGTGAGGGGGTGGGATGTAGGGTCTCCTGACTTCCGATCACATAATTACATCCAATATATATATATATATATATATATATATATATATATCCATGTATGGTCGCACTGACATCCAATATAGGTAATCATCTACTGGAGTGTCTCCCACGAAGTCCAGGACCAAGTCCAGGCAGCCAATTATAGAGAAGAAATTAGAGGGGCACTCACCAGATTTAGCACTTTTAGAAAATTTAATTCATACTTAACAGCATATGATCAGTTCCATCAACATTTTGATCCATTCAGGATCTTCCTCAGGATGTACAATTCATACAGCACAGAAATAACATAGTACAAATGCCCAGGCAGCAGTATCTGATACTGCTGCCTGGGCATTTGTGTTATGTTATTTCTGTGCTGTATGAATTGTACATCCTGAGGAAGATCCGGAATGGATCGAAACGTTGATGGAACTGATCATATGCTGTTAAGTATGAATTACACTTTCTAAAAGTGCTAAATCTGGTGAATGCCCCTCTAATTTCTTCTCTCTCTCTCTCTCTCTCTCTCTATATATATATATATATATATATATATAAATTATAGCGCAACGTCGCTCCAAAATGCCATTTTGCTGCGACATATCTCTTACATCCTGGGTACACACTGCGCGCTCCCGCAGTCCCATGTGACGGATGCTTGGTTTGATGTGCTAACGTCCTTTGTTATGTTAATGAAGGATGGAACATGGTCGTTCCGTCATTTTTTAAATTCGCCCCAGTGTGTAGGGGCAATACAGGCTGTGTTTACCCAGCCTAAGTTTTGTAATGTAGACAATGCACCATTTTAGTTGTCCGCTAACCCTAGCTCTGACCCTCCCCCTAGTGCCTAATCCCCACCTAACCCTAACCTCCCCCACAGCCTAACCCAGACCATCCCACCCACAGCCTAACCCCAACCTCCCGTACAGTCTAACCTTAACCCTCCCACCGTAGCATAACTCTGACATTCCCACTAGCAGCCTACAAGTTGGTAAATGCGTGACTGATCTGAGCATTGAGGTAGGTGTTGTAGCCCCTTGGGCTAAGTACTGTACAACATTGTGACACTCCAATAACACAGTGACAGTTAAGAGACAGCATGTAGCAATTAACAATTTACTACAAATCAACAACTCTAATGTCGACATTCTGACATTTCAACAATTTTGACATTGTGTTGTCAACATTATGAATTGTCGACAATTTAATTGTCAACCTTTTGACTGCATCTCAGTATTTTAACGCCTTTTACATCATGCCATGATGCCAGTATCCCTGTAATTCTTTATATTTTTACCTCAAGGTAGCCAGGCAATGGCAGGTTGTTATCTGTGTTATCACAAAATGTACATCTAATGCAATCTAAGTAAGGAAGAATTACCTCATAGCACCATCAGAGTACCCCCCCATTAGACAAATCCTCTAATCAGACAGGCCCGACACTTACCTGAGAGGAGCTGTGTAAGATGCCAACCAGGTTGCAGTTTGTAGGTGAAACCCTAGCCTTTTATTTTGGATCAGCGTGTCTTTTTATCAGAGAATAGGAAAGCAGATCTGAATCCCACTGGCTCAGTGAAAAATTCTATTGGTTTCCCCAGACAATCTAAAGCATAATGGAAAACCTTGCTTCTTCACATCCTAGTGCTATAGTCTTCGGGTGTGGAGCTAGCTTTCTTTATTAATGACTTTGGAGGAGCATTTGACAAATAGCTAATATATACTTCATGGAGTTACCAGGGTGCCCTTGCAGGCACAGAACTGCGGGTACTAAATATACATAGCACCTGGAACTGACAAGGTTGTTGGGCAGATGTTTTATACATTCCATGACCCAGAATAACCTCCCTACATTGGTAATTTGGCTACAAATGTGACAATAAATATTGACGTAATCCAATTGGTTAACTGAGTGGGAGCTTCCTTAATAAACTATTTATAAATGGGCAATATTATTATTATTATTACATTTTATTTATAGGGCGCCACAAAATACTGTGTAATATAATGTGAGCAACAATATTGTATGGTAACAGACATGCCTAGTACGTATTATTTATTTATTTATTTATTCCAAACAATATATTAACGGCTAAACGAGGTTAGAAAAAAAAGAACAGTAGTTTCCATGTAGCATACGGTAAGGTAATATGTCTGGTGAGAACAAAAATCTGGTAATGGATAAGAGCAAATGACAATCGACCATTTACTCCCAACCACTGGAAAATAGACAATGGTTGTTCAAACAAATAGGTTAAATCAGTTTGTTTGGAAAAAAATGTTAAATCAATCGTTTTAATCCATTTTCCAGTGTTTGGAAGAAAATGGTTGATTGTCATTTGCTCTCATCCATTACCAGATATTTGTCCTCACCAGACAGATTGGACAGATAAATCTCTCGGTGTGTACACACCATTACACTTCTGTTAACGAGGGAATTTACTTGATTCTAACAAATGGATGGTAATGAGGGCAGGACTTGCAGAGAAATATAGCAGCAATCACTGAGCAACTCCTGGCTGATTATTCAATATTACCGATCCGATATGACAAAACAGTAACGTTCCCCCGTGATGTCTATTTTTCAGGTTCAGTACCACTTTAAGAGTTAACTACACAATGCTGCTTTGTCTTGTATAAAACGAACTGCCTGTTTCTCAGGGTATATTTTCCCTGCATGCTGCCCCGTTCATCAAGGCTTCGGGAGGTTGTGTTGTTTCAGAAAGTGAACTGATGGGTTGCTTGAGAACAAACACATAATTTTATGAAGTATGATGAAAACATAAGGGTTTTGTTATGATGATTTTAACAATACAGAACCTGTTCCCACATTGCAGTCCTGTGAAAAGAAATTCCTGTATAATTATTAAATAATAACACTTACTTATTCAATACTCTGCTTCCAAATCTTGTGTAAGAAAAAGCTCACAGTAAGAGAGGTACTTATGCCGTTTCCTTGGATACTAGATGATGCCAATCAGGCCGGTGTTTTTATCTGAAAGTGGTACCCCTGCAGGGGAACAAGGCTCGGTGAGTAGCTGTTTATACATAGCAAGTAAATAGGAACTTTGTTTATTTTACAAAGGGTCCCTGACCCAGATTATTTTCTACACCCCCCTTAGAGCAATGGTAATGAGTACAAGACATTTCGGGCAATTTATTTAAAACCACCGCACGATCAACTGAGTAAATACAATTCTATTTGGATACAATCATGTCATGATAATATGGTTATGTGAACATCTACAGTTAATTTTATTTGCCATAATCATATTGTTGCTAAGCACCCTCTTCCATCTCTTTCTCCAGAAAAAAAGTCTTCTTCTTTATCTCCGAATCTATTTTATGAAAGGAGCGCATTAATTATCAATGCTTTTAATTCAATAATAATGAGGGCTGCAAGGTGCACAGGATTAGATGGCCTGATTTTAGGAGTTTTTCAGAGAACCTTTATTTTTTGGCTGTTCCTGAAGAGCTGCTAGCAATGCATCCTTGCACAACAACCTCTCAACACTCAACCTCTCAACACAACATCATTTCTAATTTTGGGACCATGATTAATATCTCCTTTCTGAGATGCCTTAAACGCTTCTCATTTCACTGTAAATAAAACATAATGAAAAGGTTACAACAACCAAGAACTGCTAAACTTGTCTTTTGGTGCATCTGAAATGGAGTTTACATATCTACCACTTAACTAACAGATTTTTTTCCACTGAAATGCCGTTTTGTTTTTTTTATTAAGAGAAACAAAATCTTTTTAAAAGATGGTTTAGTAATATTTTATAAATACAAAATATATGTCTGGGAGCATCTAGTACCACCCACTGGGCATGTCTAGCAGACCCTTGTGTCATTATGCAAGATGGCTGCCTTACCTGGTACCTGGTGAAGGTGGAATACACAACCCTTGGAAGTTGCTACCAAAAATGCCAACACCAACCTGCATTATGCTTACTGTGTGCTCAAGGTTCTCTTTTTTATATCTGTGTGCCTTGTCAATTGCTGTATTACTTAAATCTTCTATATTATGTGTTTTGTTTTTGATGTCTGTAAAGCGCCTTGAGTCCTGTTGGAGAAAGAGCACTAGATAAATAAAATTATTATTATATTTTTTATTATTATTATTATTATTATTATTATTATTATTATTATTCTAAGTCTCCAGTAGCAATTTCCAATCCTCCTTTTAGATCCTCCATGTAGCATTCCCCAACCTTCAGTGTTAATGTATAATGTAGTATTACTCCCCGCCCCAGTTGCAATAGATCTCTTGTTGCATTACTCAAGCCCATTCCAGTGGTAGCAGAACCAGCCCAGTGTCATTAACCCCCAACCCCCACGGTCTACAGGTCCGCATTGAAACATTAAGTCCTCCCCACAGTGGCAATAAATCCCTCACTGGAATTATCCTCCCACACCCTTACTCCCAGTGTCAATAGATCACCTCACTGGCAACCTTCTTCCCCCTCCCCCAGTGGCACTTACCTTTCCCCCTACTGCAGAGCACAGCGGAGATGACCTCTGAACTTAGAGTGAAGAGGTCATGGAAATAGTGCTTAGCCTGGGTACAGCCCAGCAGGAGGAAACCAGTCCTATACATGACCACAATATAATGCCAGGGGACAGTGGAGGAGGGCATAGATACATGAAAGACCATCTTTGCATTTCATGTGACCGCACTAGTTAAGTGGTTAATATAATGTCCATAAGACAGTCCAGCATGGTAGTATGAATTCATCCATCATTGTGGCCTCACCCGCTGCAACATTTTGACATGACTGGGCCATGATGAAGCAATTAATATCCCTTCATCCACTACACCTGAGAAGTGCCTGATGCAGGCGGGGTGCCACTCTCCCAGAAGCAGGGTGAGCTCTCTCAAATTCTGTGATATATGCATATTCTGGTGACCACAGTTCTGCTGCAAAACCGTTATCTTCAATATCTTGGTGACCACCGGCATAATAAAAAGCCCTATTCTGGTGACTTCTGTACAGCACAGCATACTGCCAAGGTAAACCCACGCCTAATCTCTCTCTGTGTAGAAAGTCAGCACCAAAAATACGAAACTGCCTTCCATCTGTATCAGTATGAACATTTGTAAAATACTTCATGTGCAAAAGAAATGTATTCTTGCACAGGGTGTTATAAATGTCTCATACTTGGTTAAACAATTCTCCTTGGTTTTGTTTTGTGGTGACGCCCACATCTGGTAAGTGCAGTGCATTAATACCTTCTTAATAAACACACTCCTGGCCACGTTCCCACAAAACACGTTCCTGTACACCGTTTGTGAGATGTGAACTAGTCTACTGATACGGCATGTGAACCAAAGAGGGTGTCAGCTCCTCACTGGCACCAGAAAATAGAACTGGCAGTGCAAAGGTAGGCACAGTTATCTTTTTATTATAGCACGGCATGCTTTATTTACACCTCATTTACCATGGTGCTACATCTGCCCAACTTTGGTTTTAGCAAACCATCCAAACCCTAATTGCAGGGATGTAAATTTAAAAATAAAAGTAAAATATTTTCAGCACTGCAGAGTATGTGCAGTATCATTCAAAGATAGAAAGAGATAGATAGATAGATAGATAGATAGATAGATAGATAGATAGATAGATAGATAGATAGATAGATAGATAGATAGATAGATAGATAGATAGAGAAGATAGATAGATAGATAGATAGATAGATAGATAGATAGATAGATAGATAGATAGATAGATAGATAGATAGATAGATGAATCAGATAGCTGACTACATAATTGTGTACTATTTGTTTGCTAAAATATGCAAAAATGAATCATTCATGTCAACCCAGTTTTTTGTAGGAATGCTAAGGCATTCCCAGAAAACTTGGTTGACATGAACAACACAGAATTATTGGCCTCACAGTGGGCAGGACATGGGGCCTAACTCAAACTGGATCGGTGCAGCGTCAGAGATCGCAGTGTGAATCCCTATGTGGAGTGCGCCTGCGCACCACGGGAGCCCAGTGAGATGCTAACAGCATCTCTGGGCTGCGATCGCCTCTGCCTGATTGACAGGCAGAGGCGGTCGCAGGACAGGAGGGGGCGTGCCAATGGTGTTAGAACGCCGCTGGGTGGAGCGAACCACGTCGGCTGCATGATGTCACATGCTGGCAGGGAGCTACTCACCAGGTGCAAATGCATCGCCGCCGTGAGATGCTTTTGCACCTGTGCCGGGGGGGGTAGGGGGGGGGGGTAGGGGTAGAGCCTGACATGCGGGGCGGACTAGCCCTGTGCTGGGTGTCCTCCCACATGTCAGAGTAAATAATCGTAGATGTACTAAATTTAGCACATCTACAATCAGATCTGAATTACCCCCATAGTCATTCTGCGTAAGCTTATACTTTCTTAGATTACCGATGCTGCAAAGATCATGAACAGAGTTGCCAGATCATCCATTTAATAAGGGACATATATGAATTACACAGGTTCTGTTACCAAAATCGTCTGCTGATAAAAATTATGTCATCTCGTGGAACTGTAATCACAGGTGACATGAACTCGGACACCTCCCAGCGGTGAAAGTGGCTGATTAATACCAGGTGAGATGAAGACTAGAAGTCAGTCATCCACAGAATCTGTGTCATTCATATGTGTCGCTTATTAAAGGAATGATCTAGCAACCTTGATCGCAACCATCCAATGTTGCGTCTTTGGACGCAGCACTCAGACCTGAGATGCTGGCAGGATGAGTCTTTTGCCTTCAGATGCCTCCTGCAGACATTAGCATATAATTGCACAGCAGCTGCGTTCTAAGACGCCGCTGCTGTACACAACTGTCCATCTATGAATCAGGCCCAATGTACAATTACAGTCTTTCAATTGACCTGAACCTAAATACACCTGTCTGTAAGTGGTCCCACAGTTGATTATTACTGTCACCTCACTAGGGTTTTGGTGATTCGATTTGGAACCCTGGGCCAGCTATACTGATGGGAGAGAGCGTATGAAGCGTGAGGGCCTGATGATGCTTCTCCTCATGTATCAAGAAGATTGAGCAGAGACGGATATTTGGATATCTAGAAGTGATGGCAGACTAGTGATGAGCGGGTTCGGTTTCTCGGAAACCGAACCCCCCCGAACTTCACCCATTTTACACGGGTCCGAGGCATACTCGGATTCTCCCGTATGGCTCGGTTAACCCGAGCGCGCCCGAACGTCATCATCCCACTGTCGGATTCTCGCGAGATTCGGATTCTATATAAGCAGCCGCGCGTCGCCACCATTTTCACTCGTGCATTGGAAATGTTAGGGAGAGGACGTGGCTGGCGTGCGTCCTCTCCGTTTATTCATTGTTGAGTTGATGCAAATATTTGTGCTTGCTTATATCATTGTGGGGACTGGGGAGCAGCTTTATATTAATATAGGAGGAGTACAGTGCAGAGTTTTGCTGATCAGTGACCACCAGTTTTATCCGTTCTCTGCCTGAAAAACGCTCCTTATCTGTGCTCAGTGTGCTGCATATATCTGTGCTCACACTGCTTAATTGTGGGGACTGGGGAGCAGCTGTATTATATAGCAGGAGTACAGTGCAGAGTTTTGCTGACAGTGACCACCAGTATACGTTGTCTGCCTGAAAAACACTCCATATCTGTGCTCAGTGTGCTGCTTTATTGTGGGGACTGGGGAACACCAGTATAATATATATATAGGAGGAGTACAGTGCAGAGTTTTGCTGACCAGTGACCACCAGTATATAATATATAGCATTACGGTACAGTAGGCCACTGCTGTACCTACCTCTGTGTCGTCAAGTATACTATCCATCTACATTCTATACCTGTGGTGCATTTTAGTTTTGCAGTTTGCTGACACAGTGACCACCAGTATATATAGCAGTACGGTACGGAAGGCCACTGCTGTACCTACCTCTGTGTCGTCAAGTATACTATCCATCTACATTCTATACTGTACCTGTGGTGCATTTTAGTTTTGCAGTTTGCTGACACAGTGACCACCAGTATATATAGCAGTACGGTACGGAAGGCCACTGCTGTACCTACCTCTGTGTCGTCAAGTATACTATCCATAAACATTCTATACCTGTGGTGCATTTTAGTTTTACAGTTTGCTGACACAGTGACCACCAGTATATTTAGCAGTACGGTACGGAAGGCCACTGCTGTACCTACCTCTGTATCGTCAAGTATACTATCCATCTACATTCTATACCTGTGGTGCGACCTTGGTGCGCCTCTTTTTTTCTTTGCATCATGTGCTGTTTGGGGACAATTTTTTTGAAGTGCCATCCTGCCTGACACTGCAGTGCCACTCCTAGATGGGCCAGGTGTTTGTGTCGGCCACTTGTGTCGCTTAGCTTAGCCATCCAGCGACCTTGGTGCACCTCTTTTTTTCTTTGCATCATGTGCTGTTTGGGGACAATTTTTTTGAAGTGCCATCCTGCCTGACACTGCAGTGCCACTCCTAGATGGGCCAGGTGTTTGTGTCGGCCACTTGTGTTGCTTAGCTTAGCCATCCAGCGACCTTGGTGCACCTCTTTTTTTCTTTGCATCATGTGCTGTTTGGGGGCAATTTTTTTGAAGTGCCATCCTGCCTGACACTGCAGTGCCACTCCTAGATGGGCCAGGTGTTTGTGTCGGCCACTTGTGTCGCTTAGCTTAGCCGTCCAGCGACCTTGGTGCACCTCTTTTTTTCTTTGCATCATGTGCTGTTTGGGGACTATTTTTTTGAAGTGCCATCCTGCCTGACACTGCAGTGCCACTCCTAGATGGGCCAGGTGTTTGTGTCGGCCACTTGGGTCGCTTAGCCTAGTCACACAGCTACCTCATTGCGCCTCTTTTTTTCTTTGCATCATGTGCTGTTTGGGGGCAATTTTTTTGAAGTGCCATCCTGCCTGACACTGCAGTGCCACTCCTAGATGGGCCAGGTGTTTGTGTCGGCCACTTGTGTCGCTTAGCTTAGCCGTCCAGCGACCTTGGTGCACCTCTTTTTTTCTTTGCATCATGTGCTGTTTGGGGACTATTTTTTTGAAGTGCCATCCTGCCTGACACTGCAGTGCCACTCCTAGATGGGCCAGGTGTTTGTGTCGGCCACTTGTGTCGCTTAGCTTAGCCGTCCAGCGACCTTGGTGCACCTCTTTTTTTCTTTGCATCATGTGCTGTTTGGGGACTATTTTTTTGAAGTGCCATCCTGTCTGACACTGCAGTGCCACTCATAGATGGGCCAGGTGTTTGTGTCAGCCACTTGGGTCGCTTAGCTTAGTCATCCAGCGACCTCGGTGCAAATTTTAGGACTAAAAATAATATTGTGAGGTGTGAGGTGTTCAGAATAAACTGAAAATGAGTGGAAATTATGATTATTGAGGTTAATAATACTATGGGATCAAAATGACCCCCAAATTCTATGATTTAAGCTGTTTTTGAGGGGTTTTTGTAAAAAAAACACCCGGATCCAAAACACACCCGAATCCGACAAAAAATTTTCAGGCAGGTTTTGCCAAAACGCGTCCGAATCCAAAACACGGCCACGGAACCGAATCCAAAACCAAAACACAAAACCCGAAAAATGTCCGGTGCACATCACTATGGCAGACTGAGTAACACTGGAGTGAGTGTTGGAAACATAACAAAGTCAATACACAGGAGGGCAGGACTATAGGTAGTACAGCGGAAGCAGGCTGCTGCTGCAGGAGTTTGCGATGCACCTCGGATGCAGACTGCAGATTGTATTGGAATTGAATGCTTTGCACAACTGAAGCAGGCTGCAGATAATATTTATACTTGAGTGCTGTACATACTCATACCTCCCAAATGTCCGGGGTTTTGCGTGACAGTCCCGTTTTGTTGGGACTGTCCCGCTGTCCCACCCGCGGGCAGCAGTGTCCCGCAGAGTGGGGGGCAGTTCTGTTACTCACTGAGCAGTAAATAGATGCTGTGCACATGCGCACAGCGTCTATTTACGGAAGACAGAGGGACTGAGGGCATGCCAGCAGTTCACAGAGCACTGGGTCTGCTACCGTGAAGCCACGCCCCTTATTCATAGACCACGCTCTCTTTTTAAAGCCACTTTATGTTGGGAGGTCTGGGTATCCGATCTATAGCTCTACAATAAAAAGGTCTACAGTCAATAGGTCCACCACTAATGGTAGACATGCATTAGGTCGACAGCGTCAAAAGGTCAACAATCAAAAAGGTTGACATGGTCAAAAGGTCGACAGTCAAAAGGTCGATGGGGACAAAAAGTTGACAGTCAAATGGTTGACAGAATCAAAAGGTCGTCAGAGTCAGAAGGTCTACAGGGTCAGAACGTCGACACATTTTTTTTTTTTTACAACTTTTGCTTCATTTACTATCCATGTCACAAAGTATCACCTCTAGTAACCTTGTGGCGTGCGAAGCAAGCCACTGAGCCCGAAGCGTGGTTACCAAAGCGAGCCACGAGGGGACGCATTTCATAAAACTGACTATCCATTACCAACTATCACCATTAGTAACCTTGTGGCAAGTGAAATGGAGCAAAAGGTCGACAGGGTCAGAAGGTCAACACATTTGTATTTAATTATTTTTCTCTGACGTCCTAGTGGATGCTGGGTACTCCGTAAAGACCATGGGTAACAGACGGGCTCCGCAGGAGACTGGGCACTCTTTAAAGAAAAGATTAGGTACTACATCTGGTGTGCACTGGCTCCTCCCTCTATGCCCCTCCTCCAGTTAGAATCTGTGCCCGGCCTGAGCTGGATGCACTTAGTGGGCTCTCCTGAGTTCACTATAAAGAAAAGTATTTGTTAGGTTTTTTATTTTTAGTGAGATCTGCTGGCAACAGACTCACTGCTACGTGGGACTTAGGGGAGAGAAGCTAACCTACCTGCTTGCAGCTAGCTTGTGCTTCTAGGCTACTGGACACCATTAGCTCCAGAGGGATCAAACACAGGGCCCGACCTCGATCGTCCGTTCACAGAGCCGCGCCGCCGTCCCCCTTGCAGAGCCAGAAGACGGAAGAAACCGGAGAAAATCGGCGGCTGAAGACTCCGGTCTTCAATAAGGTAGCGCACAGCACTGCAGCTGTGCGCTATTGCTCCCACAGCACACCACACGCTCCGGTCACTGGTGGGTGCAGGGCGCTGGGGGGGGTGCCCTGGGCATTAATTAATATACCTTTTGGCACAAAAAAGCACATAATACTGTGTTTAACACTGTATATGTGCAGAAACCCCCACCATTAACGTTATAAAAAGCGGGAGAAGCCCGCCGCTGAAGGGGCGGGGCTATCTTCCTCAGCACAGCCAGCGCCATTTTCTCTTCACAGATCCGCTGGAAGGACGCTCCCCAGGCTCTCCCCTGCAGTATACACTACAGAAAGGGTAAAAAAGAGAGGGGGGGCACATAAATTTAGGCGCAAATTGTGATATAAGCAGCTATAGGGGGAAAATTCACTTTGTGTATAGTGTATATCCCTCTGTTATATAGCACTCTGGTGTGTGCTGGCATACTCTCTCTCTCTCTGTCTCCCCAAAGGACTTTGTGGGGTCCTGTCCTCAGTCAGAGCATTCCCTGTGTGTGTGTGCGGTGTGTCGGTACGGCTGTGTCGACATGTTTGATGAGGACGCTTACGTGGAGGTGGAGCAGGTGCCGATAAGTGTGATATCGCCCCCTGCGGGGCCGACACCTGAGTGGATGGATATGTGGAAGGTATTAACCGACAGTGTCAACTCCTTGCATAAAAGGTTCGATGACGCAGCTTTGGGACAGCCGGCATCTCAGCCCGCGCCTGCCCAGGCATCTCAGAGGCCGTCAGGGGCTCAAAAACGCCCGCTACCTCAGATGGCAGACACAGATGTCGACACGGAGTCTGACTCCAGTGTCGACGAGGATGAGACAAATGTACAATCCACTAGGGCCATCCGATGCATGATTACGGCAATGAAAAATGTGTTGCACATTTCTGACATTACCCGGTTACCACAAAAAAGGGTATTATGTTTGGGGAGAAAAAGCAGCCAGTGACTTTTCCCCCATCTGATGAGTTAAATGAATTGTGTGAAGAAGCGTGGGGTTCCCCAGATAAGAAACTAGTAATTTCTAAGCGGTTACTAATGGCGTACCCTTTCCCGCCAACGGATAGGTTACGCTGGGAGACATCCCCTAAGGTGGACAAGGCGCTCACACGCTTATCAAAAAAGGTGGCACTGCCTTCTCAGGATACGGCCGCCTTAAAGGAGCCTGCAGATAGAAAGCAGGAGGCTATCCTGAAGTCTGTGTATACACACTCAGGTACTATACTGAGACCTGCTATTGCTTCAGCATGGATGTGTAGTGCTGCAGCAGCGTGGTCTGATTCCCTGTCTGATAACATTGATTCCCTTGACAGGGACACTATATTGCTAACCATAGAGCATATTAAAGACGTAGTCTTATATATGAGAGATGCACAGAGGGACATTTGCCGTCTGGCATCTAGAATTAATGCAATGTCCATTTCTGCCCGGAGAGTATTATGGACTCGGCAGTGGACAGGTGATGCTGATTCTAAAAGGCACATGGAAATTTTGCCTTATAAGGGTGAGGAATTGTTTGGGGACGGTCTTTTGGACCTCGTATCCACAGCAACAGTCGACTTTTTTACCTCAGGTTCCTTCACAGCCTAAGAAAGCACTGTATTATCAAGTACAGTCCTTTCGGCCTCAGAAAGGCAAGCGGGTTAGAGGCGCGTCCTTTCTGCCCAGAGGCAGGGGTAGAGGGAAAAAGCTGCACCATACAGCCAGTTCCCAAGAACAAAAATCCTCCCCTGCTTCCACTAAGTCCACCGCATGACGCTGGGGCTCCACATGGGGAGCCAGGTGCGGTGGGGGCCCGTCTCCGGAACTTCAGCGACCAGTGGGTTCGCTCACAGGTGGATCTCTGGGTTCTACAAGTGGTATCTCAGGGATACAAGCTGGAGTTCGAGACGTCTCCCCCTCGCCGTTACCTCAAATCAGCCTTGCCAGCTACTCCCCAGGACAGGGAGGTAGTACTGGCGGCAATTCACAAGCTGTACCTCCAGCAGGTGATAATCAAAGTTCCCCTCCTTCAACAGGGACGGGGTTACTATTCCACAATGTTTGTGGTACCAAAACCAGACGGTTCGGTGAGACCCATTCTAAATTTGAAATCCTTGAACACTTATATAAGGAAGTTCAAGTTCAAAATGGAATCGCTCAGGGCGGTTATTGCAAGCCTGGAAGAGGGGGATTACATGGTATCACTGGACATCAAGGATGCTTGCCTACATGTCCCCATTTACCCACCTCACCAGGTGTACCTCCATTTTGTGGTACAGGACTGCCATTACCAATTCCAGACGTTGCCGTTTGGTCTGTCCACGGCACCGAGGGTATTTACCAAAGTAATGGCCGAAATGATGATACTCCTTCGAAAGAAGGGAGTTATAATTATCCCGTACTTGGACGATCTCCTTATAAAGGCGAGGTCCATGGAGCAGTTGTTGGTCGGAGTAGCACTATCTCAGGAAGTGCTACAACAGCACGGCTGGATTCTGAATATCCCAAAGTCGCAGCTGGTTCCTACGACGCGTCTGCTGTTCCTGGGTATGATTCTGGACACAGAACAGAAAAAGGTGTTTCTCCCGGAGGAGAAGGCCAAGGAGTTGTCATCTCTGGTCAGAGACCTCCTGAAACCAAAACAGGTGTCGGTGCATCACTGCACGCGAGTCCTGGGAAAGATGGTAGCTTCTTACGAAGCAATTCCCTTTGGCAGGTTCCATGCAAGGATCTTTCAGTGGGATCTGTTAGACAAGTGGTCCGGATCGCATCTTCAGATGCATCGGCTGATCACCCTGTCCCTGAGGGCCAGGGTGTCTCTGCTGTGGTGGCTGCAGAGTGCTCATCTTCTCAAGGGCCGCAGATTCGGCATACAGGACTGGGTCCTGGTGACCACGGATGCAAGCCTCCGAGGTTGGGGGGCAGTCACTCAGGGAAGAAACTTCCAAGGACAATGGTCGAGTCAGGAGGCTTCCCTACACATAAATATTCTGGAACTAAGGGCCATTTACAATGCCCTAAGTCAGGCAAAACCCCTGCTTCAAAACCAGCCGGTGCTGATTCAGTCAGACAACATCACGGTGGTCGCCCATGTAAACCGACAGGGCGGCACAAGAAGCAGGATGGCGATGGCAGAAGCCACAAGGATTCTCCGATGGGCGGAAAATCACGTGATAGCACTGTCAGCAGTGTTCATTCCGGGAGTGGACAACTGGGAAGCAGACTTCCTCAGCAGGCACGACCTCCACCCGGGAGAGTGGGGACTTCATCCAGAAGTCTTCCAGCTGATTGTAAATCGTTGGGAAAGGCCACAGGTGGACATGATGGCGTCCCGCCTCAACAAAAAGCTAAAAAGATATTGCGCCAGGTCAAGGGACCCTCAGGCGATAGCTGTGGACACACTAATGACACCGTGGGTGTACCAGTCGGTTTATGTGTTCCCTCCTCTTCCTCTCATACCCAAGGTACTGAGGATAGTAAGAAAGAAAGGAGTAAGAACTATACTCATCGTTCCGGATTGGCCAAGAAGGACTTGGTACCCGGAACTACAAGAAATGATCTCAGAGGACCCTTGGCCTCTGCCGCTCCGACAGGACCTGCTACAGCAGGGGCCCTGTCTGTTCCAAGACTTACCGTGGCTGCGTTTGACGGCATGGCGGTTGAACGCCGGATCCTGATGGAAAAGGGCATTCCGGTTGAAGTCATTCCTACGCTGATAAAGGCTAGGAAGGATGTGACAGCAAAACATTATCACCGCATATGGCGAAAATATGTTGCTTGGTGTGAGGCTATGAAGGCCCCAACAGAAGAATTTCAGCTGGGTCGATTTCTGCACTTCCTACAGTCAGGAGTGACTATGGGCCTAAAATTGGGATCCATTAAAGTCCAGATTTCGGCCCTGTCTATTTTCTTTCAAAAAGAACTGGCTTCACTGCCTGAGGTTCAGACGTTTGTTAAGGGAGTGCTGCATATTCAGCCCCCTTTTGTGCCTCCAGTGGCACCTTGGGATCTCAACGTTGTGTTGGATTTCCTAAAATCTCATTGGTTTGAGCCATTTCAGACCGTGGAGTTGAAATATCTCACGTGGAAAGTGGTCATGCTTTTGGCCTTGGCTTCGGATAGGCGTGTGTCAGAATTGGCGGCTTTGTCATGTAAAAGCTCCTATCTGATCTTCCATATGAACAGGGCAGAATTGAGGACTCGTCCCCAATTTCTCCCTAAGGTGGTATCAGCGTTTCATTTGAACCAACATATTGTGGTGCCTGCGGCTACTCGGGACTTGGAGGCTTCCAAGTTGCTGGATGTAGTCCGGGCCCTGAAAATCTATGTTTCCAGGATGGCTAGAGTCAGAAGCTGTTTATCCTGCATGCACCCAACAAGCTGGGTGCTCCTGCTTCTAAGCAGACTATTGCTCGCTGGATCTGTAGCACGATTCAACTTGCACATTCTGCGGCTGGACTGGCATCCTAAATCAGTCAAAGCCCATTCCACGAGGAAGGTGGGCTCTTCTTGGGCGGCTGCCCGAGGGGTCTCGGCTTTACAACTTTGCCGAGCTGCTACCTGGTCGGGATCAAACACGTTTGCAAAATTCTACAAGTTTGATACCCTGGCTGAGGAGGACCTTGAGTTTGCTCATTCGGTGCTGCAGAGTCATCCGCACTTTCCCGCCCGTTTGGGAGCTTTGGTATAATCCCCATGGTCCTTACGGAGTACCCAGCATCCACTAGGACGTCAGAGAAAATAAGATTTTACTCACCGGTAAATCTATTTCTCGTAGTCCGTAGTGGATGCTGGGAGCCCGTCCCAATTGCGGACTTCTGCAATACTTGTATATAGTTATTGCTTAACTATAGGGTTTTTTGTTCTGAGCCATCTGTTTAATGAGGCTCAGTTGTTGTTCATACTGTTAACTGGGTATAGTTATCACGAGTTGTACGGTGTGATTGGTGTGGCTGGTATGAGTCTTACCCTGGATTCCAAATCCTTTCCTTGTAATGTCAGCTCTTCCGGGCACAGTTTCCCTGGCTGGGGTCTGGAGGAGGGGCATAGAGGGAGGAGCCAGTGCACACCAGATGTAGTACCTAATCTTTTCTTTAAAGAGTGCCCAGTCTCCTGCGGAGCCCGTCTGTTCCCCATGGTCCTTACGGAGTACCCAGCATCCACTACGGACTACGAGAAATAGATTTACCGGTGAGTAAAATCTTATTTTTTTTATTTATTATTATTTTTTTGCAACTTTTGCTGCATTTACTATCCATGTCACAAACTATTACCTTTAGTAACTTTGTGGCGAGCGAAGCGGAGCAAGCCACCGCTCTCGAAGTGTGGCGAATGAATGCATTTCAACAAATTGGGGTAAAAATGTATAAAAATACAAAACACCAAAAATTTTATTTTTGTGTGTCAACCTTTTGACCCTGTTGCCCTTTTGACCCTGTCAAATTTTTGACCTTGTCGACCTTTTGATCCTGTTGACCTTTTGACTGTCGACCTTTTACTGTTTACCTAATGACTGTCTATCTTTAGAATGTCTATTTTCTGTATCGGAACCGGCCGGAGGTATGCATACTGATGGCAGACTACAGGTGATGTTTGAAGCTGAGTGCTATGCACACTGAATGCAGGCTGCAGGTGATGTTTGAAACTGAGTACTGTGCACAAAGGAAACAGGCAGCAGGTGATGTATGAAGTGGAGTGCTTGTACACATAATGCAGGCTGCCTGTGATGTGTGAAGTTGCTTGGCAGCAATTCAGTAGACTGATAATTGAGTCTCAATGCTGTATAGCAATGCTGGACACTCAGTAGCTAAATGCAAACAGAACTAGGAGACTGATCCTTACAGAAGAGAATTTGTACTGGGCATGTTCACTTAGATAGTCAAGGTTTAAATAGGTAGTTCTGAGTGCCAACTGGCTGAGTGGGGCACGTGCCCATGTTTCTGGACTCTGGTTGGTCAGGTTATCACAACCAAGATGTTGGCGCTCATGCTCAGCAAACATGGAAAATGACTATGAAGAGAATGCCAATCATCATGCTCGTAGCCAAGTACAGTCCACAGGGATGCCATCTGCTGCCAGTTCAAACATGGATGGCTGTGATGTGACACCCCCAGACCCAGTAACATGGACTCAGAGCCCAATGTGTGACAGTACCCCTCTCCTACAAGTGCCCCCTGGATACTCAAGGCGTGGTTTCAAAGGAAACTTCATCTTGAATTTTCTGGCCAAACCTGGAGTGTCAACCCAAAATCTCTCTTCGGAACCATAGCCATTCAAATTAATGTGGTATTAAAGATACCCATGTTGGATGCAAGAGTCCAGAATTTTGTTTACTTCATACTCCGGAGGTATCAAGGCAACTGTAGTTTATAATGGGTTTATGACCTGGGAAATGCTGAATGGCCCAATTAATTAGGAGACAAATTGCATGAATTGTGTGTGGACAGACAGATTCTTTAGCCAGGTCATAAGCTATGAATTGCTATATGCTTCTTTTCAAAGTGAATTTTGTATCACTGAGGTGCTTTAGAGGACCTTGTGATTCCGATGCTGGAACAGAGGCTTAACGCAATGGAGTAAATTCAGTTACCCTAGAGCAGGCATTCCCAACATCAGTCCTCTAGGCACACCAATAGTCCATGCTTGATCACTGTTGACTTAACTTCTACTTCAATTATTTTGATTTAATCATCTGTGCTGAAAGCTTGATATTACTAAAACCTGCACTTTTAGTGTGCCTTAAGGACCCAAGATGGGAACATAGGCCCTAGAGTGAAGTCCATACACAGTGTAGCACAGAATGGAAGCAAAAGATTTGTGATAATAATTATTAGATGCAAATTAAGCCCAAGGAAGCAAATCTGACCAGTTATCTTATAAGGATGAGATGCATAACCGTAAGAAGGTCTAAAAGTTCACTCAGTCTGGCCGTTGGACTGCAGGTAATATGCTGATAATTTTTATTTATTTATTTGGAAAGCTTTTTAAAGGTAGCTCCAGAATTTGGTCACAAATTGGACTCCTCAGTCAGACGCAATCTCAAATGGGCAGCCATGGAGTCAGAGTATCTATAAACTCAGAAAGTCTTCCCCTGAGACTTGAGTGACAACTGCCACACACTGAGGATTGAAGATGGTATGTATCTCTATGGTCATGCGATTCTCCTCCTCTATCATGGATCTTGGTAAGGCATCAGCCATATGGCTTCTGGAACCCAGGCAAAAACATATATGTGCATGTTAAAATGTGAAAAGAAAAGGGACTGGCAGGCTTGACACAGATTCATGCATTAAGATGACAAGAGGAAAGCAAGTTTTTGTGGTCTGTGAAGATGGTGACTGGATAATGTGCCCCTTCTAAAAAGTGCCTCCATACCAACTTCATGGTGAGCAGTTCTTTATCCCCAAGGACATAATTACTCTCAGCAGGTAGAAATTTCAAGAGAAGAACCCACAAAAGATGTAACTGTCCATGTGGTACTCTCTGAGAGAGGACTGCCTCCACTCCAACAGAGAGAGTGTCTACCTTTAAAATGAAAGGAAGGGCAATGTCTGGCTGACTGAGGACAGCTGCGTAGATAAACATCTATTTAAGTTGCTGAAAAGAGACTCGAGCATCTTCAGGCCAGTTACAGATGAGTTCTCATATATTGTTGCTGCAGTCACGCCAAACAGCCCATCTCGGTGTGCCAGGTCCCGTGAAACTCTGCTAGCACCTGGCATCTTTATTTGTCTTTTATTTTCATATCTTTAACTGGGTTACAGTCTGTAACTGCACCTTTTCTGGTAAGGGTGATGATAGGCGAGACCATCAAGGAGTATCCCCCCCTCCCACCCCCCTTCAATAAACTTGTGATAATAGTTTGCAAAACCTAGGATTCGCTGGACTGCTTTCAAAGTGATGGGTTGAGGCCAGTTGATAAGTACCTGAATTTTTTATGGATTCATTTATAAACCAGATAAAAATTATATACCAAAGGAATGGGATGGAATGTACTTCAAACACACTTTTTAAGTTTACAGTACGAGTTGTATTGTCTGATCCATTGGAATACGTTTTTTTACATACTGTCAATGAGACTGAATGTCAGTGAAGAAGATGAGGATGTCATCTAGATACACAACTACCGTGACCTAGAGTAGGTCACACAAGATCTTGATGACTATTATCAAACACAGCAGGAGTACTGCACAGGGTGAATGGCATAACTAAGTACTCATAGTGCTCCAGCAAGAGAGGTAGATGGTAGAATGAAGCCTCTCTCTAGATTCTCTTTTATGTAATTTGACATGAAATGAGTCTCTGGTAAAGAGAGCGGATAACTATTCCACTGGGCAAAGGTTTGCCTGGAATCAAATTGATAGGGTCCCTGTGTGGAGGTAAAAAAAATTCCTGGTTGCTTGAAAACAACCTGTAACTCCCTATAAGGAGAATGAATGGTGGAAGGTTCAAAGACTGTGGTGGACAGTGAGGAAGTACATGTCTGAGATACTTTCCTATGCAGGTTGATTCCCAAGCCAGAAGGTGGGGTGTTGTCCATTCGAAATGCAAGCTCAACAGCTGGAGCCATTGGAATCCGAGAACCAGTGAGTTGGAAGCTCTAGATATGATGAGAAAGGACAGAGCTGCTTAATGGAGTGTGGGTCTAATTCAGGATGGATCGCAAAAGCAAAAGGTTTCTCTAATGGGCAAACCATGTGCACTGCAGGTGGGGCAAATGTAACATGTGTAGAGAGAGTTAGATTTGGGTGGGTTATTTTGTTTTTTGTGTGGGGTAAATACTGTCTGCTTTACTTTTACACTGCTATTTAGATTTCAGTTTGAACACACCCCAACCAAATCTAACTCTCTCTGCACATGTTACATCTGCCCCACCTGCAGTGCACATGGTTTTTCCCATCAGAGAAAGATTTTGCTTTTGCGATCCATGCTGAATTAGGCCCTATGCCCACTGTGAGTAGGACGAGTCTGTTGCATGATGGTACAACCAGGAGTACAACTCCTATCCACTGCTGTGAGATAACAGTAGAGGTGGGAATTAATGAAAGGGTTAACATTTTAGCCAATGTTACTGTCATTAAATTCTCAGCTGCTCCTGAGTTAAGAAGTACTGTTAAATATTTTGATTCTACAGGATGCATCAGAATAGCATGATAGCTGGGTTTGTGCGTAAAGTATCATTTATTTATTTATTATTAATAGTTTATTTTATAGCGCAGCATATTCTTTTGCAATTTACAATTGGAACAACAGTACTAGAACAAAACTGGGTAATAACAGACAACTTACAATCTAAAGGGAACTAGGAACTAATGCACAAGGATAGATGTTACCTATTGCAAAATGGCCTGGCCAGATTGCAAAGGTTCTTAATGGGCTGCATAATCCCCCTTTCAGGCTCACATAGGCGGGTCGCACCCGGGAATATGTACACACGTGCTTGCCCGGTGCGACCCAGCTTGAGACCCCTTTCAGACTTGCGGCCCAACCCGGCATATTGCCGGGTTGGTGACAACACCGCTGACGCTACCGGAGGCTGCGCTTGGAGATGATCATCTCCAAGCACCGCCTCCTCCTCTGCAGAAAACGGGTGCCGGGTCGCCTTGACCAGGCTTGCTCGTTCACACGACGCGACCTGGGATGAAATGCCGGCCGGGACGCTCGACCTGGGATATTCTTTCAGGGCCCTTTCACACTGAGCATATTCCAGGGTTGATGCGTGTTCATGTGCAATAACCCGGGACACATTTGTCAGTGTGAAAGGGATATGATATGGTCACCCAGTAATGTTGGGCAAGGGTCAGGAGGATGTGAAAGTGAAGAAAGATAAAATAACGTTATGTGAGGCTATATGTGGACTGTACAGACAGGATGTAATAAGATAGGGAGGTACTGAAGGTTATGTGGGTGGGTCCAGTATTTGATAAGCTTTTCTGAAGAGGTTAGTTTCCAGGGAATACTTGTAGGTTTGGAGACTAGAGGAGAGTCTTATTGTGCATGGGAGGGCATTCCACAAAGTGGATGCAGCCCGGAAAAAGTCTTGGAATTTTGAGTTGGAGCGAGTAATGCATGTGGATGAGAGATGCAGATCTCCTGCAGAACAAAGAGGTTGGGGAGGGAGATGAATGAAGAGCTATATGTTGGTGCAGTTTCGTTACTAGCCTTGTCGGTAAGTAAGAGTATTTTATATTGAATATGGTAGAATACCAGTAACCAATGGAGGGAAAGGCAGAATGGATCAGCAGACAATGGGGGTCATTCAGACCTGATCGCTGCTGTACGTTTTCACGATCAGGTCCTAACTGCACATGCGTATGCACCGCAATGCGCACACGTGTCGGACAATAACAACGGGCATTGCCTGTCAGCGATGGGATGGTGCGAAAAATCCAATCGCACGGCGTTCGCAAGGTGATTGACAGGAAGAGGCCATTTGTGGATTGCAACTGAGCGTTTTCAGGGAGGTTGTCTGATGTCAGCTCTGGCCCGATCAGCCTCTTCTCATCGCACTGTAGGATTAAGTCCTGGGCTGCGCAAAGACTGCACAAAGTGGATTTTTGCAGCTCTGCGTACACATGGAATCAGACACTTGCATGGTAAATTTACACTCCCCCTGTGGGCGGCGACTATCAAAACGCAGGACAACAAAGTTTGCAACCCAGAGATCAGGTCTGAATCGCCCCAATGAACGTTTAACAAGGAAGGATCAGCCTCACAGCTGCATTCAAAATGGATTGTAGCAGTGAAAGCCTATTTTTGGGAAGACCAGTAAGAAACTTTTGCAATAATCAATGTGGGAGATAATGAGAGCATGGTTTAGAGTTATTTCTGTGTCTTGTGTTAGATATGGTCATATTTTGGATATGGTTTTTAAATGTAAATACTGCAACATGATTTTGATACAAATTGAATGTGGGGAACAAAGGACAGTTCAGAGTCAAGAATGACACCTAGGCAGCGAGCTTGTGGGGTAGGGTTGATTGTTGAGTTTTCAAGAGTGATAGAGATATCAGGTGGTTAATAACTATTATAGGCCAGTGGAAATATAATTAATTCTGTTTTGGAAATATTAAGATTGAGGTGGCGAGATGACATCCAAGATAAAATGTCTAAAAGGAATTCAGTGACAAGGGCCAATACAGATGGTGACAATTCTAGAGACGATAGGTAAATTTGAGTATCATCCGCATACAGATGATAATGACGTCTGAAAGAGCTGATTAGTTTGCCAAAAGATGTGGTATATATTGAGAAAAACAGAGGACCTAAGACTGAGTCTTGCGATACTCCAACTGATAGAGATAGCAAAGAAGAGGTAGATTCAGAGAAACGAACACTGAAAGAGCAATTAGATAGGTAGGATGAGAACTAGGAAAGGGCTGTGTTCTACAGACCTAGTGATTGTAGTGTTTGTATGAGAAGAGAGTGGTCAATAGTGTCAAAAACAGCAGAGATATCTAGGAAAATACGAAGTTATTAATGGCCTTTAGATTTCGCAGTGACCAGACCATTCACTACCTTAGTCAGTTGAAAAGAATGCAGGACACCCCCCTGCGCACTCTAAAGCTGCTGACAATGGATCATCTCCTAGGTGGTCACCCAACAACACCCACAATTACAAATAACAACAAACAATTGGAGACAAACCCTATTACAGCGCTTATACTGACAGAAAGTCTCTGGTTTTTACCATATCGATCACAAAGTCCATTAATCCTGAGGAGATGAATTCTTGTGGATATTGTTTTCAGTGAAGAACATGAAAAATAAATAAACAAAACAAAAGTTTAGTAGCAGTTCTCTTAGCTGCAGCAATTCAAATATTTTGATATAATCTCCAGGAGCTCCCTAAACACAAATCCAAGGAAGTGAATAATTAGTCCATAAGGTTCACCCTTGTGCAGAGTGTAAAGGTCTTGCTCACATACACCCATAAAGATTTCTTTATCCAGACGTATAAAACCCAATTATACTGTATGGTATCTCACAACGTCGTGCACTCATGGGAAAAGATCATACGACCAGGTGCTCACATGAAATGCTCACTTTGAAAATACACTTTATGTTCATGTAGCGGTTTCTTTTGTGGACTCGTACTCTTCCTTTACTCCATTCTCAGTCACTGGTTTTGCTTGGCAGCGGGTGTAGTGATAATAATAATAATAATAATAATAATAATTTTATTTATATAGCACTCTTTCTCCAATAGGACTCAAGGCGCTTAACAGATACATAGCATAATATAGTACAGAAAATAATGAAGTACATTTTCATAAAATACAGAAGCATGAAGATACTAAAAGGGACACTATGGAAATGCTTGAGTAAACAGGAAAGTCTTGAGTCTACTTTTGAAGGATTCTATTGTTGGGGCCTCTCGCACTGTGCGGGGAAGTGAGTTCCATAGAGTCGATTCCGCATGACTAAAAGCTCTACCCCCAGATGAATTACGGTAGATTCTAGGTACTGCTAAAAGTCCTTCATCTACAGATCGCAGTGATCGAGTGGGGCAGTATGGAATCAGAAGCTGCTTTAGGTACCTTGGGCCCTGGTCATGTAATGCTTTGAAACTCAGTAAGCCAATCTTGAAGATGATTCGCCATCTTACAGGCAGCCAGTGAAGGGAGTAGAGGATGGGCGTTATGTGGCTAGAACGGGGCTGGTTGGTTAATAGTCTGGCAGCTGTGTTTTGCACCAGCTGTAAGCGTTGCAATTCTTTTGCTGGGAGACCAAGGTACCTAAAGCATTACAGTAGTCTAATCGAGATGAAACAAATGCATGTATGACTTTTGGCATATCATCTGAGGGAATTAAGTGCTTGATTCTGGCTATGTTCCTCAGGTGAAAGAATGAGGATTTGATTGTGGCTGATATCTGATGTTTAAGTGTCAAGCCACCATCCAGGACAACGCCAAGATTCCGCACACGATCACTGGTCTGTAATTCTGAATCCCCGAGTGTAATTCCAGTTGGTTGGCTATGCTGCAGTCTTGTCCTTTGATGTTGCGGTCGTATCATAAGGACCTCTGTTTTATCTGGGTTCAGTCGCAGCCAACTGGCACTCATCCACTCCTGTAGCTCAGCTAGACAGCCATTTAGGGTTGCTATTGGGTTATCAGTGCCCGGAGCAAAGGACAAGTACAGTTGTGTATCATCTGCATAGCAGTGGTAGACCAGGCCATGGCGCCTGATTATTTTGCCCAATGGTAGCATGTATACTGCAAAAAGCATGCGGGATAGTATAGAACCTTGTGGGACACCACATGGCAATGGCACTGGTGGTGATGAGTATAATCCAGACGATACTCTCTGTGACCTGCCTGTGAGAAATGATTTGAACCAGCTTAGGACTGTGCCATCCAGACCACAGAAATGTATCAGGACCCCTGAACTCTTAATAAGAGTCTGGCCAGGAGGTGGAAGAGGGGAGATTATATCAAAAGATTTTAATTGCTGCAGCTAAGAGAACTGACACTAAACTTTTGTTTCATTTATTTATTTTTCATGTTCTTCACTGAAAACAATATCCACAAGAATTCCATATGGTAAAAACCAAAGACTTTCTGTCATTATAAGCGCTGTAATAGGGTTTGTCTCCAATTGTTTGTTACTGCCTTAATCAATGCTGTCTATGTGGAGTGTTGGGCATGAAGGCCTGATTGAAGTGGGTACGAGAAGTTTGTGAGTTAAGAAAGTGTGTGAGGCGAATGTAGGTAAGTCTGTCAAGTAGCTTGGAGGGGCATGGGAGCTGAGAAATGGGATGGTAATTTGAGAGAGAGAGTTAGGGTCAAAATGTTGTTTGTTTTTTTCAGAATGGGAGTAATCACTGCATATTTGAACAGGGATGGAAAGATACCAGTAGACAGAGAGAGATTACAGATTTTAGTTAAGTTTGGGATCAGCACAGGAGACAGAGTTATGCTGATTTGTGAGGGTATAGGATTGAGAGGAGAGGCAATAGAGTAGACAGATGAGAAGAGTGTAAATACTTCATCTTCATTTGTGGGATCAAATGAAGAGAAGGTACCAGAAAGTTCACTGACTGTGGAGCATACCATTTCATTTCAGATCTTATCAACCTTGTCCTTGAAATAGGAAGTGAGATCTTGTGCACTGATAGTAGCTGGTGGGATTGGTGATGGAGGGATAAAAAGTGATTTAAATGTATTAAAAAGTTGCTTGAGGTTAGATGCTTGAGCAGAGATGAGAGATTAGAATTATGTTTAGCAGTGTCCAGAGCACTACAATAAGAGTGGTAAATGGTCTTATATGTGAGGTAGTTACTTGGAGTACGAGATATACACCACTGACTGTTTACTTTACGTGAGAGTTTTTGTAAGTGTCTTGTGAAGTTAGAGTGCCAGGGCTGGCATGTAAGTACACACTCCTAAACTGATCTCTCCACCATTAGCTTGGAGCGGGAAATTTCAATATTTCTTAGGACAAGAATCAAGCATATACCGAAGACCGACACAGTAGAGACATAGGTTTTCTCTGAAGCACTTCTCAAGTCTGGAGTGGAAGTTCTTATATGGGAAACTGAGTTAAAAAAAAGTAGGATCAGACAAATTTGGAGGTACACAATCTACAGTTCTCTTGAGTTCTCTCGAAAGTGGAAATCCACTCTATTGCAGAGAGATATTAGTTCATCAAATCCCTGCCAGCCAATTAAACTTTGACTTGTCTGAGAGACCATACAAAAAGACAGAGACAGACACAATATGTTAACTTTAAATGTAGTCACAGAATGTCTGATGCAGCTGAGGTGTTCTCTCGGACTCTTTAAATATCTTATCAAAAGTGGCTATAAATGTAACATAATCTGTGAGGATGGGATCATTTTTTTCCTACAATGAAGATGCCCATGCCAGAGCTTGCCCAGTGAGCAGTGATATGTTATTGGCGATCTAGGGAAATCCCATGGTTGTAGTTCACAGTGGATACTACATTGATTGAGGAATCCTGTACATGTTTTGGAATTCCCATCATATTTTGCTGGGGTAAGAAGATGAAGCGTGGATGAAGAGGATAGCAAATTAGACCTCACTTGATCAATCATTGGAGGTCTGTTCAGAGATGCTTGAATAGAGCGCATACAAGTAGACAGGCCTTGAAGGAATTGCATTGGTTTGGCGCAGGTTAATGTCTTGATTCTCCATGTGGCTAGCCATGAATTGGTCCATTCGTGGGGTTTGATCTGCTGCTGAATCCATTTCGCCCAAAGCAAATTATCATGGCACTGGGGTTTTGGTGATCCAATTCGTGACCCCTGAGTGTACAGTATAAGGCACACTGCTGCTGGTGTAGTAGTTGTGCTATGCACACCGGAGGCAGACCGCAGCTGGTCTAGAAACTGAAGGGAACATGTATGAAGCAGTGAAAAGAGTAAACGTGCCAGTGGAGAAGTTGCTTATGGCAACCATTGAGCTACTACCTATAATTTAATAGACTACACCTGATAAATGTTACTTCAAAGCTGACTGGATGCCATGAACTAATTCTCCACTGGCACACTTTTTCACTCTTTTCACTGCTTCATACATCTGCCCCTGTGTACAGGCTGCAGGTGATATTTGAAGCAGAGTGCTTTGCACACAGAAGTAGGCTGCAGGTGACGGTTGAAGCTGCTTGGCAGCAATGCAGGTGACTGGATCGGGATCAGAATACTAACAGAACCAGGAGCCAGGAGACTGGCTGGGGTATGGATATGGAAAAAATACCAACCACCATGGTGGTTGGCAAGTAAAGTCCTCAGGGAAGCCAGGATGAACACAGATGGCTGTTATATGACACCACCAGCAGTCCCAGAGTCCTAATAATGGGGGAAGGAAAGCTTGGAATGGGTCCTACTTAGTCTACACTAGTGGAGAAATCCATCTTAGTCTACATAATACAAATATATAGATGGTGTAGATGGGACACTGAAAGTGCAGTAGGGGTGGGTACAAAGTAAACAAGCCTACGCCTGTCTGGAGGCCCAATGGGGTCCAGGCAACCAAAATGGCATGCAACTTCCTGCTGCAGAAACTGGCATTCCTGCTGTATAGTGGAAATTACATTCTACTGCAGTAATTGTATTCTCAACACAATGTTATGGATGGTTGGTTAGTGACTTCTGTGGATTACATACTCCATGTTAAGGTTCTTTCTTGCACTGATTCCATGGTCAGTCAAAAGAGATGGGTAGAAGACTTATGAGGGAAAGGGTTTTGTGTGGAATCCCATGCACGGACATTGTTTGTGGGTTATAGAATAAATATCTGAGGATATTGGTGATGATCTATAGTCTATTTTCCACGTGTAGCATTGTAGGGCAGCACAGAATGGGTAGCACAAGTAATAAATGTACAGTTAGAAGGTGTAATTGAAATTGTTTCCACACAGCTGAACCTGCTGTCATGATGGGAAGGGAATTTTCTTTGGGAATATGAAGGTCAACAAAGGTGAGTTTAGACTTGTATGGTAAAAAGTGTAGGGGAATGCCTTGGGGAAGGCATACTGGTAGTGTCAATCAAAAGAGGCAGCTCTTCATAGATAGATAGATAGATACAGTAGATAGATAGATAGATAGATAGATAGATAGATAGATAGATAGATAGATAGATAGATAGATAATAGATAGATAGATAGATAGATAGATAGATAGATAGATAGATAGATAGATAGATCAGTATTACCCAAACTTGGGGTCTATATACTAAGCCTAGGGAAGAGATACGGTGGACGGAGATGAATTACCAGCCAATCAGCTCCTAACTCTAAATTAAAACCCAGCCTGTAACATGCTCTGTCCACTTTCTCTTTCTCCAAGTTTTAGTACATAGACCCCTTGGTCCTCAGAACAACTAGAAGTCCAGGTTTTAAAAATATCCATGCATGATTTGGATGTTTTAATGAAAATGACTGATGTACTAATTAAGGGGCTAATTTAGCCCTAGACAAAGACCCAAATCAGTCGCTATTTACTGGTGTTTTCACAACTGTGCATGCACCAGGGCAGCAGTGGGCATGTTTTGCGGTCAAAGTGCCCTGTTAGTCACAGCCTGATTAACAGGATGCAGGCATTTTGGGATGGGTATGGGAAGCGTCCCAGAAAAGGTGGGTGTTGACCCGCTTTTCTGGATGTGCCGAAGCCAGTGGCTGTGTCCTCGAATACAGTTTCACAGGACCTTGCAATGTAGTATTGCCGCACATTCTGAATAACCTGAGAATTACCCAGAGGTCCAATGCTATGACCAGTGGGCACGATGTTGATCTGATGCCGCATGAATGGATGCAGGCAAAGGATCAGATAAGCCGGCAGTGGGCACCTTTTTACTCAAGACACCTCCTGCAGTATTTGCAGATAGTCACACAGCTGCTGTGTACAAAGACGCAGTGGTGGTGACATTTGCATCCACCTCTGAATCGGGACGTAAGTCATCTGTGCTCAAGTATGTTTACCCTTAAAATCTAGTTTGATCGGTTCCTTGAGTCCTAGTTTGGGAAAACTTTGATAGATAGATAGATAGATAGATAGATAGATAGATAGATAGATAGAGCGAGCCATGCTAGTCATGGCTTTGTCTGTGACTAGGTGCGCCCACCAAGGCACGACAAGACGCTGTTAGCGTGTCTGTCTGGACTGGCGCATGCGCCTGGACGGAGACGCACCCCATTCCCTTTATTGGAGAGTGTCTCTGTCCGGGGGGACTCGCGAGCCCACACAGAGACGCTTACAATGAAAAGTGGCTCTGTGCACTCCCGGCGTGACTAGGCGGACGGATTACCTAGTCACACCAGGAGTGCACGACTGCGACTAGGGGGGTAATATAAGGGAGGCTCCATCTGTAGATAGATAGATAGATAGATAGATAGATAGATAGATAGATAGATAGATAGATAGATAGATTGATAGATAGATAGATAGATATTCTGCATTTGTTGTCAACCAAAAAAGCTTTGTAATATCATAGAAAAATATATTTCTAAAGTGTTTATTCAATTTCAAATAAAATATAACAGGCATTAATTGATATTGATATAGTGTGTGTAAAACTGAAAACTGTTCCTGATTTTCCATGTTAAGTGAGGCATATGTTTGAGTAGCTGTAATCTTGTGTTCTTTTGCCAACGCTGACAAAGGTCTGGTTGTCAGTGATACCTTTAACAGCTAAAATTATACCAGACTGACAGGAGCAGGTGCTGGTGGGCCTGCCAGACACTTGTGCGGGGGAATCTTGCTTCCTACAGGTCAACAGCTAGAGGGGAAAAAGCTACTGTCCTCATGTTAGATACACAGTGAGTCAAGAACCCGTACTGGGGGTTTCTCTTCAAAGCCAGCTGGTCTGGCTTTATTATACAGGAATTTTTTTACCTGTCAGAGTTTGGTCAACATAACCCTCAGCAGGTGCTGTAGGGCACACCTTCCTGGAGAAGCAGGGCGCTGGTAAGTTTTTTTTGTGTTTTTTTATGTTAAAAAATGTACTAGATATGTTTGGTACTCATAGCAGGAGAGATATGGTTATACTTGAAGGTTATTCGTTCAATGCCATACAAATAAACCAGATTAGATTTATGTACACAAGTTTCTTATGTGAAAATATCTTGTTTATTTGTTTAAACCTGAGATGTTTATTTGTACTTTTGTATGACAGTGGAAACACATGTAGAAGGTTGTGCTCTAGGCTTCATGTTTTGGTACACTAATTAATTTGTTTCCATTTTCCACTCCACTCAATTGAGAGTACAGATTGAAAGTTTATATAATTAGTTTTAATGCATTAGCAGTTTCAGTCATGTATTGGTGTTCTGTAAATGTTTCTGTGAATGTTTGTTATGCCGATAAAGAACTTTGTAAACACAATTCAATGTCACTCTTCAAAGCATAATGCAAACGGTTATTTTGTTGCATTGCAAAATAATTGTTGAAAAATTAGAATTTTATATTTCCAAACTTTTACATTCATGTCCTTTAAACATGGAGTCTAGCAATATTTGTACAAACTTAAAAACAAGAGTTACTGCAGAAAAAAAAAAAAAGTATTTGTTCCAAGAATTCATTCTTTTAACTTTTCGGGTCTGATTTTTTTTTTTTTTTTTATAGTCTGGTTTTAATAAAGTGCATTGTTTCTCAATTAATAGGAAAAACAAACATTTTTTTAAAGCATTCATCGGCCAAACTAGTCCAATTAAGCAGTCACTCTACAGTGAATGTAGGATATAACACAATTTTTGTACTCAAGAAATAAGTGAGGTGCAGTGAGGTCAGTGACTGGGGAAGCACTGGCTAATATCACAGCCAGAATTACACACACATACAGTATATGATTTGGTGGTGAGTTTTGCCTATAACAATGATTAGAATAATACAAAGATGATATTTATAAGTTATAATTATCTTCTTTGTATTATTCTAATCATTTTTATAGGCAAAACTGAATATATTGGAGTTTGACATCTGAGACTCTGCCTCCCCAGCCTACCTTGACTGCATGAAATACAGCGAATACTAGTTTTTGCTATAGTATTTAATGAATTTTGCTAATTCATTATACAGTATGACGTCATCATGTGAGTTCTTAAATTATATTTACAGACATGCAGCATATACATATTTTTGTAGGTATTTTATTAAGACAAGACTATGTTTGAAAATAATGGCACATTCTTTTAGACACAATAACAGAATGGTAAGGTGTAAACTTACCATAAATTTATACAAAAACATGCCTATAATCTTAAAGTGATAAACATCTAATACAATACATTTATATAGTTTATGCATACAGTGCAGTATGTATAGTGTAGAAACAAGATTCTGTAATGTATCGCTGTGAATATATAACTTCACAATACTTATGCTGTACAATACTTAATTATGATGTTTTTCATAGTTCATCTGCTGTCCATCTTTTCATTTAATTGATTTTTATTAGAACATCAACAATAATCACTGGACAATAAATAACAGTCATATCAGAAAAATAAAATATATCACATTTGTATCTAACAATATATAACACCACCACCACCTGTTGAGACTGATTAAATGGTGATAGAACAACACAAGAAATGCAATAGAGTAAGGAGGGGGAAAACGGAAGCAATTAATGGTCAAATGTGAAGCTATTTTTAATTTCAGTATAATCATACAGTATATTCAGTTTATCTATAGAATATTCCTTTTTTTTAATCCAGGTTCCTTACCCTCTTCAAACCATTATAGCTTCTGGACATCCAGTTCGCTGGCCATGGCAAAGTTTTTTATAACTTGTATTTACTTTGCAAATGACAAAAAAAAAGTATATTATGTTTTTATTCAATATTTTACTGTAGTGACTTGAACAAACTATTTAGGAAATATAATTGCTAGCTAGATGAATAGTACGCAACTAGTTGCTATTAGTACTAGCTGCCAGTATGCAAGCTTTGTGCACAAAAGGACCAGCAGTTTATGAACTCCTGCGTTATGTAATTATGTCTTTGAATAACTTGGTCATTATCTATTAATTATGTAATATATAACTGTAATAATCAATATAACATGCACATTTTAAATAAAATAAAATACTGCATATTTGTGTTATAAATATAATGTGTAACCTAGTCTCTTATTACTATAGCAAAACATTATTATTATTATTATTATTATTATTATTATTATTACTACTATTGTTATTATTATTAATATTATTATTATTATTATTATTATTATTATTAACACTACAATTCAAAAGATCATCTACATTCACTAATGATGATCAATGATGCCATAAACTGAATTCCAAAGTTGCAAAATATACTTTGAACACGTGTTGTTAGTGGTTTTAAAAAACAACAACCTAAAATATATTTTTCTGTTGTTTGTTTTGTTTTATTAACCCTTTTTTTATCCCATTGTTAAAATGAATATGTTACATACGATACATATTATTACATACATATACATACATACATACATACATACATACATACATACATACACTCATATCATATTATTTATCTTTTAGTCCATTTATTGTAAGTGTATGCTTACTTATTTTATATTACACATGACGTTATGACATAAGCAAAAAACATCTTAAATACAGCTTTATAATTATAGTTTATATTTAATAATTGTGATGTTAATAAATATTCATAATGTCTAATGTCAGTCTATTCAGATGTCTAATGTCAATCAACTAATAGAAAACAATAACGGTATAGTACTAGATTACTGGCTTCAATGAGAACAGGAGGCCATGGCATTGGCTGGATTGATCCGCACATAACTCCTAAATATTTGTACCTTGATACCAGGGCATTTTCACTGCTGAATAAAAATGATTTCTGTTCATTTGGAGTCATGTTAGTTAATTAAGCTCTGTTGGGATGCATATAGCGCCAGTCATCAGATTTCTTTTCTCAGTCTTCTGTACCACTTTTCCGCTATAAGAAAACATTTATTACAAATGAGAGATGACGGCATATGATAAACAATATTCATTATAGAATAATGAAGAACAATTAAGTATATAATCTAAACTGCCATAAAACTATAATATGATAGTTTAGCAAGATATGTATATGTATATATATATATATATATATTTATATATATACAAATTGAGTATACCTTGTCCAAAATTCAAAATCCCACATTTTTGGTTCCCCTACTGAGATAATGACACATATATTAATATATATTATATTATATATCTATATAATATATCTATATATACACATAATATATAATATATATGTCATTATGTCAGTAGGGGACACAAAAATGTGGAATTTTTAATTTTGGATAAGGGATACTCAACTTGTATATAACACAATTTACTAAATATGTCTGCTTTTATTTCTATAAGAATAACTGTAAATATAAATACAATTAAGCTATTTATAGTTTATGAGCAGATATATTTATAGCCAGTGAAATAAACCCCATACTTTATATGTACTAATATTTAGTTACCCTTATTTATGCGTAGCAGCCTAAAGCAAAAAAAAAAGATTGTTTCACAACTAAGGAACATAAGAAATGTCACCAATGTTATTTTCAGAATGAATAGAGATTTGATTAGGTACAAATTCATGGGAGTGTAAACTAATTAACAAAATTGTTGTACAGTATTAAAGATGTAGTGTACATGGAGATAAATATGAAGATGTTTTGGGATTTATTTATAATGTAACACCAATGAATAGCTATTAATTCTATTCATTCTATCAACAATAAATGACAGGGGAAATTAAATGTGTAACTGATTACAGGTATGACCAGTGTGCACATGCTGGGTGTTTGGAAACAGGACAGAGATGATTTTTATTCTCCATTGTCAGGCTATGGACTGAGGGGTACATTTACTAAGTAGTGATAAGAGCGGAGAAGTGAGCCAGTGGAGAAGTTGCCCCATCAACCAATCAGAACTGAATTAACATCTATTATTTGCATACTATAAAATTATACACAGCTGATGGGGCAACTTCTCCACTGGCTCACTTCACGCTCTTATAACTGCTTAGTAAATGTCCCCCTGAGTTTTGGAGATTATTATACTTTCATATTTATGCCCAGATTTATGAAGCCTTGGAGAGTGATAAATAGCATAGTGATAAAGTACCAACCAATCAGCTCCTAACTGTCATTTTTCAAACAGCCTGTAACATGGAAGTTAGGAGCTCATTGGTTGGTATTTTAGGGGTCATTCCGAGTTGATCGCACGTAGCAACTTTATGCTGCCCATGCGATCAACTAGACGCCGCCTATGGGAGGACTTTTTTTTACATAGCAAGGCTGCGAAAGCTTGTGCAGCCGAGCTATGCAAAAACATTTTGTGAAGTTTCGGAGTACCTCTGGAGTTACTTACCCGCTGCGATGTCTTCAGCCTGTCAGGTCCCGGAATTGACGTCAGACAACCACCCTGCAAACGCCTGGACATGCCTGCGTTTGCAGCACCACTCCAAGAAAACGGTCAGTAGACGCTCCGGAACACCATCCTCCAGTCAATCTTCTTGCGATCGCGTTAGCGATCGCTTTCTTCGTTCTTCTTGTTGTTGCCCAGTGCAACAATGCACCTGCGCATTGTGGCCGCCGCGCATGTACAGAACCAACCCGCTCGCACCGCTGCGAAAAACAGCAGCATGCGAACCCCCTTTATCACTGTGCTATTTATCACTTTTCAAGGCTTGATAAATCTGTGCCTTAGTTAGTATTGTGGCCTTTTTCTACCTACAGCCAGTGTTTTCCCAAAACTGCTAATTTTTGTATATGTAATAGAAACAATCCAGTAATTTATTGTGTATATATATAAAACTAAAATAAAAAAATTGCATTCTGATACAACGCATAATGACATGTCGGCTGAATGTAAGGTCAGTGAAATAATAGGATCAATTAGAGAACATTGTTAAACTGACAACAATATGTTTTCGATGTGAATCAAAGTTCGGTGGTTAAGCAACCCAGTTTTTTTCAGCTGAGATTCAATGAGACATCACCCTTATGATATCAATATTTCTGAGACCCTTAATACTCATTGCATCAATGGAACATTCTAAATAACTGTTTTAGCATTTGAGTGGGGTGACAGATTCAGCAGATCTTTGGCAGCTGCTTGAGCTAAGCCTAAGCTGTTCCATGCATAAGAGTAGAGCATGTGACACCTGTTGTGGTAAGAAAGAAAAAAAACAGCAGTACATTGGTATACTGTGTGTCATGTACATGTGAAATAGGAAAAAACCCAGTAGTATATTGGTATACTGTGTGTCATGTACATGTAAAAAAGGAAAAAAAAACAGCAGTACATTGGTATACTGTGTGTCATGTACACGTGAAAAAGGAAAAAAAAAACAGCAGTACATTGGTATACTATGTGTCATGTACATGTGAAATAGGAAAAAAAAAACAGCAGTACATTGGTATACTGTGTGTCATGTACATGTGAAATAGGAAAAAACCCAGCAGTACATTGGTATACTGTGTGTCATGTACATGTGAAATAGGAAAAAAAAACAGCAGTACATTGGTATACTGTGTGTCATGTACATGTGAAATAGGAAAAAAAAACAGCAGTACATTGGCATACTGTGTGTCATGTACATGTAAAATAGGGGAAAAAACACAGCAGTACATTGGTATACTGTGTGTCATGTACATGTGAAATAGGAAAAAAAACACAGCAGTACATTGGTATACTGTGTGTCATGTACATGTGAAATATGAAAAAAACACAGCAGTACATTGGTATACTGTGTGTCATGTACTGTACATGTGAAATAGGGAAAAAAACACAGGAGTGCAACATAAGTTTACAAACTAGATTGTATATAAGTGACAAAAGAGTTATGTGAAAATTGTCTCTTAAAGTTCAAATTATTTATTAAAAAATGTTTGTACCAAATGACAATGAATATGCCCAGATGACTCATGCCCTGCAGTAATGCCAATTTGCGCAGGGCAGTCCTGATTTTGGCAGTCCACAGGGGTGTTGCCTAACAGAAAAGAGTTCTATTCTCTTTGTGTAATGGAGGTTGACTGGGTGAACCTTTGGCACTCCAGCTGTTATTGAACTACACATACCAACATGCTCTGCTACAGTTTTGATATGTGGCCATGTTAAAACTGTTGAACTGCATGCTGGGATGTGTAGTTAAACAGCAGCTGGAGGGTCAAAGGTTCCCAATCCCTGTCCTAAAGGGATCCATGAGAACAGGATTGTATGCTGCTAATTACCTCTCCCTTCTAGAACACACTAGTTGCTGTGGTGCTCTGCACATACTGTAGCTTGTCCATCTAAACAAATGCTTCTGCGTGCTTACTCATATGAATGGGATATAGATAGATATAGATATATATATATATATATATATATATATATATATATATATATATATAAAATAAATAAATTCTAGTCAAAACACTGGCTACTTCCCCATTTGATCTTCTCTTTATTAAATGTTCCTGTTTTTTCCTATATGCTGCTTGTTTGACGCTTACTTTATGTTGTCTACTATTGGACACAGAACATAAAGGAGAGAGCAGAGATGTTGTAATTTAAACTCCACATTTATTGGGTTTTTTATTGTTTTTTTTTTTTCAAATACATTAATTTACATGGTCTGCGCTGTGAGCTCATTCTAACTTCTGCACCTAGGAAACTGCACCCTACGCAATGCACTGGTCAATGCCACGCCCAAGTAAATACCTAAGACTTATGTCTTTGATATCCCAGTACTTCTTATTACAGTCCCTGTACATATCTCAAGTATTCAAACTCTGGGCGGGATGGAATTAAGTCCGACTTTGACAGCCGCGCGGGGTGCCGGTCCAACTCTAACATTTTTTAAAAAGGTTCAATCATGTACAAGACATGGTGTACCCATGTACATGATTGCCCATTTAAAAAAAGTCTGAGTTTCGCCGGCATCCCGCATGGCGGCCACACTCGGACTTCATTACATCCCGACCTCTTTATTAATTGTAGCCGTTTTTAATTGTCAAAAATCGTCAATACTCTCTTCTTAAACTAGTCAAAGTCTTGCCCTGATGTGCCATATACCACTGCTCCCAAGCTTTAGTCTGAGAGGAAATATCCCAACATAACGCAATATCATAGCTGATACCTGGCCGCAGATATGCCCCAAAACCACTGTGATTCTAATGAAAGGTTATCGGACATGGGGGTCATTCTGAGTTGATCGCTTGCTAGCTACTTTTTGCAGCGCTGCGATCAGATAGTCGCCGCCTATAGAGGAGTGTATTTTAGCTTTGCAAGTGTGCGAACGCCTGTGCAGCCGAGCTCTGCAAAAACATTTTGTACAGTTTCTGAGTAGGTCTGTACTTACTCAGCCCTTGCGATCACTTCAGACTGTCTGGTCCTGGAATTGACGTCAGACACCTGCCCTGCAAACACTCCCAGAAAACGGTCAGTTGACACCTATAAACGCCTTCTTCCTGTCAATCTCCTTGCGATCGGCTGTGTGAATGGAATATTAGTTAAATCCTTCGCTCAGCAACGATCCACTTTGTACCTGTAGACGCTCCTGCGCATTGCGGTGCATACGCATGCGCAGTAGTGACCTGATCGCTGTGCTGCGAAAAACGGCAGGGTGCGATCAGGTCAGAATGACCCCCATGGTGACAAAATGTGGTCAGAAGATGAAGACTAGAGGCCTTTGTGTCTGGTCACCTTCTGTCTGCATTAAATGACTGCACACAGTGAAGCTGGATAACCCCACTTGAATAACAAGTCTGTCATCCAACACTCGGGTTAAGCAGCAGATCTGGCCCATATGTGTTCACCTGTAGATGCACAGTATTTCATGTTCTATAAAGTATGTGAAATGAGGTGACAGATAGACATGAATGAGTGGCACTTTCCACACAGTGCAGTATGCTCCAGAACGTACTGTAGCTATGCATGGGATTACATGGGACCAACTCAATACTTAGTAGACCACATATCACTGGGTGCTGTAAAGCTTCCCATACCTATAATAATCTGTCTGGATTTGAGCAGACATTCTTCAGGTCACTTCATTTGCTTCATTCTAATTATGAACCAATGTCTAAGGGTAGGGGGAGATGGATCTAAAGGAGCTACTCTGCACCTTTATGAAAGTTGAATAATAACCATGTTAGATCAGAAATAATCCCCATGATCCTGCCAGAAAATAGCTTTGCTTCACAAAACCCACAAAAATGAGGGATCAAAATCCTCAAATAAGGAATTGTATGTATCAATATTTCTCTTTATATTTACCCTTTTATCTAACAATGCATTCAGAACCACATGTAAAATAGCATAGACCAGATAGCTAGTGTATGTGGAAATATATATATATTTACATAAATCATAGGCAGAAAGAAAACTGACTTCTCTATACTCTATTGATGGATTTCTCTTTCAGGCAAAGCATATGAGAACAATGCTTATTCTACACCGCTGCATGCATAGATTTCCTCTCCTCCACCTTGTGACCTCTTCCCTGACCCCTGTGCAATATAATTTAGTATAATTAGTTGTTGTTACCTCTTTTTGCCAACGTACAATACTCAGACCTTACCACTGTCTTCAATAAAGGGAAGCTTACCACTGGTAAGGGATGGGACATAGAGGAAATCTCTTCATTCTTGACATAAAGAAAAGGATAATCTTACTGCCAGACTGGAATGACACATGTTAGAAGAGAAGTCTACAGTACTTTCCACTTCCATCCCTGTGATATATAATAAATGAACATTGTGTTAATTAACCTCTGTTCTGTCTGGAGTTCATTTCCAGAATAGCACTACGACAAGAGTGAATACTTTCAGATTGCAAAAAGGATTTGATTGAGCTACAACAGTGTTAGTTTCCCCCTACCTGGACTCCTAAATTCTCGTATGCATTTACGTCATCTTTACAATTCTTGGCACTGAATAAATAATAAAGCCACGGGCACTTTTAAAAAAGAATTCTGGTCTACGAATGGCATTAAAATCACTAAGAAAATCTACTTATTCGAATGACTCAGCGTGTTCATGTGGGCATCCAGCACAGCATAACATAGCTGCAAAAACAATTGACAACTCCACCATCTGTCCTTGCCTTTAGACAAAGCTAATAACCTAGAGGTACCAGCTGTGCAAAATTGGAACAAATACATTATCACATTAGGCTATTTTATGTATAGTGAAAGATAACTACTGAAATATGTAAAATAATGATAATTGTAAAAACAGCTTATTACATTTTTCTGCCAATTTACAGTTGTCATAAATGCTTCCAACGCTAACTTAAAAATTTCCATACGATGGAATATTAAAAAAAACAGAAACAGTAACAGTAAATGAGAAAGTACAATTTTGTTTTAAATTTATAATTTAAGTATTTTTAGGTTTATATGTGTGTGGTTAAGTGATACTTGTACATATTTGACTGGTACTGCAGGAAAACAGTTGACTTGTTCAGTCATTTCTTAAAATAGCTCTTTCATCAACAACTTTGCTCAAAACCATACCTTGTACCTTTAATAAGACCAGCATTCAAAAATGCTCCTTCTCCTTTAGAAGTTGGGGAGAAAGAGGGTGTTTGAGCAAAACATTAAAGACTTTGGATATTTCTTTCCTTATTTTTTCCTTCTAGAAAATGCTTTGTAGTACATATGCTGTACATATGGACCAGCAGTTTATGCTTTACAAATAAAAATTATAAATAGATACAGTAAAAACAATGACCATTTAGATAAAGTTAGATTAAACACTCTGATGTATATGAAAAACATTATAAAACATGGACTTATGAAGAGTCCTGTTGGTTTTCTAAGAGAGATATGGCATCTTAAAACTAGGATACAATATGTACCATGAAAATCCTGCTTCCCAAACATTTACTTATATGAGGCCTAGCATTCAGGTGAGACCCCAGATGTCTTGCTTACTCCCGCCTCTACACACTCTTGTATTTTCCTACTGCGTGTTGATGGTGGACACAGGAGCCTGACAAATCCACCAATAACAACTTCCCTCATTCCTATTGGCCTGGTCTTTTTTTTTAGCCATTAACAGTGTTCAGGAGTAAGCAAAGACTGGTAACCTGAATTCTAGACCCCAACTAAGTCATTTTTGGGGAGCATCGTCACTAGGACTATTTTTTTAGTCTTGGGTGGACTTGTCCTCTAGAGTGCAGTGAATTTATCAGTTTAACCTCAATCCCAAAAATATTATCACTTGCTAAACATCAATATTATTTTTCCATACACAACAGTATCTTGCTTTGCAGAGCAATTCTAAGCACTGAGATTCAAGAGAAACCTAATAAATGTTGGACACCATTGTTTCAGTGCACCTCAAATTGTCAGAAAGATTTTTTTATTAGCCAAGTTTATCTAGCAGTTTTGGGTTATTCCAGACTTCATTATGCATTTGGGTACCTGGTTGTATCCTATCCAGTTGTCCATTGTATGCAAAATGGAGCAAGAAGACAGCTCTAGGACAGTAGGTGCTGTTAGTAAAATAACCAATCCTCTCAATGTGATGTTTGCTGGTGTTTAAAGAAGTTAACACATTTGGACAACCCTCCCCCCCCCCCCCCCCCCCACCCCATTAATATAAGCTGCCTCCCAATCGCAGTAAAAAATAGAGTACCTCCTGGAATTTTTCCTTCACCTGAAGGCAGGAATGATCACCACTAGGATGAGCTGTAACAGCAAACAGCAAGTATTATAATCTAACCAGTAATCTTCAATAGAGCTTTGGTGTACTGGGGAACCAGTGAAAATTTGTTGCCCCTTCCTAGTACAAGGCAAAAATATATAATAATCACTAACCATTGTCCATTGGGTACAAATGTTGCAGTAAATTCTCTAGAAGTGCCTAGTGGTGACATTATTTGGTACCATGGATTTATCCCAAACTAGCAACCAGCCTTTCTTTCACTAAGCTCCTTTTCAGACTTTGCTTTCAACCACCTCCAGACTACAGTACTGTATGTCTATGTAATTAATGTTCACATATTCTACATACAGTGAAAGGCTGGTTATTTATGTTTAAAGATGTTTAACAATTTTTCATTTGTCACTACATAGTCGACCTTTTTGATGACCAGATATATGATTATAAGGCGTTGCTCATTAAGCAGTAGAACATACACTTAAAAATTTATACACTCTCCTCTTTCTATTTTTTTTTTGTTTGTTATTTTGCCACCTGTTTTACACCGTGATTTGCTGCATTAGGGATTAAGGGTAGGGCTATAATGATGCGATTCACCACAAATCAAGTAATCAAGCCCCTCGGCTGCTTACTGTGGTGGAGAAGTAATCTAATATGGGAGGCTGGTCTTTTCTCTCAGGGGTCTGGGAGAGCTCCCCCGAATCTGGAGAGTTTCCGCCAACTATGTGATAAACTCAGTTTGGTTAGCCGGGCTTTATTTAGTTAGCATCTCAAAAACATTTGCAATATATATATATATATATATATATATATATATCGTCTTGGGTCTGGCACTCCTCGTTTTCTCTGTAATTGCGCTGGTGCCTTCACAGCAGTAGATAGCAAGTGTATAATGGTGCGGCACTCAGGCTTATCAAATTATCACAACGAGGCAGAGAGCTGCGGTCAACGTTTCAATGTCTTTACTTTCACATTGTCATCAGGATACTGATGACAATGTGAAAGTAAAGACATTGAAACATTGACCGCAGCTCTTTGCCTCATTGTGATCATTTGATAAGCCTGAGTGCTGCACCATTATACACTTGGGAAAAAAAAAATATATATATATGCGAAAGTAGAGGGGAAGAACAAGCGCCTTACACAGATGGTACATCTCCCCCTTAGTACTGTGTGTAAGGTGGTGTGGAACTACTGGAAAGGAGTTTGATATGCCTTGATACAAGTTAATATCGGGTACGCAATTCTTTGTCTGCGTGTCTTAGCACACCGTTTAACAACTTACTACATCATAAGGCGCTTGTTCTTCCCCTCTACTTTCGCAGAAATTTGTGGTCGTATGTACCTTACGTCACTTTTGAAGAACTGAGCTGCCGCCAAGAAGAGTGGAGGGTGTACACAGAGGACTAAATAGTTCAGATTACATATAATTCACTGTGAATCGTGGATACAGTGAATTTGTACTTGTCGACACCCGTTGATTTGCACACATGGAACTACCGAATTTTGGATAAGCACACTGATCTATAAAATCTGTATGTATATATATATATATATATATATACAGAAAACACTTGCTGCACAGTGAGTGATCCCCTACAGGGGCAGATTTATTCAAGTGCTTCTTTCTCAGGTGAGATATTACACTTGCTGCTACCTTATTCATTGCATTCATGGTGTCAAAAATATCTCACTTAGCAGACACAGAAGAGCTATTAGAGAGTAATAAAGAGAAATAATGTAGCAATACATTCTCTATGAGCTCTGCATAAGGCAAATAGTTTAAAAGGCATTGGTGCTTCATGTTGTCTAAAGTGTCTCTTGTTGATTCAAGATACTACTGTAGGTTGTTAAAACAGGAAATGTACAGCAGATGGAGAAGAGTGAATAATTAAATTAAATGAAAAAGTTACAATAAAAAAAGAAAATCATAAAAATAATAAATGCAAAAAAAAAATTACAAAATTTAGAAGTTAATAATAAATTCAGAATATGATAGCGGAGCCTGCCTAGTTTGTGTGATCATGGGAAAACAAAGGCAAGTGAGGAGATGGGGATGGAAGAGGCTGAAAGTAGAGAAGTGAGCTCGGCTTGCATAGCTTGTAGTTAGATAGAAGTGGTGGTAAGGCCTGTTCAGATTGCAGTGTTATGCTTTCTGCATCTTCCAGGTGTATCAGTTTAGACAATTGTCCAATAGGAGCACACAAAATCAATGTCCTCTCACTCTTATGAATAATTAATGACACAAAATGAGGCTCAACAAACTGTATTTTAGAAAAGCAAAACAAACGTTTACATCTTTCCAACGTGCACATTTCCAGCTGGACCCCTATCCAAGAAGGTAAGAGCAGAATGGGAGTGTACAGAGTCTAAGTGAATTTATTCCCCAATCTGGGACTCGTGTATGCAGACTGAGGGTCTGATTTTGACTCCTACACATGTGTGACCACTTTTCCATCCAGCTGTGTCGGCCTACTTACTAGGATATACTAATATGAGTATCAGCCCATCAATGGGTCAATTTACTAAAGGTTCTAAAAATGAAAAATGGTCATGTTGCCAATCAGATTGATTGCTATCGGCAACATCACCACTTTTAATTTTTAGAACCTTTAGTAAATTACCTCTATGAGAGTATTTGCATCCAAGTCGCTCCACCCACTGTTTATCTGGTCACAGCTGCTGCCACCAACTGTAGTATTGGGACTTACACCCACCCCATGCTGGGTACAAATTATCCATGAGAAAAAGGCAACTCCCTCAGTTGGCATACAAATCTGCGATACTCTTAGTACACTCCCATGCAACAGATCTGGTCCAGGCTTCTGCGCAGTAACCCCCCAGGTGCCACCCAGAAAGTCCCATTTCACAAAGTAGTCCAGCAATGGACAAATCGGTCCTTACACTCTTTAAATCTCCATCTATGTCCGTATGCATGGTGCTGCGCACTCAGCACACAGGGGAAAATGTACTAAGCAATACTAAGTGTGGAGAAATGAGCCAGTGGAGAAGTTGCCCATGGCAACCAATCAGCTGCTCTGTATAATTTGAAAGTATGCAAATTATACATGTTACTTCAATGCTGATTGGTTGCCATGGGCAACTTATCCACTGGCTCATTTCTCAACACTTAGGGGGGTATTCAATTGTTTGAAAAGTCATTTGGGTGTCTGTTTTTTCCTATCTAATAGATAGATAAATTCCACCCTTAGTATTGCTTAGTACATCTCCCCCACAGGCTGTAACTGCTTTCTGCTGCATATGGACAGTTAGCAAATAACTGTGATATCTGTCCACATTTGGACTTGCATTTAACTCAGGAGCAAATGTATGAAGCCTTAAAAAGTGACAAAAGAACTATCTGTTAAGTAATACAGTAAAATGATCACTACAACTAGCAGAAACCTTTGTGTGGCCAGTCCGTCTTTACCTGCTTGTGTCTATCTACTAGGGATGAACTGAATCCATATTATAGGATTTGCTAAATGCATAATCCTTTTACCAAAAGAGATGAAGTTGAGGGCTTGATCTTAAGCCAGATACAATACAGTAATATGTTGCTTTAGAATGTAACCTTAGCGTTATCTAATCGTAGATTCATATGCTAGTATAAACAGTAATATATTAGTAATATGAAAATCCAATGAAATGTGATGTTCCAGATAGGTACAAGAGAACTGTTAGCTTGTGAGGGAGCATGCTGTGTTGTGCTGCTAAACATATTCAACGTGCAGTACTTTTCCAGAGAGAACAGAATTACAGTCAAAAGTAATAAAATAAATGTTTAGAAGAAGTTGTTGCTTGTTGCTATAATGTATGCCATTATAACGGCAATAGGCAAGTGTTACATGAATACATACCGTGTGTTGTTACGGTAGGTTATATATTATATGAAGTGTGCCAGCTAAAAACGCAGGTGTAACTATAATAAGTGCAGGTACGAATTTGCTCATTTTCCCTCAGGTTTCCAGACAAAAGCTCTCATTCAGCCAGGATCGCATATGCTAAGCTGCCCTCCAAAGGGCAGTGCAACTGCAGGAGGAGGTGCATAAAACCTCCTTCCTGCATTTGCAATAGCAATAAGGCGATGCACTCACAGTCCATGACCATCAGTCACAATGTTCATTTGTTACGGCAGGCTGAGTAAGCATGAGTATACTCAGACTACATGTCACAGGGCACATGCGAGGCCAAGGAAACGGTCCTTGGCCTCGTCATTCCCAGAAAATAAGGGGTGACATGGGGCGACATGTCCCTGTTTTCAGCAATGCCGGCTGCCCCCGTCCCTCCCCCCAAATTCCTCTCATCCTGTCAATTAAGCATTACTGCAATGCAACCGCAGGACCTGTTTTGCGCATTAGGTCACTCCTACCTGAATTGCGGCCAATGAGCAGCTTTTTGTATAATGATGAAACCTGTGTTGTTCCCCTTTGCATTGATATACTGCTATGTACTTCCATGTGCTGTTTTATGTTTTCCTGCACTCCCAAGATTCCCATATGGTTATTTGCTACACATAAATTTGCAGTATATTATTGTTAGCACCCTATATACTGCTTACAATCATTGAGGTTTTGCATACTGTATTTGCCTATTATGTAAATTTACATTGAACCCTTCCTAACTATTTATAGACATTCAGATTTTATATATATATATATATATATATATATATATAATGCATTTACTTTGAAATTGAAGGAGAGCTATTTATCCGATCTGTTTGTTTTTTTCTCATCTCAGTCTCAGACAATTTTTTGCCTATAGAATTGGGATAGCATTGTGTCTCCTGCAAAAAATGTTACATTCTTTACTATTTTAATCCCCAGCAGCTGTTAAAGAAAAATCATCACCTGGCAAGTCTTATCTGCCTGTACGATGGAGTATTCTAGGAATGACCACACGGTATAGAGGCATTTTAAAGGCATTTGGGCATGTGGGTGTTAAAGAGAATTTACTAAAGTCTGTTGCTAAATTTACACAACAAAATAGATTTGGCTTGATCGTTGAATGTCTGTCCAGCTTTGCTACATATGGTGTGACATACTCGACACGTCAGTCATTGTGCATTCAGATCAGTTGACCAGTTAATGCAGCACCCAAGTAGTGCGGGTGAGCAGCAACGGCACATACAGTAAATGCAGACTGCATTTCTTATCCAACTGACCAATAATAAATATATATATATATATATATATATATATATATGTGTGTGATTTTTTCCTAAATCTAATTACATGAGCAAATCTAGTGTCCATTATACATGCTTTTATGATTCTAGCTGGTTATTTTAGTCCCATACATGTAAAAAGATTGTAAAATTAGCAGACTATGGGGGTCATTCCGAGTTGTTCACTAGCAGATTTCGTTTGCAGAGCAGCGATCTTGCAAAAAAAATTCACTTCTGCGCATGAATATGCGGTGCAATGCACACGCGCGTCGTACTATTACAACGAACAATGTAGTTTCACACAAGGTCTAGCGAAGCTTTTCTGTCGCACTGCTGACCGCAGAGTGATTGACATGAAGGGGACGTTTCTGGGTGTCAACTGACCGTTTTCAGGGAGTGTTCGAAAAAATGCAGGCGTGCCAGGAAAAACGCAGGCGTGTCTGGACGAACGCAGGGCGTGTTTGTGACGTCAAAACAGGAACTGAACAGTCTGAAGTCATCGCAAGCGCTGAGTAGGTCTGAAGCTACTCTGAAGCTGCACATAATTTTATTTGTAGTCGCTGTGCGATCCTTTTGTTCGCACTTCTGCTAAGCTAAAATACACTCCCAGTGGGAGGTGGCATAGCATTTGCACGGCTGCTAAAAACTGCTAGCGAGCGAACAACTCGGAATAACCACCTATAGGCAGAAGTGTCAAATCTACTAAAGAGAATGAGTGGAGAAGTTGCCATAGCAACCAGCTATCATTTATCCAGTACATTCTAGACAACTGGGTAGAATCTGATTGATTGCTACAGGCAACGTCTTGACCTGTACCGTATAGAAGGTTTGATGCATCTCACCCTAGATGTCATTTGCAAGAAGTAGTTTTCCCGGTGTAGTTCAAGTTGCTTCTCTGCTCTCCATTCTGCAAACTTGAAATGTGTCTAAGGGGGTCATTCAGACCTGATCATAGATGTGCTACAAATAGGACAGCGCCCCCGCACCGGCATTCTAATGCCGTTGGCACGCCCCCTCCCACCCGCGACCGTCTCTGCCTGTCAATCAGGCAGAGGCGATCACACCAGTGAGATGCTTTCACAAAGAAGTGGGTGCGCAAACCACTTCATGGCATGGAACGTCCCCAAACATCTGCACTCAACATTTTAGTAGTCACTTTCCGGAAAATAAGACATCTAGGGGGTAATTCCAAGTTGATTGCAGCAGGATTTTTGTTAGCAGTTGGGCAAAACCATGTGCACTGCAGCGGAAGCAGATATAACATGTGCAGAGAGAGTTAGATTTGGGTGGGTTATTTTGTTTCTGTGCAGGGTAAATACTGGCTGCTTTATTGTTACACTGCAAATTAGATTGCAGATTGAACACACCCCACCCAAATCTAACTCTCTCTGCACATGTTAAATCTGACTACCCTGCAGTGCACATGGTTTTGCCCAACTGCTAAAAAATTTCCTGCTGCGATCAACTTGGAATTACCCCCCTTATACACATGGGCCCTCATTCCGAGTTGTTCGCTCGCAAGGCGATTTTAGCAGTATTGCACACGCTAAGCCGCCGCCTACTGGGAGTGAATCTTAGCTTCTTAAAATTGCGAACGAAAGATTCGCAATATTGCGATTACACATCTCGTAGCAGTTTCAGAGTAGCTTCAGACTTACTCGGCATCTGCGATCAGTTCTGTGCTTATCTTTCCTGGTTTGACGTCACAAACACACCCAGCGTTCGCCCAGACACTCCTCCGTTTCTCCAGCCACTCCCGCGTTTTTTCCGGAAACGGTAGCGTTTTTTCCCACACGCCCATAAAACGTAGAGATGAGCGGGTTCGGTTTCAACTTCATGTTTTTTTCACGGGTCCGAGCAGACTCGGATCCTCCCGCCTTGCTCGGTTAACCCGAGCGCGCCCGAACGTCATCATGACGCTGTCGGATTCTTGCGAGACTCGGATTCTATATAAGGAGCCGCGCGTCGCCGCCATTTTCACACGTGCATTGAGATTGATAGGGAGAGGACGTGGCTGGCGTCCTCTCCATTAGAAATTAGATTAGAAGAGAGAGAGAGATTGTGCAGAGTCAGACAGAGTTTACCACAGTGACCAGTGCAGTTGTTGTTAGTTAACTTTTATTTATTTTAATATAATATATCCGTTCTCTGCTATATCCGTTCTCTGCCTGAAAAAAAACGATACACAGCAGCAGCCAGTCACACAGTGTGACTCAGTCTGTGTGCACTCAGCTCAGCCCAGTGTGCTGCACATCAATGTATAAAAGGCAAAGCTTATAATAATTGTGGGGGAGACTGGGGAGCACTGCAGGTTGTTATAGCAGGAGCCCCCAGGAGTACATAATATTATATTAATTTAAAATTAAACAGTGCACACTTTTGCTGCAGGAGTGCCACTGCCAGTGTGACTAGTGGTGACCAGTGCCTGACCACCAGTATAGTAGTATATTGTTGTATGTATTGTATACTATCTCTTTATCAACCAGTCTATATTAGCAGCAGACACAGTACAGTGCGGTAGTTCACGGCTGTGGCTACCTCTGTGTCGGCAGTCGGAACTCAGCAGGCAGTCCGTCCATCCATAATTGTATTACAATATATACCACCTAACCGTGGTATTTTTTTTTCTTTCTTTATACCGTCGTCATAGTGTCATACTAGTTGTTACGAGTATACTACTATCTCTTTATCAACCAGTGTACAGTGCGGTAGTTCACGGCTGTGGCTACCTCTGTGTCGGCAGTCGGCAGGCAGTCCGTCCATCCATAATTGTATTATTATTATAATATATACCACCTAACCGTGGTTTTTTTTTCATTCTTTATACCGTCATAGTGTCATACTAGTTGTTACGAGTATACTACTATCTCTTTATCAACCAGTGTACAGTGCGGTAGTTCACGGCTGTGGCTACCTCTGTGTCGGCAGTCGGCAGGCAGGCCGTCCATCCATAATTGTATTATTATTATAATATATACCACCTAACCGTGGTTTTTTTTTCATTCTTTATACCGTCGTCATAGTGTCATACTAGTTGTTACGAGTATACTACTATCTCTTTATCAACCAGTGTACAGTGCGGTAGTTCACGGCTGTGGCTACCTCTGTGTCGGCAGTCGGCAGGCAGTCCGTCCATCCATAATTGTATTATTATTATAATATATACCACCTAACCGTGGTTTTTTTTTCATTCTTTATACCGTCGTCATAGTGTCATACTAGTTGTTACGAGTATACTACTATCTCTTTATCAACCAGTGTACAGTGCGGTAGTTCACGGCTGTGGCTACCTCTGTGTCGGCACTCGGCAGCCCGTCCATAATTGTATATACCACCTAACCGTGGTTTTTTTTTCTTTCTTTATACATACATACTAGTTACGAGTATACTATCTCTTTATCAACCAGTCTATATATTAGCAGCAGACACAGTACAGTGCGGTAGTTCACGGCTGTGGCTACCTCTGTGTCGGCACTCGGCAGCCCGTCCATAATTGTATACTAGTATCCAATCCATCCATCTCCATTGTTTACCTGAGGTGCCTTTTAGTTGTGCCTATTAAAATATGGAGAACAAAAATGTTGAGGTTCCAAAATTAGGGAAAGATCAAGATCCACTTCCACCTCGTGCTGAAGCTGCTGCCACTAGTCATGGCCGAGACGATGAAATGCCAGCAACGTCGTCTGCCAAGGCCGATGCCCAATGTCATAGTACAGAGCATGTCAAATCCAAAACACCAAATATCAGTAAAAATTTTCTTTTTGTCTTTGCGTCATGTGCTGTTTGGGGAGGTTTTTTTGGAAGGGACATCCTGCGTGACACTGCAGTGCCACTCCTAGATGGGCCCGGTGTTTGTGTCGGCCACTAGGGTCGCTAATCTTACTCACACAGCTACCTCATTGCGCCTCTTTTTTCTTTGCGTCATGTGCTGTTTGGGGAGGGTTTTTTGGAAGGGCCATCCTGCGTGACACTGCAGTGCCACTCCTAGATGGGCCCGGTGTTTGTGTCGGCCACTAGGGTCGCTAATCTTACTCACACAGCTACCTCATTGCGCCTCTTTTTTTCTTTGCGTCATGTGCTGTTTGGGGAGGGTTTTTTGGAAGGGACATCCTGCGTGACACTGCAGTGCCACTCCTAGATGGGCCCGGTGTTTGTGTCGGCCACTAGGGTCGCTAATCTTACTCACACAGCTACCTCATTGCGCCTCTTTTTTTCTTTGCGTCATGTGCTGTTTGGGGAGGGTTTTTTGGAAGGGCCATCCTGCGTGACACTGCAGTGCCACTCCTAGATGGGCCCGGTGTTTGTGTCGGCCACTAGGGTCGCTAATCTTACTCACACAGCTACCTCATTGCGCCTCTTTTTTTCTTTGCGTCATGTGCTGTTTGGGGAGGGTTTTTTGGAAGGGACATCCTGCGTGACACTGCAGTGCCACTCCTAGATGGGCCCGGTGTTTGTGTCGGCCACTAGGGTCGCTTATCTTACTCACACAGCGACCTCGGTGCAAATTTTAGGACTAAAAATAATATTGTGAGGTGTGAGGTATTCAGAATAGACTGAAAATGAGTGTAAATTATGGTTTTTGAGGTTAATAATACTTTGGGATCAAAATGACCCCCAAATTCTATGATTTAAGCTGTTTTTTAGTGTTTTTGGAAAAAAACACCCGAATCCAAAACACACCCGAATCCGACAAAAAAAATTCGGTGAGGTTTTGCCAAAACGCGTTCGAACCCAAAACACGGCCGCGGAACCGAACCCAAAACCAAAACACAAAACCCGAAAAATTTCAGGCGCTCATCTCTAATAAAACGGCCTGTTTCCGCCCAGTAACACCCATTTCCTGTCAATCACACTACGATCGCCGGAGCGAAGAAAAAGCCGTGAGTAAAAATCCTAACAGCATAGCAAATTTACTTGGCGCAGTCGCAGTGCGGACATTGCGCATGCGCATTATGCGGATAATCGCTGCGATGCGATAAAACTTACCGAGCGAACAACTCGGAATGACCCCCATGGTAATGTCTGCCGCTGTGGGGCTGAGTTTGGGGTTGGAGCAAAGAAAAGCAAAAAAAATAAAGAGCAATATACCCCTGGAACAAACCATGGTGCATATCAAGGGGTGCAAATGCGTTTATATTTTATTGCGTGCAGGGTAAATATTGGCTGCATGTGTATGTAGCCCAGAAATGCTGGACAGCTTTATTGTTAAGCGGAAAATAAATCTTAAGATTATCCAACCAATCAATTCAATGGTTGTAACTTGTAACTAAAATCTTGTATGAGGGCAAATTGCAATTGATCATTTGATTCCAAACACTGGAAAATAGGCAAATATGGTCCTTCAGACAAATTGGTTAAATCTGTTTTGTACATTTTCTAGCGTTTGGGAGCAAATGCCAGATTGTCATTTGCTCCCGCCATACATTACCCAATTTTCATTCCAAACAGATCAGCAAATTGGTTGTTTGGTTGACATCTATGGCCAGCTTTACACTGCAATGCTGATTTTAGTTTGGACACACACCTTTCACATCTAAGGGGATCATTCAGACCTGATCGCATGCTAGGATTTTTCGCTGTGCTGCGACCAGATCAGAACTGCGCATGCGTATGTACCGCAATGCACAGGCGCGTCATACGGCTAAAAAGTTTCTGGGTGTCAACAGACCGTTTTCTGGGAGTGGTAGGAAAAATGCAGGCGTGTCCTAGCGTTTGCAGGGCAGGTGTCTGGTGTCAATTCCGAGCCAGAACAGTCTGAAGTGATCGCAGTGGCTGAGTGAGTTCTGAGCTACTCAGAAACTGCACAAAACTTTTTTGTACCGCTCGGCTGCACATGCGATCGCACACTTGCAAAGCTAAAATACACTCCCCTATAGGCGGCGACTATCTGCAAAAAATAGCTAGCGAGCGATCAAGTCTGAATGACCCCCTAATTCTCCTTGACCATTTTTAATATATCCCATCTACATTGTAACATGTTTTTACCAAGGTACAAAGTGACTTGCACTTTTTTACTTTGCTCCCACCTCAGAATCAGTCCCAGTATGTAGCCAGCTTTTAACTGTATTAAACAGTCGTAATCAAAAGAGCAGCAGAGTAATTGCCATGACTGACCACGTAAAACCATGGAGGGAGAGCTTAATCTATGAACGCCAAGGGCGTAGCTACCATAGGTGCAGGGAGTGCAGCTTTTATGAGGCCCAGAGATGAGAGTGGCGCACCTTCCCTGTCAAAGTTACATGTGTTATATTATATACAAGGGAGTAGCTACCATAAGTGCAGGGAGTGCAGCTGCTATGGGACCAGAGCTGAGTGGGGTCCACCTTCCATGTTACAGTTACATGTGTTATACACAAGGGCATAGCTACCATAGGTGCAGGGAGTGCAGCTGCTACGAGGCCCAGAGCTGAGAGGGGCCCACCTTCCCTGTCACAGTTACATGTGTTATATACTAGGGAGTAGCTACCATAAGTGCAGGGAGTACTGCTGCTATGGGGCCCAGAGCTGAAAGGAGCCACCTTCCTTGTCACAGTTATATGTGTTATATACAAGGGTGTAGCTACCATAGGTGCAAGGAGTGCAGCTGCTACGAGGCCCAGAGCTGAGAGGGTCCACCTTCCCTGTCACAGTTACATGTGTTATATACAAGGGAGTAACTACCATAGGTGCAGGGAGTGCAGCTGCTATGGGCCCAGAGCTGAGAGGGCCCATCTTCCCTGTCACAGTTACATGTGTCATATACAAGGGTGTAGCTTCCATAGGTGCAGAAAATGCAGTTGCTACAAGGCCCAGAGCTGAGAGGGACCCTCTTCCCTGTCACATTTACATGTGTTATATACAAGGGAGTAGCTACCATAGGTGCAGGGAGTGCAGCTGATATGGGGCCCAGAGCTAAGAGGGGCCCACCTTCCCTGTTACAGTTACATGTGTTATATAATAGGGAGTAGCTACCAATCACTGACAGTCTGATGCTGTACTGCATCCTGTGTTGCATGACCCATTTATGGACACGCAGAACATCGGAACTTTGCAGAATATTAGGGATCTGAATTAGCCTCTGTATGTCAAACTCAAAATGTGAATTGGGAGTACTGTGTTGCACAATGTGTACTGGCAGCCCTACAATGTGACATAATGTGAACTATGCAGAGACATAACTAGGGACTTCGGCGTCCAGGGCAAGATGAAGAATGGCACTGCCCCCTCCCTGAAAAAATGGGCGTAACCACATGCCAGAAGGGGCGTACTGTATGAAAGTTTTAGGGATTAAAAAATACCTAACAATATAGCTGTATAAACAGTAAAGGGCAGGGGCATTTTAAAAGAGGAGGGGGCCCGTGTGCAGACTCCAGGTGGGCCAACATGACACAGCACTCGTTTCTGAGAACATTAATTAATAACGCTGAGAACATTAATTTCCATTCCATATGCAACTTACCTATTTGATAGTTTCTCACAAAGGGGAAACTCTGAGTCAGTATCCACTATGCTGTCGGTATCCACTATTCATGTAGGAAGGTGCCTATTTTTTGTAGGAATATTACCAAGGTCATCATAATACAACAGTGGTTCAAACAGATTTGTGCCTCGTGTCACTTCCTGCCCCCGTATCGTCTGCAGACCATCATCTCCCCACTGCATCCCTCAGCCACATCATTTCCCCCTTCCATCTATTAGCCACACCCTCTTCCCCTGCATCTCTCAGCCACACCATGATCTCCTACCTGCGTCTCTCAGCCACACCATTTCTCTGTGCCTCTCTCAGCCACACCATCTTCCCCTGCGACTTCCAACCACATCATCATCTCCCCCTGCGTCTCTCAGCCACACCATCATCTCCCCCCTGTGTCTTCTCCCAGCATGCCATCATCTCCTCCCTGCATTGTCTCTCAGCCTGCCTTCATCTCCCACCTGCATAATCTCTCAGCATGCCATCATCTCCCCCCTGAGTCATCTTTCAGCACACCATCATCATCTCCTCCCTGCTTGTCTCAGCACACCATCACCTCCTCCCTGCATCATCTCTTAGCAGGCCATCATATCTTCCCACCTTCTCTCAGCACGCCATCATACCCCCTGCATTGTCTCTTAGCACACCATCGTCTCCCCCTGTGTCATCTCTCAGCATACCCTCACCTCTCCCTGCGTCGTCTCTCAGTACACTTGCGTGGTCCCTCAGCACAGCATCATCATCCCCCTGCATTTCTCAGCACACCATTATCTACCCCCTGTGTCTCTCAACCATACCATTATGTTCTGTCTGCGTCTCTCACCACCCCCTTCACTCTGTGTCTCTCAGCCTCCCCATTTCACTATGTGTTTCTCAGTCTCCCTCCCTTCACTCTGTGACAAACAGCCTCCTCCATTCATTTTGTGCCTCTGTGTGCCCCCCTCATCCCGTATTTCTCTGTGCCGTTCATTGTGTCTCTGTGTGTCTCCCTCATTCTGTGTCTCTCTGTGCCCCCCTCTGCTGGGCCTGCCACGTCACCCAGGGAACGTGTCCTGCTCAACCTGCCCTAGTTACACCACTAGAACTAGGGCACTATTCTGGTTCATTAAAAAAAAACAGGTCACGACTATGGGGTATAACATTAACTAAAGCACTACTATGGTTCATAAAATGAACTAGGACACTATTATGGGACATAAAATTAACAACTGCTGTGGAGAGGTGTCTCTTTAGAAGCATTAAGACAGGGGTCCCTTCAAAATGTTCCTATGGGGTCCACAAAGTTCTGACTGCACCCCTGATGGATGGCATTGCATAGTAGGGGGCATTCATTTAATTAATAAAATTATAAGTGAGGTGGTTAAATAGCATTTACTTGATAAAGTCAAGTCTGAATTCATTTAATGCATATTTTTGCAAAATATCTGTATTATAGGTGTATGTGATGTATGTACATTTCATGTACTATACTGTATACTCTAAGACTTACACTGAACTGAAAAAAAGATGACTGTGAGGAGGTCTCCCAACACCATCCTAAAGTCATGCAAGAAATCAATACAAGAACAACACAGACGTCCAACATTACTGCGAATGGAGAAATGTATCAGTATCAATAGCTCACAAGATTTAAACTCATGCCTGACCTCATCACAACAGCCAGTAAATGACCCAGGAGTTGATAGATACTAGTGTGAGCCACTATCACACTGTCAAGACCTTGCTAAAAAAGAAGTTTCATAAATGAGTGATGAGAGGTAAAATATATTACCATATTATAAGTGAACTCAAACTGAATGAAAGGTATGCTATCAAATTTCCTTTATACTGTAATTTGTCTGCTGTAATGAGTAAGATGGGTGAGTTTCACTCTCCGTACTCTCATGTAACGTTTCCCATGCCTGTCTTCCGGGCAAGATCTATACATAAGGACACTGCCATGCCCCTTCATGACCCTTTCCCAGGCATTTCTCTTGACTTCCTTATTCGTTCCCAGGCATTTCTTCTGACACTGTTTTCTGTAAAGTTTTCTATTTAATCTTTGCTATCTTGAATCTTTTCTCAAGAGCTCTCTATTTTTTTCCCTGCTGCCATCCTCAAACCTTTTACCCTTGTCAGCGGCCTATGGGGGTCATTCCGAGTTGATCGCTAGCTGCATTTGTTCGCAGCTCAGCGATCAGGCTAAAAAAACGTCAGTTCTACGCATGCGTATGTGGCGCAATGTGCACGCGCGATGTACGGGCAAAACGAACGATGTCGTTTTGCACAGGGTCTAGCGATGCATTTCAGTCGCACTGCTTGCCGCAGAGTGATTGACATGAAGTGGGCGTTTCTGGGTGGCAACTGACCGTTTTCAGGGAGTGTGCGGAAAAACGCAGGCATGCCAGGAAAAATGCAGGCGTGGCTGGGCGAACGCTGGGTGGGTTTGTGACGTCAAATCTGGAACTGAATAGTCAGAAGTGATCGCAAATGCTGAGTAGGTTTTGAGCTACTCTGAAACTACACAAAAAATGTTGCAGGCGCTCTGCTGCACAAGCGTTCGCACTTCTGCTAAGCTAAAATACACTCCCGGTGGACGGTAGCATAGCGTTTGCACGGCTGCTAAAAACTGCTAGTGAGCGATCAACTCGGAATGACCCCCCATCTTATACTGGTGTTAACAGCATTTGGTTGCATCTAATGCACAACGACTTTAGTATAGAATCTTGAATATAACGATTCTTATTTAGTAAAGGATAACAAAGGAATAATAATAAGAGGAAGACATATATATGTTCACCCCTCTAATAGGTAGGGCAACCAGAAAGTAACATAGGGGGTCATTCCGACCCGATCGCTTGCTGCAGTTTGTCGCAGCGCAGCAATTGGGTCGGAACTGCGCCGGTGCCGCAGTGCGCCAGCGCATGGCAGCCTTCGTTACCTAGCGATCGCCTCTGAGACAGAGGCGGCGGTAGGGGGCTGAACGGCGGCGTTAAGCCAATGTTAAGGGGGAGTGGTCCATCCAACGCAGGCGTGGCTGGACCGTTGGGGGGGCCGCGGCGGCTGCGTGACGTCTCACGCAGCCGCTGCAGCCAGTGGGAGCGACGAGCAAGTCCCGGCCAGCCGCAGGAGTTGAGCTGGCCGGGAGTTACTCCTCAAATACAAAGGCATCGCCACTGTGCGATGCGTTTGTTTTTGTGCGGTGGGCGGCACTGACATGCGGGGCGGACTAGCCCTGTGCTGGGTGTCCCCCCGCATGTCAGGGAACATGATCGTAGCTGTGCTAAATTTAGCGCAACTACGATCAACTCGGAATGACCCACTTACTGTGTAACTATACCACACTGACATCACTCCCTAATAGTTAGAGGTATATTTACTAAATGTCAATTTTTATCAATGGAAATCTATCTAAATTTGATGTTGTGCTTCAGGGGCTAAAACACACATTTACGTACATATAAAAAATAATATAAAAAAATTAGCTGTTAGAAAATATGTGTTTTAGCACCTGAACCACAACATCAATTTATATAGATTTAAAATAGATAAAAATCAAGGAAAATCGACTTTTAGTAAATATACCCTCTATCATTGGTGTTTCTATAATGAGTGCAATGTGTGCAGTGTAGAGTTTTCATCTCTAAAACTTTCATACAGTGCGTCATTTTTACTTATATAAATGTATGGGTTTGGCAAGCGAAAAGACTGAATGTGTCATATGTGATGGAAGACAATAGAGAAATGCATTATTCACACCAAAGATTTTTCCCAATGCACTGATGTATAAATGTTTACGGTGTACTGTGTTTTATATAGCCTACAATGTACAGGTATTATACAGAATATTTAGGGTTTCTGGAAAAGTGGGGATTCATTTGGAGCACCATGCCTAAAATGTAAAAGTACACTAAAAATACAACTCTAATTTCCACACTGACAATAGCCTTCTTTATATAGCAGTGCTCCTCATAGCTTGTGTTAGGAGTCCCTTGTTAAACATGTATGTGAATTGGCAACAATTATTTAATTAGCTTCCTAAAGATTTTTGGAACTTTCTGTATAAAAAAAAAGTATCTAAACAGATTCAATAGCTATGTTTTAGATGGTGTGCAGACATGAGACGGGATGTATTACCATCTGAGACTGTCGAATTTGCAGGATGTTGAACGGTCGCGCACGGTTTTTAAAGCGGCAATCATTTACAAGGCAAAACCATGACTTGTAAATGACTGCCGCTTTAAAAAAAAATTGAGCCCGGCCAGGATCCAGCACCTCTGGCATCTTTAGATGCTATTACATCTCGTCTAATATGTATACATTGACAATGTTGACAATAGGAGTTGGGCTTCAGTTCCACTTTAATTTTAATATATATATATATATATATATATACAAACACACTTTATTAGATATGAACTTTGAAAAAAAAAATAAGAATTTACTTACCGATAATTCTATTTCTCATAGTCCGTAGTGGATGCTGGGGACTCCGAAAGGACCATGGGGAATAGCAGCTCCGCAGGAGACTGGGCACAAAAGTAAAAAGCTTTAGGACTACCTGGTGTGCACTGGCTCCTCCCCCCATGACCCTCCTCCAAGCCTCAGTTAGGATACTGTGCCCGGACGAGCGTACACAATAAGGAAGGATTTTGAATCCCGGGTAAGACTCTTACCAGCCACACCAATCACACCGTACAACTTGTGATCTGAACCCAGTTAACAGCATGATAACAGAAGGAGCCTCTGAAAAGATGGCTCACAACAACAATAACCCGATTTTTGTAACAATAACTATGTACAAGTAATGCAGACAATCCGCACTTGGGATGGGCGCCCAGCATCCACTACGGACTATGAGAAATAGAATTATCGGTAAGTAAATTCTTATTTTCTCTAACGTCCTAGTGGATGCTGGGGACTCCGAAAGGACCATGGGGATTATACCAAAGCTCCCAAACGGGCGGGAGAGTGCGGATGACTCTGCAGCACCGAATGAGAGAACTCCAGGTCCTCCTCAGCCAGGGTATCAAATTTGTAGAATTTAGCAAACGTGTTTGCCCCTGACCAAGTAGCTGCTCGGCAAAGTTGTAAAACCGAGACCCCTCGGGCAGCCGCCCAAGATGAGCCCACTTTCCTTGTGGAATGGGCTTTTACAGATTTTGGCTGTGGCAGGCCTGCCACAGAATGTGCAAGCTGAATTGTACTACAAATCCAACGAGCAATAGTCTGCTTAGAAGCAGGAGCACCCAGCTTGTTGGGTGCATACAGGATAAACAGCGAGTCAGATTTTCTGACTCCAGCCGTCCTGGAAACATATATTTTCAGGGCCCTGACTACGTCCAGTAACTTGGAATCCTCCAAGTCCCTAGTAGCCGCAGGCACCACAATAGGCTGGTTTAAGTGAAATGCTGAAACCACCTTAGGGAGAAATTGAGGACGAGTCCTCAATTCTGCCCTGTCCGTATGAAAAATTAGGTAAGGGCTTTTATAGGATAAAGCCGCCAATTCTGAAACACGCCTGGCTGAAGCCAGGGCTAACAGCATTACCACTTTCCATGTGAGATATTTTAAGTCCACAGTGGTGAGTGGTTCAAACCAATGTGATTTTAGGAACCCCAAAACTACATTGAGATCCCAAGGTGCCACTGGAGGCACAAAAGGAGGCTGTATATGCAGTACTCCCTTGACAAACGTCTGAACTTCAGGAACAGAAGCTAGTTCTTTTTGGAAGAATATTGACAGGGCCGAAATTTGAACCTTAATGGACCCTAATTTTAGGCCCATAGACAGTCCTGTTTGCAGGAAATGCAGGAATCGACCCAGTTGAAATTCCTCTGTAGGGGCCTTCCTGGCCTCGCACCACGCAACATATTTTCGCCAAATACGGTGATAATGTTGTACGGTCACATCCTTCCTGGCTTTGATCAGGGTAGGGATGACTTCATCCGGAATGCCTTTTTCCTTCAGGATCCGGCGTTCAACCGCCATGCCGTCAAACGCAGCCGCGGTAAGTCTTGGAACAGACATGGTCCCTGCTGGAGCAGGTCCTTTCTTAGAGGTAGAGGCCACGGGTCTTCCGTGAGCATCTCTTGATTTTCCGGGTACCAAGTCCTTCTTGGCCAATCCGGAGCCACGAGTATAGTCTTTACTCCTCTTCTTCTTATGATTCTCAGTACTTTTGGTATGAGAGGAAGAGGAGGGAACACATACACTGACTGGTACACCCACGGTGTTACCAGAGCGTCCACAGCTATTGCCTGAGGGTCCCTTGACCTGGCGCAATATCTGTCCAGTTTTTTGTTGAGGCGGGACGCCATCATGTCCACCTTTGGTTTTTCCCAACGGTTCACAATCATGTGGAAGACTTCTGGGTGAAGTCCCCACTCCCCCGGGTGAAGATCGTGTCTGCTGAGGAAGTCTGCTTCCCAGTTGTCCACTCCCGGAATGAACACTGCTGACAGTGCTATCACATGATTTTCCGCCCAGCGAAGAATCCTTGCCACTTCCGTCATTGCCCTCCTGCTTCTCGTGCCGCCCTGTCTGTTTACGTGGGCGACTGCCGTGATGTTGTCCGACTGGATCAACACCGGCTGATCCTGAAGCAGAGGTCTTGCCTGACTTAGGGCATTGTAAATGGCCCTGAGTTCCAGGATATTTATGTGAAGTGACGTTTCCATGCTTGACCACAAGCCCTGGAAATTTCTTCCCTGTGTGACTGCTCCCCAGCCCCTCAGGCTGGCATCCGTGGTCACCAGGACCCAATCCTGAATGCCGAATCTGCGGCCCTCTAGGAGATGAGCACTCTGTAACCACCACAGGAGAGACACCCTTGTCCTTGGAGACAGGGTTATCCGCTGATGCATTTGAAGATGCGATCCGGACCATTTGTCCAGCAGATCCCACTAAAAAGTTCTTGCGTGGAATCTGCCGAATGGAATCGCTTCGTAAGAAGCCACCATCTTTCCCAGGACCCTTGTGCATTGATGTACTGACACTTGGCCTGGTCTTAGGAGGTTCCAGACTAGGTCGGATAACTCCCTGGCTTTCTCTTCCGGGAGAAACACCTTTTTCTGTACTGTGTCCAGAATCATTCCTAGGAACAGCAGAAGTGTCGTCGGAATCAGCTGCGATTTTGGAATATTTAGAATCCATCCGTGCTGTCGTAGTACTACTTGAGATAGTGCTACTCCGACCTCTAACTGTTCTCTGGACCTTGCCCTTATCAGGAGATCGTCCAAGTAAGGGATAATTAAGACGCCATTTTCTTCGAAGAAGAATCATCATTTCGGCCATTACCTTGGTAAAGACCCGGGGTGCCGAGGACAATCCAAACGGCAGCGTCTGAAACTGATAGTGACAGTTCTGTACCACAAACCTGAGGTACCCTTGGTGAGAAGGGCAAATTGGGACATGGAGGTAAGCATCCTTGATGTCCAGAGACACCATATAGTCCCCTTCTTCCAGGTTCGCTATCACTGCTCTGAGTGACTCCATCTTGAACTTGAACCTTTTTATGTAAGTGTTCAAGGATTTCAGATTTAAAATGGGTCTCACCGAGCCGTCCGTCTTCGGTACCACAAACAGCGTGGAATAATACCCCTTTCCCTGTTGTAGGAGGGGTACCTTGATTATCACTTGCTGGGAATACAGCTTGTGAATGGCTTCCAATACCGCCTCCCTGTCGGGGGGAGACGTTGGTAAAGCAGACTTCAGGAACCGGCGAGGGGGAGACGTCTCGAATTCCAATTTGTACCCCTGAGATACTACCTGCAGGATCCAGGGGTCCACTTGCATGTGAGCCCACTGCGCGCTGAAATTCTTGAGACGGGCCCCCACCGTGCCTGAGTCCGCTTGTAAGGCCCCAGCGTCATGCTGAGGACTTGGCAGAAGCGGGGGAGAGCTTCTGTTCGTGGGAAGAGGCTGTCTGCTGCAGTCTTTTTCCCCTTCCTCTGCCCCGGGGCAGATATGAGTGGCCTTTTGCCCGCTTACCCTTATGGGGACGAAAGGACTGAGCCTGAAAAGACGGTATCTTTTTCTGCTGTGAGGTGACTTGGGGTAAAAAGGTGGATTTCCTAGCCGTTGCCGTGGCCACCAGGTCCGATAGACCGACCCCAAATAACTCCTCCCCTTTATACGGCAATACTTCCATATGCCGTTTGGAATCCGCATCACCTGACCACTGTCGCGTCCATAACCCTCTTCTGGCAGAAATGGACATCGCACTTACTCTTGATGCCAGAGTGCAAATATCCCTCTGTGCATCACGCATATATAGAAATGCATCCTTTAAATGCTCTATAGTCAATAATATATTGTCCCTGTCCAGGGTATCAATATTTTCAGTCAGGGAATCCGACCAAGCCACCCCAGCACTGCACATCCAGGCTGAGGCGATTGCTGGTCGCAGTATAATACCAGTATGTGTGTATATACTTTTTAGGATATTTTCCAGCTTCCTATCAGCTGGTTCCTTGAGGGCGGCCGTATCAGGAGACGGTAACGCCACTTGTTTTGATAAGCGTGTGAGCGCCTTATCCACTCTAGGGGGTGTTTCCCAACGCGCCCTAACTTCTTGCGGGAAAGGGTATAATGCCAATAATTTTTTAGAAATTAGCAGTTTTTTATCGGGGGAAACCCACGCTTCATCACACACCTCATTTAATTCATCTGATTCAGGAAAAACTACGGGTAGTTTTTTCACACCCCACATAATACCCTTTTTTGTGGTACTTGTAGTATCAGAAATGTTCAAAACCTCCTTCATTGCCGTGATCATGTAACGTGTGGCCCTACTGGAAAATACGTTTGTTTCCTCACCGTCGACACTGGAGTCAGTGTCCGTGTCAGTGTCTGTATCGACCTGAGGTAACGGGCGTTTTATAGCCCCTGACGGTGTTTGAGACGCCTGTACAGGTATTAACTGATTTGCCGGCTGTCTCATGTCATCAACAGTCTTTTGTAAAGTGCCGACACTATCACGTAATTCTTTCCATAAGACCATCCAGTCAGGTGTCGACTCCCTAGGGGGTGACATCACTAACACAGGCAATTGCTCCGCCTCCACACCATTTTCCTCCTCATACATGTCGACACAGCGTACCGACACACAGCACACACACAGGGAATGCTCTGATAGAGGACAGGACCCCACTGGCCCTTTGGGGAGACAGAGGGAGAGTTTGCCAGCACACACCAGAGCGCTATATATATACAGGGATAACCTTATATAAGTGTTTTTCCCTAATATAGCTGCTGTATATATTAATATGCCAATTTAGTGCCCCCCCTCTCTTGTTTTACCCTGTTTCTGTTAGAGATGAGCGCCGGAAATTTTTCGGGTTTTGTGTTTTGGTTTTGGGTTCGGTTCCGCGGCCGTGTTTTGGGTTCGACCGCGTTTTGGCAAAACCTCACCGAATTTTTTTTGTCGGATTCGGGTGTGTTTTGGATTCGGGTGTTTTTTTCCAAAAAACCTAAAAAACAGCTTAAATCATAGAATTTGGCGGTCATTTTGATCCCAAAGTATTATTAACCTCAAAAACCATAATTTCCACTCATTTTCAGTCTATTCTGAATACCTCACACCTCACAATATTATTTTTAGTCCTAAAATTTGCACCGAGGTCGCTGTGTGAGTAAGATAAGCGACCCTAGTGGCCGACACAAACACCGGGCCCATCTAGGAGTGGCACTGCAGTGTCACGCAGGATGGCCCTTCCAAAAAACCCTCCCCAAACAGCACATGACGCAAAGAAAAAAAGAGGCGCAATGAGGTAGCTGTGTGAGTAAGATTAGCGACCCTAGTGGCCGACACAAACACCGGGCCCATCTAGGAGTGGCACTGCAGTGTCACGCAGGATGTCCCTTCCAAAAAACCCTCCCCAAACAGCACATGACGCAAAGAAAAAAAGAGGCGCAATGAGGTAGCTGTGTGAGTAAGATAAGCGACCCTAGTGGCCGACACAAACACCGGGCCCATCTAGGAGTGTCACTGCAGTGTCACGCAGGATGTCCCTTCCAAAAAACCCTCCCCAAACAGCACATGACGCAAAGAAAAAAAGAGGCGCAATGAGGTAGCTGTGTGAGTAAGATAAGCGACCCTAGTGGCCGACACAAACACCGGGCCCATCTAGGAGTGGCACTGCAGTGTCACGCAGGATGTCCCTTCCAAAAAACCCTCCCCAAACAGCACATGACGCAAAGAAAAAGAAAAGAAAAAAGAGGTGCAAGATGGAATTGTCCTTGGGCCCTCCCACCCACCCTTATGTTGTATAAACAAAACAGGACATGCACACTTTAACCAACCCATCATTTCAGTGACAGGGTCTGCCACACGACTGTGACTGATATGACGGGTTGGTTTGGACCCCCCCCAAAAAAGAAGCAATTAATCTCTCCTTGCACAAACTGGCTCTACAGAGGCAAGATGTCCACCTCATCATCACCCTCCGATATATCACCGTGTACATCCCCCTCCTCACAGATTATCAATTCGTCCCCACTGGAATCCACCATCTCAGCTCCCTGTGTACTTTGTGGAGGCAATTGCTGCTGGTCAATGTCTCCGCGGAGGAATTGATTATAATTCATTTTAATGAACATCATCTTCTCCACATTTTCTGGATGTAACCTCGTACGCCGATTGCTGACAAGGTGAGTGGCGGCACTAAACACTCTTTCGGAGTACACACTTGTGGGAGGGCAACTTAGGTAGAATAAAGCCAGTTTGTGCAAGGGCCTCCAAATTGCCTCTTTTTCCTACCAGTATAAGTACGGACTGTGTGACGTGCCTACTTGGATGCGGTCACTCATATAATCCTCCACCATTCTATCAATGTTGAGAGAATCATATGCAGTGACAGTAGACGACATGTCCGTAATCGTTGTCAGGTCCTTCAGTCCGGACCAGATGTCAGCATCAGCAGTCGCTCCAGACTGCCCTGCATCACCGCCAGCGGGTGGGCTCGGAATTCTGAGCCTTTTCCTCGCACCCCCAGTTGCGGGAGAATGTGAAGGAGGAGATGTTGACAGGTCGCGTTCCGCTTGACTTGACAATTTTGTCACCAGCAGGTCTTTCAACCCCAGCAGACTTGTGTCTGCCGGAAAGAGAGATCCAAGGTAGGCTTTAAATCTAGGATCGAGCACGGTGGCCAAAATGTAGTGCTCTGATTTCAACAGATTGACCACCCGTGAATCCTTGTTAAGCGAATTAAGGGCTCCATCCACAAGTCCCACATGCCTAGCGGAATCGCTCCGTGTTAGCTCCTCCTTCAATGTCTCCAGCTTCTTCTGCAAAAGCCTGATGAGGGGAATGACCTGACTCAGGCTGGCAGTGTCTGAACTGACTTCACGTGTGGCAAGTTCAAAGGGCATCAGAACCTTGCACAACGTTGAAATCATTCTCCACTGCGCTTGAGACAGGTGCATTCCACCTACTATATCGTGCTCAATTGTATAGGCTTGAATGGCCTTTTGCTGCTCCTCCAACCTCTGAAGCATATAGAGGGTTGAATTCCACCTCGTTACCACTTCTTGCTTCAGATGATGGCAGGGCAGGTTCAGTAGTTTTTGGTGGTGCTCCAGTCTTCTGTACGTGGTGCCTGTACGCCGAAAGTGTCCCGCAATTCTTCTGGCCACCGACAGCATCTCTTGCACGCCCCTGTCGTTTTTTAAAAAATTCTGCACCACCAAATTCAAGGTATGTGCAAAACATGGGACGTGCTGGAATTTGCCCATATTTAATGCACACACAATATTGCTGGCGTTGTCCGATGCCACAAATCCACAGGAGAGTCCAATTGGGGTAAGCCATTCCGCGATGATCTTCCTCAGTTGCCGTAAGAGGTTTTCAGCTGTGTGCGTATTCTGGAAAGCGGTGATACAAAGCATAGCCTGCCTAGGAAAGAGTTGGCGTTTGCGAGATGCTGCTACTGGTGCCGCCGCTGCTGTTCTTGCGGCGGGAGTCCATACATCTACCCAGTGGGCTGTCACAGTCATATAGTCCTGACCCTGCCCTGCTCCACTTGTCCACATGTCCGTGGTTAAGTGGACATTGGGTACAACTGCATTTTTTAGGACACTGGTGAGTCTTTTTCTGACGTCCGTGTACATTCTCGGTATCGCCTGCCTAGAGAAGTGGAACCTAGATGGTATTTGGTAACGGGGGCACACTGCCTCAATAAATTGTCTAGTTCCCTGTGAACTAACGGCGGATACCGGACGCACGTCTAACACCAACATAGTTGTCAAGGCCTCAGTTATCCGCTTTGCAGCAGGATGACTGCTGTGATATTTCATCTTCCTCGCAAAGGACTGTTGAACAGTCAATTGCTTACTGGAAGTAGTACAAGTGGGCTTACGACTTCCCCTCTGGGATGACCATCGACTCCCAGCAGCAACAACAGCAGCACCAGCAGCAGTAGGCGTTACACGCAAGGATGCATCGGAGGAATCCCAGGCAGGAGAGGACTCGTCAGAATTGCCAGTGACATTGCCTGCAGGACTATTGGCATTCCTGGGGAAGGAGGAAATTGACACTGAGGGAGTTGGTGGGGTGGTTTGCGTGAGCTTGGTTACAAGAGGAAGGGATTTACTGGTCAGTGGACTGCTTCCGCTGTCACCCAAAGTTTTTGAACTTGTCACTGACTTATTATGAATGCGCTGCAGGTGACGTATAAGGGAGGATGTTCCGAGGTGGTTAACGTCCTTACCCCTACTTATTACAGCTTGACAAAGGGAACACACGGCTTGACACCTGTTGTCCGCATTTCTGGTGAAATACTTCCACACCGAAGAGCTGATTTTTTTGGTATTTTCACCAGGCATGTCAACGGCCATATTCCTACCACGGACAACAGGTGTCTCCCGGGGTGCCTGACTTAAACAAACCACCTCACCATCAGAATCCTCCTGGTCAATTTCCTCCCCAGCGCCAGCAACACCCATATCCTCCTCATCCTGGTGTACTTCAACACTGACATCTTCAATCTGACTATCAGGAACTGGACTGCGGGTGCTCCTTCCATCACTTGCAGGGGGCGTGCAAATGGTGGAAGGCGCATGCTCTTCACGTCCAGTGTTGGGAAGGTCAGGCATCGCAACCGACACAATTGGAGTCGGACTCTCCTTGTGGATTTGGGATTTCGAAGAACGCACAGTTCTTTGCGGTGCTACTGCTTTTGCCAGCTTTAGTCTTTTCATTTTTCTAGCGAGAGGCTGAGTGCTTCCATCCTCATGTGAAGCTGAACCACTAGCCATGAACATAGGCCAGGGCCTCAGCCGTTCCTTGCCACTCCGTGTGGTAAATGGCATATTGGCAAGTTTACGCTTCTCCTCCGACAATTTTATTTTAGGTTTTGGAGTCCTTTTTTTACTGATATTTGGTGTTTTGGATTTGACATGCTCTGTACTATGACATTGGGCATCGGCCTTGGCAGACGACGTTGCTGGCATTTCATCGTCTCGGCCATGACTAGTGGCAGCAGCTTCAGCACGAGGTGGAAGTGGATCTTGATCTTTCCCTAATTTTGGAACCTCAACATTTTTGTTCTCCATATTTTAATAGGCACAACTAAAAGGCACCTCAGGTAAACAATGGAGATGGATGGATTGGATACTAGTATACAATTATGGACGGGCTGCCGAGTGCCGACACAGAGGTAGCCACAGCCGTGAACTACCGCACTGTACTGTGTCTGCTGCTAATATATAGACTGGTTGATAAAGAGATAGTATACTCGTAACTAGTATGTATGTATAAAGAAAGAAAAAAAAACCACGGTTAGGTGGTATATACAATTATGGACGGGCTGCCGAGTGCCGACACAGAGGTAGCCACAGCCGTGAACTACCGCACTGTACTGTGTCTGCTGCTAATATAGACTGGTTGATAAAGAGATAGTATACTCGTAACTAGTATGTATGTATAAAGAAAGAAAAAAAAACCACGGTTAGGTGGTATATACAATTATGGACGGGCTGCCGAGTGCCGACACAGAGGTAGCCACAGCCGTGAACTACCGCACTGTACTGTGTCTGCTGCTAATATATAGACTGGTTGATAAAGAGATAGTATACTCGTAACTAGTATGTATGTATAAAGAAAGAAAAAAAAACCACGGTTAGGTGGTATATACAATTATGGACGGGCTGCAGAGTGCCGACACAGAGGTAGCCACAGCCGTGAACTACCGCACTGTACTGTGTCTGCTGCTAATATAGACTGGTTGATAAAGAGATAGTATACTCGTAACTAGTATGTATGTATAAAGAAAGAAAAAAAAACCACGGTTAGGTGGTATATACAATTATGGACGGGCTGCCGAGTGCCGACACAGAGGTAGCCACAGCCGTGAACTACCGCACTGTACTGTGTCTGCTGCTAATATAGACTGGTTGATAAAGAGATAGTATACTCGTAACTAGTATGACTATAAAGAAAGAAAAAAAAACCACGGTTAGGTGGTATATACAATTATGGACGGGCTGCCGAGTGCCGACACAGAGGTAGCCACAGCCGTGAACTACCGCACTGTACTGTGTCTGCTGCTAATATATAGACTGGTTGATAAAGAGATAGTATACTCGTAACTAGTATGTATGTATAAAGAAAGAAAAAAAAACCACGGTTAGGTGGTATATACAATTATGGACGGGCTGCCGAGTGCCGACACAGAGGTAGCCACAGCCGTGAACTACCGCACTGTACTGTGTCTGCTGCTAATATAGACTGGTTGATAAAGAGATAGTATACTCGTAACTAGTATGACTATAAAGAAAGAAAAAAAAAACCACGGTTAGGTGGTATATACAATTATGGACGGGCTGCCGAGTGCCGACACAGAGGTAGCCACAGCCGTGAACTACCGCACTGTACTGTGTCTGCTGCTAATATATAGACTGGTTGATAAAGAGATAGTATACTCGTAACTAGTATGTATGTATAAAGAAAGAAGAAAAAACCACGGTTAGGTGGTATATACAATTATGGACGGGCTGCCGAGTGCCGACACAGAGGTAGCCACAGCCGTGAACTACCGCACTGTACTGTGTCTGCTGCTAACATAGACTGGTTGATAAAGAGATAGTATACTCGTAACTAGTATGTATGTATAAAGAAAGAAAAAAAAACCACGGTTAGGTGGTATATACAATTATGGACGGGCTGCCGAGTGCCGACACAGAGGTAGCCACAGCCGTGAACTACCGCACTGTACTGTGTCTGCTGCTAATATATAGACTGGTTGATAAAGAGATAGTATACTCGTAACTAGTATGTATGTATAAAGAAAGAAAAAAAAAACCACGGTTAGGTGGTATATACAATTATGGACGGGCTGCCGAGTGCCGACACAGAGGTAGCCACAGCCGTGAACTACCGCACTGTACTGTGTCTGCTGCTAATATATAGACTGGTTGATAAAGAGATAGTATACTCGTAACTAGTATGTATGTATAAAGAAAGAAAAAAAAACCACGGTTAGGTGGTATATACAATTATGGACGGGCTGCCGAGTGCCGACACAGAGGTAGCCACAGCCGTGAACTACCGCACTGTACTGTGTCTGCTGCTAATATAGACTGGTTGATAAAGAGATAGTATACTCGTAACTAGTATGTATGTATAAAGAAAGAAAAAAAAACCACGGTTAGGTGGTATATACAATTATGGACGGGCTGCCGAGTGCCGACACAGAGGTAGCCACAGCCGTGAACTACCGCACTGTACTGTGTCTGCTGCTAATATAGACTGGTTGATAAAGAGATAGTATACTCGTAACTAGTATGACTATAAAGAAAGAAAAAAAAACCACGGTTAGGTGGTATATACAATTATGGACGGGCTGCCGAGTGCCGACACAGAGGTAGCCACAGCCGTGAACTACCGCACTGTACTGTGTCTGCTGCTAATATAGACTGGTTGATAAAGAGATAGTATACTACTAATATTATATATACTGGTGGTCAGGTCACTGGTCACTAGTCACACTGGCAGTGGCACTCCTGCAGCAAAAGTGTGCACTGTTTAATTTTAATATAATATTATGTACTCCTGGCTCCTGCTATAACCTATAACTGGCACTGCAGTGCTCCCCAGTCTCCCCCACAATTATAAGCTGTGTGAGCTGAGCACAGTCAGATATATATATACATTGATGCAGCACACTGGGCTGAGCAGTGCACACAGATATGGTATGTGACTGAGTCACTGTGTGTATCGTTTTTTTCAGGCAGAGAACGGATATATTAAATAAAACAAACAACTGCACTGTCTGGTGGTCACTGTGGTCGTCAGTCACTAAACTCTGCACTCTCTTCTACAGTATCACAGCCTCAGGTCAATCTCTCTCTCTCTCTCTCAACCCTAATCTAAATGGAGAGGACGCCAGCCACGTCCTCTCCCTATCAATCTCAATGCACGTGTGAAAATGGCGGCGACGCGCGGCTCCTTATATAGAATCCGAGTCTCGCGAGAATCCGACAGCGTCATGATGACGTTCGGGCGCGCTCGGGTTAACCGAGCAAGGCGGGAGGATCCGAGTCTGCTCGGACCCGTGAAAAAAACATGAAGTTCGTGCGGGTTCGGATTCAGAGAAACCGAACCCGCTCATCTCTAGTTTCTGTAGTGCAGGACTGCAGGGGAGAGTCAGGGAGCCTTCCTCCAACGGAGCTGTGAGGAAAAAATGGCGCCAGTGTGCTGAGGAGATAGGCTCCGCCCCTTCACGGCGGCCTTTCTCCCGCTTTTTAATGGAAAAATTGTCAGGGGTTAAATGCATCCATATAGCCCAGGAGCTATATGTGATGTATTTTTTGCCAAAAAAAGGTTTTTTATTGCGTCTCAGGGCGCCCCCCCCAGCGCCCTGCACCCTCAGTGACCGGAGTGTGAAGTGTGCTGAGAGCAATGGCGCACAGCTGCGGTGCTGTGCGCTACCTTATTGAAGACAGGACGTCTTCTGCCGCCGATTTTCCGGACCTCTTTACTCTTCTGGCTCTGTAAGGGGGCCGGCGGCGCGGCTCCGGGACCCATCCATGGCTGGGCCTGTGATCGTCCCTCTGGAGCTAATGTCCAGTAGCCTAAGAAGCCCAATCCACTCTGCACGCAGGTGAGTTCGCTTCTTCTCCCCTTAGTCCCTCGGTGCAGTGAGCCTGTTGCCAGCAGGTCTCACTGAAAATAAAAAACCTACTTTAAACTTTTACACTAAGCAGCTCAGGAGAGCCCCTTAGCCTGCACCCGTCTCGTTCGGGCACAAAAATCTAACTGAGGCTTGGAGGAGGGTCATGGGGGGAGGAGCCAGTGCACACCAGGTAGTCCTAAAGCTTTTTACTTTTGTGCCCAGTCTCCTGCGGAGCCGCTATTCCCCATGGTCCTTTCGGAGTCCCCAGCATCCACTAGGACGTTAGAGAAATGCTAGATTTAAATAATTAAGCATTCTTTCCTGCAATGATTTTCTATTATCACCATCCTGAGGTTGTTATAGGAGCAATGACATATCAATAATGTGTGCACGGTGTGCGGTGCACATGGTCTCCTGGGTCAGAGCCTAAAGTGGTCCATGAGAGGTGGTGGAACACATTTCCCCCGCCACCTACCCCTCACCCCCACACACCTCCCATTAGGCAGGGCCAGTGCTAGGGTGTTCGGCGTCCCCCTGCAAACTATAAATTTGTGCATTGCCTCCCATACTTTATAAAGAGACAATGGTCTCACAAGGAAGGGGCGGGGTCACACAATAGTACCCCCAATTCAAATTATGCCACACAGTAGCACAATCTTATTCACATTACACTGCATGTAGTGCCCTTTATTTATATTACACCACATAGCAGTGCCTCTTATTCACATTATGTCACTCAGTAATGCCCGTTTTTCACATTATGCTACTCATTGGTAAAGCTTATACATGTTATGGAATTACTGTGCAAGGCCGTGGAGAAGGTGAAACTAGTTTCACCTACAATTACAGGTGGTGGAACCAGTGCTTAAAGTGGTCCTAGAGAGGTGGTGGAACTCACCCCCCTCCCCACGGCGCCCATTAAATAAAGGTATTGCGCGCGCCTACGGCGCGCGCAGCAAAAAGGGGGTGTGGTCTCAAAAAGAAAGGGGCGTGGTCACACAATAGTAATAATGCCCACAGTAGTAGTACCCAAGTGGAAATTTTTAAGTGGGGGTATGTAAAAGTGAAGGGTGCAATTATGTGCGCGCCAAAGGCGCGCGCACTCCTGACAAGGGGGCGTGGCCACTCAAAAGGGGGCGTGGCCTTCAGTGTAGTTTACCGAACCATATACCCCTTATACACATTATGCACCACAATAGTAGGACCCCTTTCACATTATAGCTCACAGTATGAGCCGAAATTCACATTTATACCACACAGTATAGAGCCACATCCATATTACACCACACAGTATGAGCCAAATTCACATTACACCACACAGTATGAGCCAAATTCACATTACACCACACAGTATGAGCCAAATTCACATTACACCACACGGTATGAGCCGAAATTCACATTACACCACACAGTATGAGCCGAAATTCACATTACACCACACAGTATGAGCCGAAATTCACATTATAGCACACAGAATGAGCCAAAATTCACATTACACCACACAGTATGAGTCGAAATTCACATTATAGCACACAGTATGAGCCGAAATTCACATTACACCACACAGTATGAGCCGAAATTCACATTACACCACACAGTATGAGCCGAAATTCACATTATAGCACACAGAATGAGCAAAAATTCACATTACACCACACAGTATGAGTCGATATTCACATTATAGCACACGGTATGAGCCGAAATTCCCATTATAGCACACAGTATGAGCCGAAATTCACATTACACCACACAGTGTGAGCCGAAATTCACATTATAGAGTGACAGAGTGACAGGGAGAGTGACAGCAGGGACATGGAAAGTGACAGCAGGGACATGGAAAGTGACAGCAGGGGAATACAGTAGGGACTAGGGAGAGAGAAAGGCAGCAGGTTAGATTACCTGTTTAGCAGCGGCGGTGGTCTGCGGTGCTGTGGATGAGTAGGCTGTGGTAGGCGTGACGTGGAGGAGGCTGTGGGCATCGGAGATAGTGCGGAGGAGGAGGCTGTGGGTGCTCAGAGGTCCGAGGGCGGGGGCGGCAGAAGAGGCTGAGGGCGGCTGCAGTGGATCTGGAACCAGGCTGGCTTTATTATCCCTGCCGCCGCATCGAGCTCCTGTGACCACGGCGCTAATATTTCAAAACTGCTGCGGACCGGCAGCCAATCAGCGACAGATTTGAACTAGTAGTGCCGCGGTCACAGAAGCTCGATGCAGCGGCAGGGATAATAAAGCCGGCCTGGTCCCAGATCCGCTGCAGCTGGGAGTCTGGAACCTGGGCTTCCAGTGCGGCGGCGATGGTAGGGGCGGAGCGCGGACCGGGGACGCAGCTTCTTTGTCGGCCCATACAGTAATGCCCCCAGCAGTAGCACCCCTTATACAATGCCCACAGTAGTAGTGCCCCTTATGCAATGCCCCCAACAGTAGTGCCCCTTATGAAGTGCCCCCTTTACAATGCCCTCATTAGCTGTGCACCCCATCAGTAATACCCTTAATGGTAATACCCTTAATGGTAATACCCTTAATGGTAATACTACATTGCCCCTAGTCGTTTAGTCCCTGTAGTTTAGCCCCAGTAGTCATGCCTATACTGGTAATGCCCTGCAGTTATGACCCCAGCAATTTACCCCCCCTTTAGTTTAGCCTCTGAGTGGTAATGCCCCCAGTAGTTTTGCCCTCATGTAGTTTGCCCCATGTAGTTTAGCCCCCAGTGGTAATGCCCCCTGCAGTTGTGCCCCCAGTTGTTTAGCCCCTGTAGTTTAGCCCCCATGTAGTTTGCCAAAGTTAATAATGTCCCCAGTAGTTTGCCCCCTTGTAGTTATACCCCCAGTAGTTTAGCTCCTGTAATTATGCCCCCTTGTAGTTTAGCCCCCAGTAGTAATGCTGCCAGTAGTTTGCCCCTTTGTAGCTTGCCCCTTGTAGTAATGCCCCCAGTAGTTTGCCCCTTGTAGTTTGCCCCAGCAGTAAAGCCCCCCAGTAGTTTGCCCCCAGTACTAGAGCCCCCCAGTAGTTTGCCCCTCTGTAGTTTGCCCCAGTAGTAAAGGCCCCCAGTAGTTTGCCCCCAGTACTAGAGCCCCCCAGTAGTTTGCCCCTCTGTAGTTTGCCCCAGTAGTAAAGGCCCCAAGTAGTTTGCCCCCAGTACTAGAGCCCCCCAGTAGTTTGCCCCTCTGTAGTTTGCCCCAGTAGTAAAGGCCCCCAGTAGTTTGCCCCCAGTACTAGAGCCCCCCAGTAGTTTACCCCTCTGTAGTTTGCCCCAGTAGTAAAGGCCCCAAGTAGTTTGCCCCCAGTACTAGAGCCCCCCAGTAGTTTGCCCCTCTGTAGTTTGCCCCAGTAGTAAAGGCCCCCAGTAGTTTGCCCCCAGTACTAGAGCCCCCCAGTAGTTTGCCCCTCTGTAGTTTGCCCCAGTAGTAATGCCCCCAGTAGTTTGCCCCTTGTAGTTTGCCCCAGCAGTAAAGACCCCCAGTAGTTTGCCCCCAGTACTAGAGCCCCCCAGTAGTTTGCCCCTCTGTAGTTTGCCCCAGTAGTAAAGGCCCCCAGTAGTTTGCCCCCAGTACTAGAGCCCCCCAGTAGTTTTCCCCTCTGTAGTTTGCCCCAGTAGTAAAGGCCCCAAGTAGTTTGCCCCCAGTACTAGAGCCCCCCAGTAGTTTGCCCCTCTGTAGTTTGCCCCAGTAGTAAAGGCCCCAAGTAGTTTGCCCCCAGTACTAGAGCCCCCCAGTAGTTTGCCCCTCTGTAGTTTGCCCCAGTAGTAAAGGCCCCCAGTAGTTTGCCCCCAGTACTAGAGCCCCCCAATAGTTTGCCCCTCTGTAGTTTGCCCCAGTAGTAATGCCCCCAGTAGTTTGCCCCTTGTAGTTTGCCCCAGCAGTAAAGCCCCCCAGTAGTTTGCCCCCAGTACTAGAGCCCCCCAGTAGTTTGCCCCTCTGTAGTTTGCCCCAGTAGTAAAGGCCCCCAGTAGTTTGCCCCCAGTACTAGAGCCCCCCAGTAGTTTGCCCCTCTGTAGTTTGCCCCAGTAGTAAAGGCCCCCAGTAGAAACGCCTGTGGTACACATATAGGAGGGAGGGAGGAGGGGGGAAGCACTATACTTACCAAGCCCCGCTCCCGCCGCAGTCCTCTCTCGCCGCCTGCTCCTCTGCACTATGAGAGAGACGTCATGACGTCTCTCCCATAGCACGCACTGACAGAGCCGGAAGCCGGAGCTCAGTACTGAGCTCCGGCTGCCGCTGCGGAGAGGGAGACGGGCGCCCGCTGGTAACGCGATCTCAGCGGGCGCCTGGCATCTCCCTGCAGCGCCGCCTGGGACATCGGGTTAGGTGAGCCGGGGGAGGCGGAACTGCGTTCCGTCTCCTGGTGGAACTGACGGAACGCAGTTCCGGCCCGTTCCGGCTCACTTTAACCCCTGGGTGGAACTCAGTTCCACCTTGTTCCCCCACATTTTAAGCCCTGGCCTGGGTGTTGGTGGGACCAAACTGCACAGCCAGCACCCATGAATAGTTATATTTACCTCTCCACTGTCTCCAGAGTGGCACAGTGGCCATTTATCCAGTGATTTGCACATGCGCAGTGGAGAACTCCCAGGAACAAGGCTCAGACGCCATGCTCTTGGATACCTGCGCTTGCACAGTAGCCATAGTCTGCAGCACTGCCAGAGAGGAGGAGGCCCACATGGAGTCTGCACACTTTACTCTGTTAAATGACCCCTGTGCGAAAGCTAGATTTACATATTATAATGAGCATTTTATTAAACTTTAAATTATATATATATATATATATATATATATATTTACTGAACTTGGCATGTTCATATAGAGCATCGTAATTTATAGTTTGCAAACCAGGTAAATAAATAGAGGATCAGTTTCTCCTGCCAGAGCAAATAGCGATATGAAGCAATGCACATCTATTAGCAGGTAAAATAGTTCTATAAGGGACAATCCTGCCCCTCCAGTTTACGGAAAAACCCAAGCGTACATGTTATTAGAGATGAGCGCCTGAAATTTTTCGGGTTTTGTGTTTTGGTTTTGGGTTCGGTTCCGCGGCCGTGTTTTGGGTTCGACCGCGTTTTGGCAAAACCTCACCGAATTTTTTTTGTCGGATTCGGGTGTGTTTTGGATTCGGGTGTTTTTTTCAAAAAACCCTAAAAAACAGCTTAAATCATAGAATTTGGGGGTCATTTTGATCCCATATTATTATTAACCTCAAAAACCATAATTTCCACTCATTTTCAGTCTATTCTGAATACCTCACACCTCACAATATTATTTTTAGTCCTAAAATTTGCACCGAGGTCGCTGGATGACTAAGCTAAGCGACCCTAGTGGCCGACACAAACACCTGGCCCATCTAGGAGTGGCACTGCAGTGTCACGCAGGATGTCCCTTCCAAAAAACCCTCCCCAAACAGCACATGACGCAAAGAAAAAAAGAGGCGCAATGAGGTAGCTGACTGTGTGAGTAAGATAAGCGACCCTAGTGGCCGACACAAACACCGGGCCCATTTAGGAGTGGCACTGCAGTGTCACGCAGGATGTCCCTTCCAAAAAACCCTCCCCAAACAGCACATGACGCAAAGAAAAAAAGAGGCGCAATGAGGTAGCTGACTGTGTGAGTAAGATAAGCGACCCTAGTGGCCGACACAAACACCGGGCCCATTTAGGAGTGGCACTGCAGTGTCACGCAGGATGTCCCTTCCAAAAAACCCTCCCCAAACAGCACATGACGCAAAGAAAAAAAGAGGCGCAATGAGGTAGCTGACTGTGTGAGTAAGATAAGCGACCCTAGTGGCCGACACAAACACCGGGCCCATTTAGGAGTGGCACTGCAGTGTCACGCAGGATGTCCCTTCCAAAAAACCCTCCCCAAACAGCACATGACGCAAAGAAAAAAAGAGGCGCAATGAGGTAGCTGACTGTGTGAGTAAGATAAGCGACCCTAGTGGCCGACACAAACACCGGGCCCATTTAGGAGTGGCACTGCAGTGTCACGCAGGATGTCCCTTCCAAAAAACCCTCCCCAATCAGCACATGACGCAAAGAAAAAAAGAGGCGCAATGAGGTAGCTGTGTGAGTAAGATTAGCGACCCTAGTGGCCGACACAAACACCGGGCCCATTTATGAGTGGCACTGCAGTGTCACGCAGGATGTCCCTTCCAAAAAACCCTCCCCAATCAGCACATGACGCAAAGAAAAAAAGAGGCGCAATGAGGTAGCTGTGTGAGTAAGATTAGCGACCCTAGTGGCCGACACAAACACCGGGCCCATTTAGGAGTGGCACTGCAGTGTCACGCAGGATGTCCCTTCCAAAAAACCCTCCCCAAACAGCACATGACGCAAAGAAAAATAAAAGAAAAAAGAGGTGCAAGATGGAATTGTCCTTGGGCCCTCCCACCCACCCTTATGTTGTATAAACAGGACATGCACACTTTAACCAACCCATCATTTCAGTGACAGGGTCTGCCACACGACTGTGACTGAAATGACGGGATGGTTTGGACCCCCACCAAAAAAGAAGCAATTAATCTCTCCTTGCACAAACTGGCTCTACAGAGGCAAGATGTCCACCTCATCATCATCCTCCGATATATCACCGTGTACATCCCCCTCCTCACAGATTATCAATTCGTCCCCACTGGAATCCACCATCTCAGCTCCCTGTGTACTTTGTGGAGGCAATTGCTGCTGGTCAATGTCTCCGCGGAGGAATTGATTATAATTCATTTTAATGAACATCATCTTCTCCACATTTTCTGGATGTAACCTCGTACGCCGATTGCTGACAAGGTGAGCGGCGGCACTAAACACTCTTTCGGAGTACACACTTGTGGGAGGGCAACTTAGGTAGAATAAAGCCAGTTTGTGCAAGGGCCTCCAAATTGCCTCTTTTTCCTGCCAGTATAAGTACGGACTGTGTGACGTGCCTACTTGGATGCGGTCACTCATATAATCCTCCACCATTCTTTCAATGGGGAGAGAATCATATGCAGTGCCAGTAGACGACATGTCCGTATCCGTAATCGTTGTCAGGTCCTTCAGTCCGGACCAGATGTCAGCATCAGCAGTCGCTCCAGACTGCCCTGCATCACCGCCAGCGGGTGGGCTCGGAATTCTGAGCCTTTTCCTCGCACCCCCAGTTGCGGGAGAATGTGAAGGAGGAGATGTTGACAGGTCGCGTTCCGCTTGACTTGACAATTTTCTCACCAGCAGGTCTTTCAACCCCAGCAGACTTGTGTCTGCCGGAAAGAGAGATCCAAGGTAGGCTTTAAATCTAGGATCGAGCACGGTGGCCAAAATGTAGTGCTCTGATTTCAACAGATTGACCACCCGTGAATCCTTGTTAAGCGAATTAAGGGCTCCATCCACAAGTCCCACATGCCTAGCGGAATCGCTCCGTGTTAGCTCCTCCTTCAATGTCTCCAGCTTCTTCTGCAAAAGCCTGATGAGGGGAATGACCTGACTCAGGCTGGCAGTGTCTGAACTGACTTCACGTGTGGCAAGTTCAAAGGGCATCAGAACCTTGCACAACGTTGAAATCATTCTCCACTGCGCTTGAGACAGGTGCATTCCACCTCCTATATCGTGCTCAATTGTATAGGCTTGAATGGCCTTTTGCTGCTCCTCCAACCTCTGAAGCATATAGAGGGTTGAATTCCACCTCGTTACCACTTCTTGCTTCAGATGATGGCAGGGCAGGTTCAGTAGTTTTTGGTGGTGCTCCAGTCTTCTGTACGTGGTGCCTGTACGCCGAAAGTGTCCCGCAATTCTTCTGGCCACCGACAGCATCTCTTGCACGCCCCTGTCATTTTTTTAAAAATTCTGCACCACCAAATTCAAGGTATGTGCAAAACATGGGACGTGCTGGAATTTGCCCATATTTAATGCACACACAATATTGCTGGCGTTGTCCGATGCCACAAATCCACAGGAGAGTCCAATTGGGGTAAGCCATTCCGCGATGATCTTCCTCAGTTGCCGTAAGAGGTTTTCAGCTGTGTGCATATTCTGGAAAGCGGTGATACAAAGCGTAGCCTGCCTAGGAAAGAGTTGGCGTTTGCGAGATGCTGCTACTGGTGCCGCCGCTGCTGTTCTTGCGGCGGGAGTCCATACATCTACCCAGTGGGCTGTCACAGTCATATAGTCCTGACCCTGCCCTGCTCCACTTGTCCACATGTCCGTGGTTAAGTGGACATTGGGTACAACTGCATTTTTTAGGACACTGGTGAGTCTTTTTCTGACGTCCGTGTACATTCTCGGTATCGCCTGCCTAGAGAAGTGGAACCTAGATGGTATTTGGTAACGGGGGCACACTGCCTCAATAAATTGTCTAGTTCCCTGTGAACTAACGGCGGATACCGGACGCACGTCTAACACCAACATAGTTGTCAAGGCCTCAGTTATCCGCTTTGCAACAGGATGACTGCTGTGATATTTCATCTTCCTCGCAAAGGACTGTTGGACAGTCAATTGCTTGGTCGAAGTAGTAAAAGTGGGCTTACGTCTTCCCCTCTGGGATGACCATCGACTCCCAGCAGCAACAACAGCAGCGCCAGCAGCAGTAGGCGTTACACGCAAGGTTGCATCGGAGGAATCCCAGGCAGGAGAGGACTCGTCAGAATTGCCAGTGACATGGCATGCAGGACTATTGGCATTCCTGGGGAAGGAGGAAATTGACACTGAGGGAGTTGGTGGGGTGGTTTGCGTGAGCTTGGTTACAAGAGGAAGGGATTTACTGGTCAGTGGACTGCTTCCGCTGTCACCCAAAGTTTTTGAACTTGTCACTGACTTATTATGAATGCGCTGCAGGTGACGTATAAGGGAGGATGTTCCGAGGTGGTTAACGTCCTTACCCCTACTTATTACAGCTTGACAAAGGGAACACACGGCTTGACACCTGTTGTCCGCATTTCTGTTGAAATACCTCCACACCGAAGAGCTGATTTTTTTGGTATTTTCACCTGGCATGTCAACGGCCATATTCCTCCCACGGACAACAGGTGTCTCCCCGGGTGCCTGACTTAAACAAACCACCTCACCATCAGAATCCTCCTGGTCAATTTCCTCCCCAGCGCCAGCAACACCCATATCCTCCTCATCCTGGTGTACTTCAACACTGACATCTTCAATCTGACTATCAGGAACTGGACTGCGGGTGCTCCTTCCAGCACTTGCAGGGGGCGTGCAAATGGTGGAAGGCGCATGCTCTTCACGTCCAGTGTTGGGAAGGTCAGGCATCGCAACCGACACAATTGGACTCTCCTTGTGGATTTGGGATTTCGAAGAATGCACAGTTCTTTGCTGTGCTTTTGCCAGCTTGAGTCTTTTCATTTTTCTAGCGAGAGGCTGATTGCTTCCATCCTCATGTGAAGCTGAACCACTAGCCATGAACATAGGCCAGGGCCTCAGCCGTTCCTTGCCACTCCGTGTGGTAAATGGCATATTGGCAAGTTTACGCTTCTCCTCCGACAATTTTATTTTAGGTTTTGGAGTCCTTTTTTTACTGATATTTGGTGTTTTGGATTTGACATGCTCTGTACTATGACATTGGGCATCGGCCTTAGCAGACGACGTTGCTGGCATTTCATCGTCTCGGCCATGACTAGTGGCAGCAGCTTCAGCACGAGGTGGAAGTGGATCTTGATCTTTCCCTAATTTTGGAACCTCAACATTTTTGTTCTCCATATTTTAATAGGCACAACTAAAAGGCACCTCAGGTAAACAATGGAGATGGATGGATACTAGTATACAATTATGGACGGACTGCCGAGTGCCGACACAGAGGTAGCCACAGCCGTGAACTACCGTACTGTACTGTGTCTGCTGCTAATATAGACTGGTTGATAAAGAGATGTCGTAGTATGTATGTATAAAGAAGAAAGAAAAAAAAACCACGGTTAGGTGGTATACAATTATGGACGGACTGCCGAGTGCCGACACAGAGGTAGCCACAGCCGTGAACTACCGTACTGTACTGTGTCTGCTGCTAATATAGACTGGTTGATAAAGAGATGTCGTAGTATGTACGTATAAAGAAGAAAGAAAAAAAAACCACGGTTAGGTGGTATACAATTATGGACGGACTGCCGAGTGCCGACACAGAGGTAGCCACAGCCGTGAACTACCGTACTGTACTGTGTCTGCTGCTAATATAGACTGGTTGATAAAGAGATGTCGTAGTATGTACGTATAAAGAAGAAAGAAAAAAAAACCACGGTTAGGTGGTATACAATTATGGACGGACTGCCGAGTGCCGACACAGAGGTAGCCACAGCCGTGAACTACCGTACTGTACTGTGTCTGCTGCTAATATAGACTGGTTGATAAAGAGATGTCGTAGTATGTACGTATAAAGAAGAAAGAAAAAAAAACCACGGTTAGGTGGTATACAATTATGGACGGACTGCCGAGTGCCGACACAGAGGTAGCCACAGCCGTGAACTACCGTACTGTACTGTGTCTGCTGCTAATATAGACTGGTTGATAAAGAGATGTCGTAGTATGTATGTATAAAGAAGAAAGAAAAAAAACCACGGTTAGGTGGTATACAATTATGGACGGACTGCCGAGTGCCGACACAGAGGTAGCCACAGCCGTGAACTACCGTACTGTACTGTGTCTGCTGCTAATATAGACTGGTTGATAAAGAGATGTCGTAGTATGTATGTATAAAGAAGAAAGAAAAAAAAAACACGGTTAGGTGGTATACAATTATGGACGGACTGCCGAGTGCCGACACAGAGGTAGCTACAGCCGTGAACTACCGTACTGTGTCTGCTGCGACTGGATGATAAATAATGATATAAAAAATATATATATATCACTACTGCAGCCGGACAGGTATATATATTATATAATGACGGACCTGCTGGACACTGTCTGTCAGCAGAATGAGTTTTTTATAGAATAAAAAAAAAAACACCACACAAGTGAAGTCACACGACGAGTGTTTAACTTTTTCAGGCAATCACAATATAGTATACTACTAACTATACTGGTGGTCAGTGTGGTCAGGTCACTGGTCAGTCACACTGGCAGTGGCACTCCTGCAGCAAAAGTGTGCACTGTTTAATTAATTTTAATATAATATGTACTCCTGGCTCCTGCTATAACCTATAACTGGCACTGCAGTGCTCCCCAGTCTCCCCCACAATTATAAGCTGTGTGAGCTGAGCACAGTCAGATATATAATATATACATAGATGATGCAGCACACTGGGCTGAGCAGTGCACACAGATATGGTATGTGACTGTCTTGTACTCCTGGCTCCTGCTATAACCTATAACTGGCACTGCAGTGCTCCCCAGTCTCCCCCACAATTATAAGCTGTGTGAGCTGAGCACAGTCAGATATATAATATATACATAGATGATGCAGCACACTGGGCTGAGCAGTGCACACAGATATGGTATGTGACTGAGTCACTGTGTGTATCGTTTTTTTCAGGCAGAGAACGGATATATTAAATAAAACTGCACTGTCTGGTGGTCACTGTGGTCAGTCACTAGTAAACTCTGCACTCTCTTCTACAGTACTCCTAAGCTCCAGTAAATCAGGTCAATCTCTCTCTCTCTCTCTCTCCTAATCTAAATCACTGTACTCCCTAACAGCTGCTCCCCGTCCCCAATCCTCCCCACAATTATAACTAAGTCACTCAGTCTTTACTCTTTTCTACTATAACGGAGAGGACGCCAGCCACGTCCTCTCCCTATCAATCTCAATGCACGTGTGAAAATGGCGGCGACGCGCGGCTCCTTATATAGAATCCGAGTCTCGCGAGAATCCGACAGCGTCATGATGACGTTCGGGCGCGCTCGGGTTAACCGAGCAAGGCGGGAAGATCCGAGTCGCTCGGACCCGTGAAAAAAAACATGAAGTTCGTGCGGGTTCGGATTCAGAGAAACCGAACCCGCTCATCTCTACATGTTATCATCAATCATTTTCATAGTTCTGTTCCCCAGTGGCCCTGGGGACACGCAGACACTGTCAGGACAACTTAAACTTCTTTCCACCCGTGGGAGCATCTTATTTGGTGGACTTTGGATTGACTGTTCTCCAGAGTCATTGGGGAACTGGACTTTGGAAACAATTGGAGTTATGAGAACATTTATTCCTAGATCATTTCATTATCTGGAGGGACAGGATTGTTCTGAACAGACCCACTTGAACTGCTAATATACAGTATGTGCATTGCTCCACATACATTATTGGCTCCAGCTAATCTGCAACATATGAAATAAGAGCTTTCTGTCCTATATGAAGTTGACTAATTGTGTTGATTGCACATACTTTATAAATACATTTTTTATTATATTAATATCTGCATATAATGACTCAGTATTTCTAAAAATCTTGTTAGCATCAAGTAGAAAGGTGCTGTCTTTCTTTTTTTTTTTTTGTATCTAGTACTTAGAGACCACACAGGGCCTAATTCAGAGGGTGATGAACTGCATTCATAATAAAGGCCGCCTTTGGAACACAGGGAGCAATTTTAAGCAAATCCCAATGTCAGTCTTCCCACTGTGCACCAGCATGCGCTGGAAAGCACAAGCTCTGCGGCGCCCATTTATAGACAATGTAACTGTATCGTCGGTTTTGAACACACTATCAGCATCACGATAACCTATCTTCTGCTAGGTATTTCCTTCTCAAGTTCATCTAACCATGACCTCTGAGGCTGTGAATCTGCATTCTGGATCACAGTCGCGTTTACTCACCTGTGACACTTCCATAACAAGCCAATGAGACAGTCTTTTTTGTGACACTTCAGGCCACCTCCCAGTCAACACTCAGGAATGCCCATGGTTGTGTGCCACCATTTCTATTGCAAGCGACTCCGTATGGAGATATCTGCTGCAATCCCTCATGGTTACCCCCTGAAAATGGGTGTATTCCGGGGAAATTCCACAAGTATTAATTGATAAAATTCCCCCTTGGAGAGGACAGGCTGCCACAGGATCCCCAGCAACCTGCAGCAACTGCATTTACATGTGACTCCTAGCTAAACAGGTCTATGTACAGACAGAGAAGGAAAAGTGTTCCACTAGGAAGCATGGGAGGCTGCACTGTATGAAGAGAAAGTAAAGGAAAAACTGGAAGAGATAAAAAAAATATCTGCAGCATTATAGAAATAACATTTATAGCTTTACTTCATTTCGGAGGTGCAGATAGATTTGATGTCAGTGTCTCCCACACACATGGTGTTGTGCAAAATGTATTGTGCAAATTATTTGTGTTATTGCCGCCACAAGCTCAGCAGCTGTCTGACAATGCCTCCCAGGATGCACCTCTTCACTTTTGCACAGGTGGAGTCAGTGTATCCTGCTTCATATATAGAAATTGTATGGGACAGATGGCAGAATGCTAGATATTCCTTTCCTAACAAATAAATAAAATGCTCAGATTTCTCAGCTTATTCGGACATTTGAAAAAAGAAGAAATCTATCTACTGTAGATTCCGATTTGGCATAATAATTCCCTTGCATCAACAAAACCATATGTGCAAAATGATGATTGACAGATGGGCCAATTTCCTTCACCCCTGTGATGCCACACACTGGCATGAACGATATTGTAGCACTTTGTGCTTTCATAGCTAAGCTTCAAAACCATCCGTCGGCTTTCTAGTGGTTGTAGGGCAGAGTCATGCAGGGACAATATACAGAGCAGCTGCATCAGGGCTCTGTGCTCTCTGACAGCCACTGTACAGTTTTACTACCTCCCAGCTGAAATACCATAGAAATCTGGTAGAAAAACATTACCCACAGACAATACTGACAGCACGGCTACTGTTTTCTGTTGTGGGTCTCTCTCTCTCTCTCTCTCTCTCTCTCTCTCTCTCTCTCTCTCTCACACACACACACACACACTATTTAATTTTTATCTATATCATTATTGTTGACTTTAAGGCAACCAATGGTGGAAAAATTCCTTATAGATTCTGGTCTATGCAGGCAAGATAACATCACGCAGTTGCTGCAGACTAGCCAGCTGCTCATTCATGCTGTGAATCTCCTGTTCCTCCACAGTCTCAATGTGCTCTATTGGATTGGGATCTGGTGGCAGTTAAAGCCATTGGAGTACACAGATCTCATTGATATTGATATCTTTGATGACGACCGTCACCCAAATATAATAGGCTGAGATTTGCTGGCACAGCAGGATTTCAGCGATATACACTAGCAGCTAGATCCAGGATCTAAACATGCTTCTTACCCTGGGAAGGTAGGCAAAGCTTTTTGGAACGTTTACTTAGTGGTAAAAACACTGAAACCTACTGTGGTACTGAAAGTTCAAGCCACTATTGTGCTGCAACTTGTGTCCTCTACTTCTCTGCTGGAGCCACACTCTCAACAGACACCCCATTACCAGTGATGGATTTCCCACTAGGCACATGAGACACATGACTAGGGGTAGCATAAAAATAAAATGTAGCAATGACTGCGCCAGTGTATGTTAGCTGAAAGTGTAGAGGATAGAGGATCATTCTGTAATGTAGCACTGGCAGCTTTACACTTTATGATGAACACAGTAAGGATAGCAATAGAAGGATAAAACACATTGATATTGCGCTTCCTACCGTGATCTATTTGATACCGGTTCATATGCCCTTGGGAGAACAGCTGTGCCTCTCTTGCAAGAGTCGAAAGGGAGATCCCACTGCATTTCCTTCCACTGCTGTGTTTCCTTCTACTGCTACGATTTCCCGGTAGTCAGGATGCCGATGGTCACATGATCAATTACTGCATCCCGACACTGAAGATGCCAACACCAGAGGGGGTAAGTATTTCTATCCTCACTGTCCCCTGCCCTAACCCTCGGGTATCGGCTATGGCTAACCCTGGGGAGGGTCGGCTAGCTAACCCTCGGGGGTGGTGGCAGGGGCATATCTACCCATTAACCAGAATGGCACTCGCCAGGGGTGCCTACCGTTTGAGGTGCCACCCATGGCCAGGTGGTAGAATGACCCTTTCTTATGACTAGCACTATCATTGCTGCAGTCTGTGCAGCTGCTCAGAGCATCATTACGATGCTTCGGGCAGTGCTGCACTTACTACAGCTACCAGCCCCGCCCCGTCTGTGTGATGTTGTGTGGCCAGGAGGCGGGTCCAGCAGTCTTTACTGTGTAGGGTCAGATTCAATAGGAACATAGGCGTGCGCACAGGCACACACTGTCAGCCACCCCTTCACGACAGAGCCGACTGCCCATCCAGCAGCATATGTTTCTAATTAATGTCCACCAGCGGCGCCTGGTCTGGATTACTGACCGGGAGAATCATGGTTCCCAGCTCCCGGCTCCTGCCCCCAGCCGTCCCTTGTATCTGCGATGACGTCATGCAGTGCGCGCGCACACACGCCTGCTCTCTCCCCATGTTCCAGGCGTTACTAGGAGCTGTGTACAAACATGGGTGCTTCTCCTAGGTCGGACTATAGTGACAGGTGGCCACGGCTCAGCGGCATTACCAAGCAACGACTTTGTTTGAGGGGGTAATATTGTAAAATTATGTTTATACAGGTTGAGTATCCCTTATCCAAAATGCTTGGGACCAGAAGTATTTTGGATATCGGATATTTCCGTATTTTGGAATAATTGCATACCATAATGAGATATCATTGCGATGAGACCCAAGTCTAAGCACAGAATGCATTTATGTTACATATACACCTTATACACATAGCCGAAAGGTAATTTAATACAATATTTTGAATAACTTTGTTTATTAAACAAAGTTTGTGTACATTGAGCCATCAGAAAACAAAGGTTTCACTATCTCAATCTCACTCAAAAAATTCCGTATATTTCGAAAAATTCCATATTTCAGAATATTCGGATATGGGATACTCAACCTGTATTATATTAAAGGCACTTAAAACAGATTTTATACAGTATATATATATATATATATATATATATATATATATATATATAAAATTAATAAAAATTAATATTATTTTTTTAGAAAAGTGCTGTATAAAATTTTGTATATAATTTCTGATTCTGATACCCAGGGTGTTGCCTAAACCAACCCCCCATTACCACAGCCTACTAACTCCAACCCTCCCCATGGGTGCCTAAACCCAGCCACCCCCTCCCCGCAGTCTAAACCTATCCCCCCTTCCCACAGCCTAACCCTCCCCCTCAGCCTAAACCTAACTTCACCCCCCTGCACCTGCCCCCCCACACACACACACACACATCTTACCTCTCCGGCGGCCCAGCTGTAACTCAATTAGGATCCTGGGTGTCGGGATGCCGGCACAGGGATTGTGATCTCATTCGGGATGCTGGGCGCCTTCATTTACCTGACCACTCCCAGTTACCCTCCAAAATGTTGTCTACCTGTCACTCACTTTGTGACTAATTCCTCGGTGAGATAGACATCGCAATTCAATCACATTATCGACCGATTTTCAAACAATAGCCGCATTGTGACCACATCTGAATGACCCCCCCTAAACTTAACACCCCCTGCAGCCTAACCCTAACACCGCCTCCCCCCTGCAGCCTGATCCTTACTGTCCTCTCCCATATAGCCTACCCCAGTCTCCCCTCCCCTGCAGCCTAACCCTAATCGTCCCCCCGGTGCACTGAGTCTGCCCCCTCATGAGGAGGCTGGTCCCGGGTCATACTGTTGTGACATCAGAGGTCCTAGCCCACTTGGATCAAGCATCTAACTTTACCAGACATTTTCTGCATCAGCATGTATCAACCACTATTGTTGGACTGTGGCAGAGAGAAAGCCTGTACAGTGGCGTCGGAACGGGCGGGGGAAGGGGGCTGCAAGCCCCCCCAAACAGAAAGAGGCACAGGCATTGGGGAGGGGGAGCGCTTACCTCTGGATCCCCTCTGAGACTCCTACTGTACTTTAAGTCTGTCACCGGCGCCGCAGCATGCTGCCCCCTGTCCTGTCCGTTTCTTCACCACTGATGCATTACTGTGTGGGAGGCGGGGATGTCCCAGCATGGTCACGCCTCCTCCCAGTAATGCATCCCTGAAGTGAAGAGCCGACCAGGACTGGACATGTGGCAGCAGGATGCGTCGCCGGCAGCAGCTTTTTTACAGTAGGAGTCTCCACAGGAAGCCAGAGGTAAGTGCTCACCGCACGGGGGAGGGGAGGGTGTATATCGAGGGGGGGAGCCAAAATGTATATTTCACTATGTCCCCCCCAACTACAAAACATTCCTGCGCCCCTGTGCACAGCTGTAATTATTCTGAATATATGGGGGGGGGGGGGGGGGCGTCTGCCCCTTATTTTGCCAGGGGCTCTCAGACCTCTAGATCCCCCCCCCCCCCCCCCTCTAGTGCCTAACCCTCACACTTCTAGCAGTGGCATAAGTTTGTCCCAGTTGCCTGGAGGCAAGATAAATATTGGTGTGTCCCCCCCATATATAGATAAAAATATGTATGTATGTGTGTATGTATGTACCTTTGTATGTATATATATATATATATATATATATATATATATATATATTTATATCCTATATAATAGCCCAGATCTCTCACTCTGTGACTGTGTGGATAATGCTGGGCGTGGCTAGGAGCTCTCATTGGGTTAGCACAGGGGTGTGCAATTATTTCAGCTGGGGGGCCGCTTAAAACGTCCAGTGAATAGTCGAGGGCCACACACAAAATATCTTGTAAATCGGGTCTGAACTGCGCATGCACCGCAGTCCCTACCCCCTTCCCCCCCTCCCCTGAACCTATATAGCAGTCCCTACCCCCATTCTCTGAACCTATATAGCAGTCCCTACCCCCCATCCCCCTCCTCCCATGAATCTATATAGCAGTCCCTACCCCCCTTTCCTCCCACCTATATAGCAGTTTTTAACTCCCCCCCCTCCCCCCCTCCCCTGAACCCATATTGCAGCTTAAGTACAGATCCATTTCAGGTACTTCCTGGGCAGGGGGTTTACCTTTTTTTCCCAGTGGAAGATGATCCACTGCCTGATCCCCGCTGCCCGTGCTTCACGGAGTCGCTGCTGCTGCCCGCTGCCCGGAGTCACTGCTGCTGTCCGCTCCCCGGAGTAATTGCTGCTTCCCGTCGCTCGCCGCTCCTGCTGTGGCTCTGCCCCCCTGTGCCGCCCAGCGCATGACATCACAGAGGAAATCCGGGTCAGCAGACCATGTGACGTGACCGGGATTTCCTCAGCGGGGCCACGTCTGGCAGCAGTGTAGCGCAATGACAAGCGGGTCAGCCAGTCGGGCCGCATGTTGCCCATCCCTGGGTTAGCAGCATCTCTATCACACCCAGTCCATAGCTGATTGGGCGAGAAACGCCCTCCCACACAGGCTACATCCAATGGGAGGCTCTGCCCTTTGGCTGCTGTGTGTTCCCAGAGCAGGATTAACAATGGGGCTGATGGAGCTGCAGCTGCAGGTCCACACCCCAAAATAGGCCCACTGCATCTGCAGCATCATACCCTCCATCAATTTACACATAAAAATTGCTACAAATTCAAAAAAGGGGCGTGGTCACGGGTACAGTGGCATAGCCACGCCCCTTTTCCTGTACTTTCAATGGAAGATTGGAGAGCCAAAAATCGGTACAGACCATAAAAAAAAAGGTACTGTACCTGCCGAAAATGTACAGCTGGGGGGTATGCCACTGCATCTGCAGCAAGTCTCTGTGCTGTAGATAGGGGGGGGAAATCCTTTTACTGCAGCGTCCTATGTCCTGCTGCCAGTCCGCCTGCCCCCTCCGGCATCAACAATCCCCTCTACCTAGCCGTGGTGGAGGTGGAACCAAAGCTGCTGTGGACACCGGTATAGATGTGTATGAAAGCGGCGCAGCGGAAGGCTTTCATAGCCCTCCCTGCGCCGCATAGTCTCTGAGCCCCGGAGCCTCCTCTGCGTGTGATGTCACAGAAGTGCCTCCCCGCCACAGCCGCGCCCAGATCCACAGAGGCCCTGACTCCGCAACACAGCACCTCGCCTGCCGGCCTGGAGGCCCCGAGCTGGCTAATGTAAAGGATAGAGTGGGTGATATCATGGAGGGTAATACCTGGACGCTGAATCAATGTAAAAGGTGACAGTGCTGTGCAGTGCAGTGGGTGTGCAGTGTCACTGACACTGCACAGCACTCTCACCTTTTACAATGATTCAGCGACTTGGTCAGTTATGCCAGCCAGTCACTATTGTTAGCACCAGTGTCACAACACGCCGCATTACAGGGAAGTAGATGCACTAAATAAACTACACCTCCCAACAGCCCTTAGCACCAAAGCATTCCGGTGCTAAGGGCTGGGAGCTGTAGTTTATTGAGTGCATCTTCTTCCCTGTAATGTGGCGCGTTGGGATACTGGCGCTAACAATAGTGACTGGCTGCTTGGCTGCTGTGCGAGTCTCCGGGAGAGCCACTGCCAAAGGGAGGACAGCAGCTTAGCTGCTTCCAGGGGGAGAAGCAGGAGAAGCATTACCCGCCTCTCCCCCACTCGCAGTACCTCCGGGCCCCATCCGCAGCACCCCCACACACACCCCTCCATCACCCGCAGTGGCTCCGGACCCTCTCCCCCAACCGCAGCACACCCGCCCGCCACTCGCCACACCACCCCTCCGACCCCTCCCTCACCCGCAGCAGCCCCTCCCCCACCCGTGGCACCCCCTCCCCCACCCATGGCACCCCCAGACCTCCTCCCCCATTCGCGTCTCCCCCGCACCAGCCACTCCCCCAACCACAACACCTACTAGGTGATTCATCAGGCCCTGTGTGCACTGTTCACGCCGTTGCAAGGGGCTACGACCCTTTAACCATCGCATGCCCTTTATCCGTGCAATATTTAACAACTCGCACAATTATGATTGGAGGTAATACTCCATATAATACAAATATTACACACCACAAGGGAGTGCAAGGGTTAAGGGGGCGTAGCTCCTTACGACGGTGTGAAGAGTGACCGTAGGGCGTGATGAATCACCTAGTATATACAGTATATATATATTACAAACAATAAGACATCTACACAGGGCACGGAACTGCATTTGGTAGGATCAATCCATTTATGTATGCTGTTATATATAAATCTGGACATTTTTAATGTGCATGCAAGGTATTTGAGACCTACAGTATACCTATACTAATTGCTTTTGAATACACACAAATATTGATTATTTGAATGACCACGGTAGGTGCCCAGGCTCAAAAATTATTAAAATATATATATAATCTATATGTTTAACCACATGTATATTTTTTATGTTTGTTTTTAATTAATAAATTATTAATTATTTTTATCAAGAGAGGCTGACTGTTGGTTTATTTGTGAAGAAATTTACACTAATTGTATCCTTTCATCTAACATCCACTGGGGCAGTATTTGCTAAATTGTTTGGGGGGTTTTGTATTTATTTGTATGTATGTTTTTAGAACAAAAAGCAGACTGGTCTATATGATTTGCTGCAAGAAAAGTATATTGATATCTATATAAAATTCATTCTAGCGCAGAAACTTTGATTTTGAATCCCCACTTTTTGACGTTTATTTTTGACGTGCCTAGGGGTGACACTTGCTGGGGGGGCAGCACAGCATTCTCACTTGCATCAGAAACCTGCTAGTAGAGATGAGCGCCTGAAATTTTTCGGGTTTTGTGTTTTGGTTTTGGGTTCGGTTCCGCGGCCGTGTTTTGGGTTCGACCGCGTTTTGGCAAAACCTCACCGAATTTTTTTTGTCGGATTCGGGTGTGTTTTGGATTCGGGTGTTTTTTTCAAAAAACCCTAAAAAACAGCTTAAATCATAGAATTTGGGGGTCATTTTGATCCCATATTATTATTAACCTCAAAAACCATAATTTCCACTCATTTTCAGTCTATTCTGAATACCTCACACCTCACAATATTATTTTTAGTCCTAAAATTTGCACCGAGGTCGCTGGATGACTAAGCTAAGCGACCCTAGTGGCCGACACAAACACCTGGCCCATCTAGGAGTGGCACTGCAGTGTCACGCAGGATGTCCCTTCCAAAAAACCCTCCCCAAACAGCACATGACGCAAAGAAAAAAAGAGGCGCAATGAGGTAGCTGACTGTGTGAGTAAGATAAGCGACCCTAGTGGCCGACACAAACACCGGGCCCATTTAGGAGTGGCACTGCAGTGTCACGCAGGATGTCCCTTCCAAAAAACCCTCCCCAATCAGCACATGACGCAAAGAAAAAAAGAGGCGCAATGAGGTAGCTGTGTGAGTAAGATTAGCGACCCTAGTGGCCGACACAAACACCGGGCCCATTTAGGAGTGGCACTGCAGTGTCACGCAGGATGTCCCTTCCAAAAAACCCTCCCCAATCAGCACATGACGCAAAGAAAAAAAGAGGCGCAATGAGGTAGCTGTGTGAGTAAGATTAGCGACCCTAGTGGCCGACACAAACACCGGGCCCATTTAGGAGTGGCACTGCAGTGTCACGCAGGATGTCCCTTCCAAAAAACCCTCCCCAATCAGCACATATAGACATATAGCTAATATAGACTGGTTGATAAAGAGATGTCGTAGTATGTATGTATTAAGAAGAAAGAAAAAAAAACCACGGTTAGGTGGTATACAATTATGGACGGACTGCCGAGTGCCGACACAGAGGTAGCCACAGCCGTGAACTACCGTACTGTACTGTGTCTGCTGCTAATATAGACTGGTTGATAAAGAGATGTCGTAGTATGTACGTATAAAGAAGAAAGAAAAAAAAACCACGGTTAGGTGGTATACAATTATGGACGGACTGCCGAGTGCCGACACAGAGGTAGCCACAGCCGTGAACTACCGTACTGTACTGTGTCTGCTGCTAATATAGACTGGTTGATAAAGAGATGTCGTAGTATGTATGTATAAAGAAGAAAGAAAAAAAAACCACGGTTAGGTGGTATACAATTATGGACGGACTGCCGAGTGCCGACACAGAGGTAGCCACAGCCGTGAACTACCGTACTGTACTGTGTCTGCTGCTAATATAGACTGGTTGATAAAGAGATGTCGTAGTATGTATGTATAAAGAAGAAAGAAAAAAAAACCACGGTTAGGTGGTATACAATTATGGACGGACTGCCGAGTGCCGACACAGAGGTAGCCACAGCCGTGAACTACCGTACTGTACTGTGTCTGCTGCTAATATAGACTGGTTGATAAAGAGATGTCGTAGTATGTACGTATAAAGAAGAAAGAAAAAAAAACCACGGTTAGGTGGTATACAATTATGGACGGACTGCCGAGTGCCGACACAGAGGTAGCCACAGCCGTGAACTACCGTACTGTACTGTGTCTGCTGCTAATATAGACTGGTTGATAAAGAGATGTCGTAGTATGTACGTATAAAGAAGAAAGAAAAAAAAACCACGGTTAGGTGGTATACAATTATGGACGGACTGCCGAGTGCCGACACAGAGGTAGCCACAGCCGTGAACTACCGTACTGTACTGTGTCTGCTGCTAATATAGACTGGTTGATAAAGAGATGTCGTAGTATGTATGTATAAAGAAGAAAGAAAAAAAAACCACGGTTAGGTGGTATACAATTATGGACGGACTGCCGAGTGCCGACACAGAGGTAGCTACAGCCGTGAACTACCGTACTGTGTCTGCTGCGACTGGATGATAAATAATGATATAAAAAATATATATATATATCACTACTGCAGCCGGACAGGTATATATATTATATAATGACGGACCTGCTGGACACTGTCTGTCAGCAGAATGAGTTTTTTATAGAATAAAAAAAAAAACACCACACAAGTGAAGTCACACGACGAGTGTTTAATTTTTTCAGGCAATCACAATATAGTATACTACTAACTATACTGGTGGTCAGTGTGGTCAGGTCACTGGTCAGTCACACTGGCAGTGGCACTCCTGCAGCAAAAGTGTGCACTGTTTAATTAATTTTAATATAATATGTACTCCTGGCTCCTGCTATAACCTATAACTGGCACTGCAGTGCTCCCCAGTCTCCCCCACAATTATAAGCTGTGTGAGCTGAGCACAGTCAGATATATAATATATACATAGATGATGCAGCACACTGGGCTGAGCAGTGCACACAGATATGGTATGTGACTGTCTTGTACTCCTGGCTCCTGCTATAACCTATAACTGGCACTGCAGTGCTCCCCAGTCTCCCCCACAATTATAAGCTGTGTGAGCTGAGCACAGTCAGATATATAATATATACATAGATGATGCAGCACACTGGGCTGAGCAGTGCACACAGATATGGTATGTGACTGTCTTGTACTCCTGGCTCCTGCTATAACCTATAACTGGCACTGCAGTGCTCCCCAGTCTCCCCCACAATTATAAGCTGTGTGAGCTGAGCACAGTCAGATATATAATATATACATAGATGATGCAGCACACTGGGCTGAGCAGTGCACACAGATATGGTATGTGACTGAGTCACTGTGTGTATCGTTTTTTTCAGGCAGAGAACGGATATATTAAATAAAACTGCACTGTCTGGTGGTCACTGTGGTCAGTCACTAGTAAACTCTGCACTCTCTTCTACAGTACTCCTAAGCTCCAGTAAATCAGGTCAATCTCTCTCTCTCTCTCCTAATCTAAATCACTGTACTCCCTAACAGCTGCTCCCCGTCCCCAATCCTCCCCACAATTATAACTAAGTCACTCAGTCTTTACTCTTTTCTACTATAACGGAGAGGACGCCAGCCACGTCCTCTCCCTATCAATCTCAATGCACGTGTGAAAATGGCGGCGACGCGCGGCTCCTTATATAGAATCCGAGTCTCGCGAGAATCCGACAGCGTCATGATGACGTTCGGGCGCGCTCGGGTTAACCGAGCAAGGCGGGAAGATCCGAGTCGCTCGGACCCGTGAAAAAAAACATGAAGTTCGTGCGGGTTCGGATTCAGAGAAACCGAACCCGCTCATCTCTACCTGCTAGGCCTATGAAAAGATGATTCCAGGGGATGGGTTTGTTTTTTGTGTCATTGCAACTTATTTTTTTTTAGTTTGTAACTAGTGAGGAAGGGAGGGGTCATGGTCAGTAAGCTGCTCCTCAGTGTCAGAGAGTTGCTCCTCAACTTGCTGACAATTTCTCTCCATCTCTCCTCTCTCCAGCTTTATTAAAATGGCACTGGCTTATTATACTCCTTTTTCCAAATAGCTTATTTTAGTGGGACATCATCTCTTATGAGATGGCTGTTGTCAGAGTCCCCTATAGAGCCATAATTTGCAACGGCAGAGTATTATCTGTACCTCGGACCGTTCAACTGCAGGGTATCAGTATTACCCATTAGAAGCAGACTGTGATCATAAAGAGTGTCACATGGTCAGTAACAATACTCAGGTAAACTGGTGACATTTAAATACTGCTCAATTATTGTCATCATGTGGCCTTATGTATGCCACAAAAACATTCCACAAACCATTACAATGTGGAAACGGCAGGATGAATCCAAGGATTCACGATATTTATATCAAATAGTATTAGTGAGAATGCGCCCATTGTAGCCCCACTAAACTGTTTATTGCTGACAGAAGTTGATCACTGTGTGGTCAACTGCTGCTATATTCCATCAACTTCAAGGTTCAACTTTCTGTACATTCAGAGATGGGTGGTATTCATGTGACCCCTGGTTGAGAGACCGACGGTCACATGACCTCCACCAACATCCCGCCCCCTCACTATCCAGACGATCGGCATGCCGACCAACAGGGACTATTTCCACTCGTGGGTGTCCACAACACCCATAGATCTCCACCGTGCCCGCAGTGAGCCCACAAGGGTCTTGCTGCACTCGCCCCTCCCCGCCGGGATCCCGGCATCGGTATGCTGACCGGCGGAAGACCGGCGGTCAGCCATATCACACCCTCCAGAGATGCCTTTTTGCATACAGTACATCTGTTGTAATGCACGCTGTTTATTCTGATCAACCACTGAGCCTACTGACCATGACAACAATTGCAGAATAAATATCTATCTATCTATCTATCTATCTATCTATCTATTTATCTATTTTTGGAAGTTTGAAAACTGTACAATGTTAGTGGCTCTAGAAATACTGTAAATCTCAAATTGCAAATGTTTATTTTTAAAGGTGCCGAATAAAAGAAACTGTGAAGTAACTTCAATGCAAATGAAAAGTTCAAGACTCTTGAAGTTGGAAGCTACGGTGTGAATGGTACGTTTTACAGGTTTTCTAGTTTTTCATATGTACCATATTCTAGCATGTTACAGTAGTTGCAGAAATAGGTAAGCTACAACTGTTAATAATGTACGACATCTAGCATATACTACATCAACTGTCTTAGCAAGTTAGCACATTGGGAATTATAAAGCAGCAAATTCATTCACCATTGCTTACCTGGAAAGTGATAAAGTGGAGAGTGAAAAAGTACCAGCCAATCAGCTCTTAACTGCCATTTTTCAAACACAGCCTGTAACATGTCAATTAGGAGCTGATTGGCTGGTGCTTTTTCACTCTCCATTTTATCACTTTCCAAGCGATTACGCATCTAGCCCTTGATAAAGTGACAATGTGAGATTACGCAGACCAGGCCCAGACTAGGACTAAAACTCTGCCCTGGTATATAAAGCACAAATGCCAACCTGCTGTGGGCTCCATGCACAATGCTGGTGCAGTACAACATGAAGCATCACCACCTTGTCCCCCCCTTGTAGAATCCTTATTATGTGCCACCTGCCCCTCTTATATATTTAACTTATACCACTTGCCCCCTTATATAATATTTTTTATTGATTTGTTTATTTAATTTATGCCACCTGCTCACGCTTATATATTTAATGAATTTACACTACCTGTACCCTTCATATATAACCCTACATATATAATATGCTTAATTAATTTATGCCAAATGCTCCCCCCCCCCCTTTATATAATGTATAATTAACGTATGCCATCTGTCTTTTGTTATCGTGCCACTGGCTGGTGGTGAGGCTTCATCGGTCCTTCCTTTTGGCACTTTGTCTTCTCATAGATCTGGAGATGAGTCATCATGATGTCTCCCCTCAACATATCACACTCGCCATTGCAGTGAGATAGTGGAGGAGGTGAGACAGAGACAGCTGGACACACCACTCTTGACTAGGGTTGGCCATCAAACATAGATGGCTACAAACCAATGATGGTTTAATGTCAATCTTAAATAGTTTTGCCATCGATGGTGGAGAATCAAAGGTTCTCCACCATCGATGGTACAGAGCCCCACGTTGGTCCACATCCCCCATTGGTGCAGGACACAGAGTTTAGCTTTGCCGCCTGATGCGCCCATAAAACCCCAGGTTCTGATTGGCCCACGGGCCAGTGAATGAAAAAGCAGGGATAACATATAATTAACGTATATAAGTAATGGATATATGAAAACCATCTGTGGGTGAAACCATAAATGATCCTCGATTGCATAGTTTGCTAGCATCGATGGTCACTTACAGCTCCACATAAATGTTAGCCATTAATGATGAGCACCCTAATGGCCATCCCTACTCATGACAAATTAGGCAAATGCCTAGGGGCGCAAGCAGCTTCTGCTGATTAAAATGATATACAGCATGCCTATATTCTGTGTGTGACTACGGCTGTATCTGCATATGAAATGCTAACTTACAGTGTATTCCTGGAACTCACTGTAACGTAGCATTTCTTATGCAGATACAGCCACATTCGCACACAGAATATAGGCATGCTGCATATAATTTTAATCAGCAGAAGCTGCTTGTGTATCATAGACACATAGTAATGCAAATGAGACGCATTTTCGTCAAAAAAGACGCCCAGCGGTAGCAGAGCTGTCAGCTGACTCACACCAGGCATCTCCTGCTGCATGGTATATTGAGGCAAGATGTATGAGGACACATGTCCAAGCAGAGGCAGAGGTCACAGTGTTAACGGCCAGGTGAGTGCTGTGTGCGGGTGGGTTGGTTGTGCAGTAGTGTTCGGCATATGTATAAGGGGCATTATGTATATGGCATTAATAAAGGTTGGCATAATGTGTAAGATGCATTATGTTTATAAGGACATTACTAATGTGTGGCATTATGGGGGTCATTCCGAGTTGATCGTTAGCTGCCGTTGTTCGCAGCGCAGCGATCAGGCTAAAAATTGCCATTTCTGTGCATGCGTATGCACCGCAATGCGCACGCGCGACATACGGGTACAAAGTCCTTTGTGGTTTTGCACAGGTTCTAGCGACGTTTTCATTCGCACTGGCGGCCGCAAGAAGATTGACAGGAAGGGGGCGTTTCTAAGTGTCAACTGATCGTTTTCAGGGAGTGCTTAGAAAAACGCAGACGTGCCAGGGAAAATGCAGGCGTGGCTGGGCAAACACTGGGCGGGTGTGTGACGTCAAAAGCAAACCCTCCAATGTTAGAATCAACGCACACGAAGAGTAAGTCCAGGGTTGGTCTTGTTTTGCACAAAATGTTTTGCAGGTGCTCTGCTGCACAGGCGTTCGCACTTCTTCAAAGCGAAAATACACTCCCCGGTAGGCGGCGACAATGCATTTGCACGGCTGCTAAAAACTGCTAGCAAGCGATCAACTCGGAATGACCCCTTATGTGCATAAGGTGCACTACTGTGTGGCGTAATGTATAGAAAGGGCACTACTGTGTGGTCTAATGAGCAACGTGTGGTGTAATGTGAATAAGGAGCAATTCTGTGTGATGTAACATGAATAAGGGACACTATCACATGTAAAATGTGAATAAAGTTGCACTACTGTGTGGTGTAATTTGAATTGGGGGTACTATTGTGTGGCCAAGCCCCTTCCCAGCAAAAAATGCCTCTTTTTGAGCTGTGTGCTGAATGTGCGCACTGTTCCTATTTAAAATAAAGGAGGTAGGAGCACCAAAATGAGGTCTGCTATGGGTGAGGGGTGATGGTGCTGGGAAAGGGGTGCAGAGTCAGAGGCGGAACTAGAGGCATCATATTTGTTAGGGCTGGCTCTGACTGCCACACATATTTTGTAATATTTGCTATCTCACCCATTTCCCAGTTTAAATTTTTATGTTTATGGTAACGTAACTGAGTTGTCCCATTTGTGTGAAAGTCAGTGTAAAATAGCGTTTTTTCTTAATATATTGCCTGTGTCATTTCAAATCTGTAATAAAAATAAAAAAGGGAATTTTTACTAATTTGCCAAAAAAATAATAAGGGGATGCCTATCTGCATAAGCACCTGGTTGGATATAAAAAAGTTATTCCTAGTAAACCATATATATATTTGGAAAAATCTGCGGCCTAATTCAGATCTGATCGCAGCAGCAAATTTGTTAGCAAATGGGTAAAACCATGGGGGTCATTCCGAGTTGATCGCTCGCTAGCAACTTTTTGCAGCCGTGCAAACGCATAGTCGCCGCCCACAGGGGAGTATATTTTAGCTTTGCAGGTGTGCGATCGCTTTTGCAGCTGAGCAGTACAAAAACAGTTTGTGCAGTTTCTGAGTAGGTCTAAACTTACTCAGCCATTACGATCACTTCAGCCTGCTCTTGCCTGGAATTGACATCAGACACCTGCCCTGCAAACACTTGGACATGCCTGCGTTTTTCCAAACACTCCCTGAAAACGGTCAGTTGACACCCATAAACGTCATCTTCCTGCCAATCTCCTTGTGATCGACTGTGCGAATGGATTGTTCGTTAAATCCATCGCACAGTAACGATCCGCTTTGAACCCGTACGATGCCGCTGTGCATTGCGGTGCATACGCATGCGCAGTTTTGCCGAGTTTTGACCTGATCGCAGCGCTGCAAAAAGTTGCTAGCAAGCGATAAACTCGGAATGACCCCCCCCCCATGTGCACTGCAGGGGGGGGGGGATATAACATGTGCAGAGAGAGTTAGATTTGGGTGGGGTATGTTCAAACTGAAATCTACAGTAAATTACAGTGTAAAAATAAAGCAGCCAGTATTTACCCTGAACAAAAACAACATAACCCACCCAGATCTAACTCTCTCTGCACATGTTATAGCTGTTTCCCCTGCAGTTCACAGGGGGGGGGGGGGGGTCATTCAGACCCGATTGCACGCTGCATTTTTTTGCAGCTGTGCGATCGGGTCTAAACAGCGCATACATGTGGGCCGCAATGCGCCGGCGTGTCGTCGCCGGGCAGCGACGGACTATACAAAGAAAGCACAAAGAAGATTGACAGGAAGGGGCCGTCCGGGGGTGTCAACTCACTATTTTCAGGGAGTGTCCACAAAAACGCAGGCGTGCCCGGCCATTTCCATGGAGGGTTCCTGACGTCAGCAACACCCCAGATCGTCGCAGCGTCTGAGTAAGTTATGAGCTGTGCAGAAACTGCACAAACTTTTGTTTGTGCAGCTCTCTGCACAGCCGTTCGCACCCCTGCACAGCGAATGCCCCTCCCCTGTAGGTGGCGATTACCGGGTCGAAGCAGTGCAAAAAGCAGCCTGCGTGCGACCAGGTCTGAATTACCACCATGGTTTTGCCCATTTGCTAACAAATTTGCTGCTGCAATCAGATTTGAATTAGGCCCCCAGATCATTTTTGCACAGCGTGAGATCAGATCCGAACAGCGCATGCGTATGCACCACAATGCATAGGCGCAACGGATGGGTACAACAGACTTCGCCGGTCAGCAACAGGATGGTGCGAAGAATCCATTCGCACGGGCGTCTACAAGCAGATTGACAGGAAGAGGCATTTGTGGGTGGCAACTGACCATTTTCAGGGAGTGTCCGGAAAAACGCAGGCGGGCTCTGCTACACATGCAATCGCACACTTGCACAGCGATTTAACTCTCCCCCTGTAGGCGGCGACTATCTGATCGCAGGGCAGCAAAAAACGCAGCCCAGCGATCAGATCTGAATTAGGCCCCTGGTTGTTTGGTCAAGGAGTTCTATAATGTAGCAGGTGGTAAAGGTTTAGTAGCACTATAAACCTGGCCATACAATGAACAATAAGTGTTCAGATCAATAAAATGACCGTTCTGAACTATTACCGTTCAGTATATGAACTGAATGATAACAGTTCTCAGCCTGAAAACGTCTGATAAACAGTTTGGAGCATTTGGTTTGGTTATCAAACCTGTACAATCCTCCTCATCCTCCAGGCAGTGATTGGAGATCTCATCCACACATCTTGCATATATAGAGGTGCTCTGATAATTGGGCCATCGCTTCTGCTCTGGCATGTGTTGGCTAGATAGGTCACTACTGTGCAGTCTATAGCCAGCTGTAATGTGGTTATACAGTATGCAACAGTTACTTTAAGTGGCATTCAGACCATTATATGAGTATCAGCAGAGTGAGTATAAAGAACAAGTCACATAACCACCACTAGTACTTATCCTGCTCTACCTCTGATTCAGCCAGGCTTAAAACAGAAATATACAATTATGTGACCTTTAAGTCTGGGGCCGGATTAATGTCTACATGGGCCTGGGGTTGAAAATGATCAAGGGCCTATTGCACGAATGCCAGTAGCTGCGATCAGTGCTGTGTGGGTGTGGCCAGTGCCATGTGGCATGTATACCCCTACACAAACCATCCCAATGTATTCCTAAGAAGGCATTGGGGTGGTTAGTGTAGGGGTATACATGCATCATTTTATGATAAAAATACAAATACAATTTTATCATTTATGATTTATGGCATAGCATGTGGAGGGCAGCTGGTCGTCATCATCATCATGCCGTCATGATGATGGGCCTACTTTTATGTGGAGGCCAGGAGCTGTAGTCCCATCCGTCCCATTGATAATCTGGCCCGTGGCATAACTATAAATATTGCCGCCCCCCCCGTCAACAACATTTATGGTGCTCCTCCCATCCATGTATGTATATACAGTATATATACAGTATGTATATATAAACCTTCACAAACCACACAGAGGTCTGTAACAATCACAGTGTATTCACATCTGAAAATCCAGTGCTTCGGGGCTGAGATAATCCTTTATCTCACCTTGACAAAGGGGCGTCTCAGCCCCAAAACATTGGATTTACAGATGTGAATACACTGTGATTGTTACAGACCTCTGAGTGCTGCTCATATCTGTGATCAACACTGACCAAAGTTCCAGCAGTATATACTGCAGCACCTGTGTATACATACCCTCCAACAATTTACACATAAAAATCGGTACAAATTCGAGAAGGGGGCGTGGCTGTAAGAGGGTGGCGGTGCGGTGTAGTGCCTGCTGCCGTGCAGATGTAGACTCACTACTCACCAGGCACCGCATTCTCTCACCTTCAGGTCACAAATCCTTCAACGGACCTGGAAATCTTCAGTTGGACCCGAACACGGCGATCCCCTCTCGGAGCTGACGACGGACAAACTGGGGAGAAAGTAAATCAAATTAAGGGGGTATCAACTCTTCTTCCACCGGAAAAGAGGATACCCCAGGGGTGGCGGTGACCTTCACCGGTTGGGTGTAAGGTCATCACCAGCACAAAGCCTCAGCCACCCAAATTTCACACATTCGCACTCTCACGCGTAGTGTGATAAAAGGGTTTCTCACATCCGTAAGCAAACCCCTAATCCTGCGCTCGGGGACAGACAAAGGGACAGACTGACAATGTTACTCAACATTGTCAGTCTTGCACTGCGATCTTCCTCTCCACTTACAGGTCCCTGCCGTGCAGGGTCTAACTCTATCCTGATGTAACACCACTACACTAACTACAACGGCAGAGCCCTCAAACTAGCTCTGTGTGTGTGGTGCGACAAAACGAAACAAACTATAATCAACCTTGTCCCTGCACGGAAACAACACACATCACAAATCACAATAACAGTGCAAGCAACTATCACGGTGCTGTCCCTTTGATTACCTAACTGCTTCAGATCACTAGGGAGTGGGCGCCGTACAGCCCGCCCACTTCCCACACACTTACTTGGGCCTACTGCCCCTTATCTGCACACAGGCCAGAGCCCCGACTTTTTCCCACAGTCTTAGCGCCCGCCTATCGTGGGACCGGGTGGAGTGACCTAGGCCTAGTGCTTACAAGCCTGCCTACTTTGGGCACGTTGGGGTGGCCTGGGCCTAGTGCGGGGGGGGCACTTATTAACTGGGCCTATTGCCCTCCTACTGTCCCCACATGCCTATTGCCTGTACTTGCCCACGGGCCTAATGCCCGCCCACCTTGCGCCCTTTGGAGTAATCTGGGCCTAATACCCATATCACTCTTATTTGGGGTGTCCTTCCTAAACTCGGGCCTAATGCCCGCCTAAAATGCCAATACCGTGGCTTGGGCCTAATGCCCAAACCACCAAATCAGGGGTTAACACTCCTAACTGTGCTACAGGCCTAGTGCCTGTACCGTGCCCCTGGGCCTAATGCCCGTTTTCTGGGGGTCTAGGGAGGAAGGGGGCAAGATCAGCCTCATAGAGGCCTCACCTGCTCAAGGATCTCCGGCGGCCTCTTCTGCCACTGACCCGTCCTGGCCAGCAGTGCCACTCTTCCGCGTCCATCCACCGCTGGACATCTTCTTTCAGGAGCCCAGAGTCTTCTGGCCTCTTCAGTGGCCACCGAAGTTCTTCCTCCCGCGTCCTACGTCTCCTTCTCTCGTCCGGCTCTTCGCCGCTCTTCAGCGCGGCCTGCTGTCTTCCTCTCCCGGCGGCATCTGTCGTCACTGGCCGGGGGCGGGTCCTATGACGTGGCGAGCGCCGATTGGCTCGCCGTGCCCACCCGTGATTTGCCGGCACCAGTGTCGGACTGGGGCATAAAGGGCCCACCGGGGGAATGCAGTTATGGGGGCCCGTACTTGGGGGTGTGGTCAGCCTACAAAGGGGGTGTGGGCAGACTCCACAGAGGCTTGAAATACACAATAGTTTAGTGCAGTGTAATGCAGCATATCTACCATGTATAATACAAGTGCACAGTCTGGAACCTGATCCCTAGAGGAAGGAGTGGGCCCTCAGGCAATGGGGCCTACCGGTGGTTTCCCTGGTTCCCCTGTGGGCCAGTCCGACCCTGGCCGACACCCAGCAAACAGTGATAGGCTTGCGGACGGAGCCAGATTTGAACTCCAACCGCCGGCGCTTCAGATTGGCTGCCAAAACGGCGCCAAGTTTGAATCGCCGTTGCTGTGGCACTGCCCGTCTCCGTACCTTGACTGACACTGGGGACAGACACATCGCCCCAGCGCCGGCCACCGCCACACCTTGCAGGGGACGCAAATCACCTGCACTCCGCCGCTGCTCCACATGGCCACTGGTAAAGTGGCGTGGCCACGCCCCTTTCCCTATACTTTCAATCAAAGTTTGGAGAACCAAAAATCGGTGCAGACCATAAAAAAAAGGTACTGTACCTGCCAAAAAGGTATAGTTGGAGGGTATGTGTATAATGCCCACATGCACTCTTGGGCTCATATATTGTGTGTAAATCTGGCTCTGGTACTAGCCAGTGCCTCCCCAGCCATTTACCTCACCACAAGTCCCTGACCTCCACCCACTGCCTGCCTCCTCTGCTAGCCAACGCTGCGTGATCCTTCCAACAGCTATTCTCAGCACTGAGCGTGGGACTTATGTGCAATACATACTGTGCTGGGTAGTTACATGATATCACTGTTACAATGTCATCACCATGAGCCAGTATAGCAGTTCAGGGAATACTGGATGCTGCCGACAGGTGAGACCCTGGCATGATAAGGATATTTACCACCTGATGTGTTACATGGTCATCTGTGAGTGACAGGCCTTTGCCAGTATTGGCCTACTCACTAATCAGTGGCAGCCTGTGTGCTTATGGCATCTAAAGTAGCTAAACACAAGAACATACTGTACAAGAGAACTTTTTTCTGCAGGTGGTGAGTACATCTAATAATGCTTGGCTGCCATATGTCCTCGGTACAGTAGAAAGCAGTGGCTCTTTTGTGATGTAAAATTGCCTCAGTCCCCCTCAGTTGCAGGCTAGATGGCAGCTATTACTGGGGGTTATTCTGCACGCTAATTCTGCACATCAGCTATTAAAAGTGACATGATTAAATATGCATTCTGTCAGGTTGCATTGCATTTCGATGCACCATGGACACTTGGAAATGTTAATATGCATCTGCCATGACTGTTATGCATTTGGACAAAATAGTGGATGTTTATTAAACTGGTGTATAGATAACTGTGTAGAAAAAGGTGCTGGAGGAAATTGTTTAGCAACCACCAATAGGCACTTCATAGCTGTTCTACAACAAGTATGACCTGCAGTGAGACAGATTACAATACACTGAGCATTCCTGAGACCGATATGCAATACAGAAAGCATGCCGGAGATTGCTAAGCAATACAGACCTGGATGACTTTGAAGTGATGGATACACTGAGATACAGCAACAATGAAGGGATTGCACACACTGAGATACACAGACACTGCAAGAATAGGGTACCCTGAGATAAAGGGTCTGATAGAGTCAGTTATCTACCTTTTAACATTAGCTATATACTAATACCGTGTAGCCGTAGTGGCCGCTAAACCACGTGCACGTGCTACGCACTTCATACGCTATTTGCGTATGAAGACCTCACACGTGGTACGCAAGTAACGTACACACACTGCGCTGGGTGTACGGAATACACACAGCGAGCGCACACACAGACAGTACTTTTATAAACTTTAAACACAGAATATGCTTACACTGTAAACCTTAGTATTGTAACACTGTAATGATATACCACTGGTTAACCTGGATATTTAAGCAAGCTGTTTGAGTGATTGAGATACTCAGAAATCCTTTGTACTAGCTAGAGAAACACAGACACCTTGCTGAGGTTCCAACACCTTTACTAACGAGATTTAGCTATGTAAAAAGGGAAAAATACAGTTAACAGCTTATACACTACAGCACTAACATGAAACACCTAAACAGGATAACTGGACATAAATATACAATAGCGTCTTAATCCTAAACAATAACAGAGAGGGAGAGAGAGAGTATGGCAAATACAGACAGAGATTAAGTTGGTCACAGAGAAAAACTTACACACTGGGGAATGATCGCTGCGCAGTCCTGGAACCAGCTCTCTAGTTAGTCAATGATGAAAACCTTTTGTGGAGAGTAGACTGAGCTGGCCCAAGCTGGCTTTTTCTTATATACACAACATACAGTACACTACAAAGGGCCCTACAATCTCATTGTTCATTGGACACAGGAATCTGTCTTCGCATTATAACCAAAGGTCATAGGTTTGTTTGAACAGGTGGGCTGTGACTATTTCAAACTGCTCAGGTGGGAGGTATCCTCTGGATTCCCCCTGCATGTGTAATAAACAGCAAATACCATAAACTTCTTTTAAACATAACTATACGCTGGAGCGACCGATCTCTTCCTAACCAACACCGGAATGTTTCTAATAAAATACTCTTCAGTTAGGTACTAAACACCACTGTTCAGACCCTGTCTGACCCTTCGTATCATGCAAAGAGGAATTCCTTTGTTCATGAACCAGTTACACTAAACATACTTACAGATATTATTAAAGGGACCATAACCTATAAAATATACTATTTGGATTAACTATGTAACGATCGAGTCGCCCGCCAGACGCACACAAACTCTACCGTAAATGCACATACCACGCGCCTGAGCGCATGACCGTGGAGGCGCCGTCACGCAACTGCGAATATGCGCACGTACGGGAGAGAATGTGCACGTGCAGCGGGCAAGCGCATGGGGTTAATACAAGGCATCATAGGTCGCTATATTTTTCGACTTTGACAGGTCTCTGCAGGATGAGGTACACTGAGGTACAGGGACATTGCTGGGATGAGATACACTGAGGTACAGGGACATTGCAGGGATGAGATACACTGAGGTACAGGGACATTGCATGGATGAGATACACTGAGGTACAGGGACATTGCAGGGATGAGATACACTAAGGTACAGCGACATTGCTGGGATGAGTTACACTGAGGTACAGGGACATTGCTGGGATGAGATACACTGAGGTACAGGGATATTGCAGGGATGAGATACACTGAGGTACAGGGACATTGCTGGGATGAGATACACTGAGGTACAGGGACATTGCTGGAATGAGATACACTGAGGTACAGGGACATTGCTGGAATGAGATACATGAGATACACTGAGGTACAGGGACATTGCTGGGATGAGGTACACTGAGGTACAGGGACATTGCTGGGATGAGTTACACTGAGGTACAGGGACATTGCAGGGATGAGATACACTGAGGTACAGGGACATTGCTGGGATGAGATACACTGAGGTACAGGGACATTGCTGGAATGAGATACACTGAGGTACAGGGACATTGCTGGAATGAGATACATGAGATACACTGAGGTACAGGGACATTGCTGGGATGAGATACACTGAGGTACAGGGACATTGCAGGGATGAGATACACTGAGGTACAGGGACATTGCAGGGATGAGATACACTGAGGTACAGGGACATTGCAGGGATGAGATACACTAAGGTATAGGGACATTGCAGGGATGAGATACACTGAGGTACAGGGACATTGCTGGGATGAGTTACACTGAGGTACAGGGACATTGCAGGGATGAGATACACTGAGGTACAGGGACATTGCTGGGATGAGATACACTGAGGTACAGGGACATTGCTGGAATGAGATACATGAGATACACTGAGGTACAGGGACATTGCTGGGATGAGATACACTGAGGTACAGGGACATTGCAGGGATGAGATACACTGAGGTACAGGGACATTGCAGGGATGAGATACACTGAGGTACAGGGACATTGCAGGGATGAGATGCACTGAGGTACAGGGACATTGCAGGGATGAGATACACTGAGGTACAGGGACATTGCTGGGATGAGATACACTGAGGTACAGGGACATTGCTGGGATGAGATACACTGAGGTACAGGGACATTGCAGGGATGTGTTACACTGAGGTACAGGGACATTGCTTGGATGAGATACACTGAGGTACAGGGACATTGCTGGGATGAGATACATGAGATACACTGAGGTACAGGGACATTGCTGGGATGAGATACACTGAGGTACAGGGACATTGCTGGGATGAGTTACACTGAGGTACAGGGACATTGCAGGGATGAGATACACTGAGGTACAGGGACATTGCTGGGATGAGATACACTGAGGTACAGGGACATTGCTGGGATGAGTTACACTGAGGTACAGGGACATTGCTGGGATGAGTTACACTGAGGTACAGGGACATTGCAGGGATGAGATACACTGAGGTACAGGGACATTGCAGGGATGAGATACACTGAGGTACAGGGACATTGCAGGGATGAGTTACACTGAGGTACAGGGACATTGCAGGGATGAGTTACACTGAGGTACAGGGACATTGCTGGGATGAGATACATGAGATACACTGAGGTACAGGGACATTGCTGGGATGAGATACACTGAGGTACAGGGACATTGCTGGGATGAGATACACTGAGGTACAGGGACATTGCTGGGATGAGATACACTGAGGTACAGGGACATTGCAGGGATGAGATACACTGAGGTACAGGGACATTGCTGGGATGAGTTACACTGAGGTACAGGGACATTGCTGGGATGAGATACACTGAGGTACAGGGACTTTGCTGGGATGAGATACACTGAGGTGCAGAGACATTGCTGGGATGAGATACACTGAGGTACAGGGACATTGCAGGGATGAGATACACTGAGGTACAGGGACATAGCTGGGATGAGATACACTGAGGTACAGGGACATTGCTGGGATGAGTTACACTGAGGTACAGGGACATTGCTGGGATGAGTTACACTGAGGTACAGGGACATTGCTGGGATGAGATGCACTGAGGTACAGGGACATTGCTGGGATGAGATACACTGAGGTACAGGTAAACTGCAGGAATGGTGTACACTGGGATACAGGGACATTGCAGGGATGTGGTACACCCTTCTGCTCTGAAAGTATTTTATAATATACAGTATGCAGGGGTTGGGGTCGACTGCCAGATTGCTGGTGGGGGGGCAAGCGCAACAAAGACCCTTGCGGGCTCGCTGCGCTCACCATGCAGCGGGCTCGGTGGCTTGCGCAGGTACTATTCCCACTCTATGGGTGTCGTGGACACCCACGAGTGGGAATAGTCCCTGTTAGTCGGCATACCAACTGTCAGGATTCCATCGGTCGGGGCTCCAGCGGTAGGGATTCTGGTGTTGGTAACATGATTACATCCCATATGCAGGCCTATATTTCAGTTATTTGCCGTATTAGTTTGCTTTGCAGGGTTCTTTCTCCTACTCCCCATAACTGACCTGGCCATTTCCTGCCTTGATCTTTCCTCCACCAGAAACGGCACCCCTAAATTCCTGCAGCCTAATGGTTGATCAAGCACTGCTTAAATGATTATAGCAGCAATGCACATATATAAGCCTACCTGTAGTGCCCATTCATACCAATACAAGGAACATGATTCTATCATTACATACAACTGTCCCTTCATGATTTTATATGCACTGTCCATATATGATTATGGGCCTAATTCAGCATGGATCGCTATTAAGAGAAATCGCAAATCGAGCGATTATCAATCGACTGCGCATGCATAGCATTTGTAATGTGCATGTCTGAGGGGTAAAAGCGGCATGTGTACAGATCGCAGTCGCAATGTAGCCGCTGTTTGACTGACAGGAAGCCAGCGTTTCTGGGTGGAACTGGAAACCTGCCGTTTTCTGAGTGTGTCAGAAAAAATGCAGGTGTGCCCAGGCGTTTTTGGGGTGGGTCTCTGATGTCAGCGTAGACCATTTCCGGGCCGACTCAGTCGTAGATCAGTGGCAGCCTCAGACCTACTCACATTTGCTCAGATGGCAAAGTTTCTTGATGTTCCGGGAATTGCGGATGCATCTGCGAGTGGATAGCGATCCGCGATGCATTCGCAGTTTTGCGTGGGGTATTTTTTCTTCCTGTTGGGCCTGCGCCATTCTACTCGCAGACAACTGCAATTTCTCTGAATAGCGATCAATGCTGAATTAGGCCCTATATTTCTAGTGCCTATCGGTGATTACACCAGCACCCCTACACACGTTGAATTCAGGCAGCATCAAGCAGACAGCCTACTGTATGTGTAACCTTAGACAAACACTTTGCGGTCCCTGTATGAATACAGTTATTGATAACGAAGTTCTAAGACACATTGATAAATACGTTGTACAACACAAAGGTGTCTGAACACGATTCTTGGCATGGGTATCCGGTTGATCTTCAGTAAAAAGATAGACAGTCAATAGGTCAACCCCAAATGGTTGACATACAAAGGGTCGACAGGGTTATAAGGTCGATGGGTAAGATGGAGACAGTGCTTAAGGTCGACAGGTTCAAAAGGTCAACATTTTAAAAAGGTCGACATAACAATGGTCGACACACATATGGTTGACACAATTTTTTTTCATCCTGTACCATTTGGGGTCGACCTGTCTTTGTACTGTAGTTTGTCTACACCCGCCCCCCACGGCATGCGTACAGCAATATTATATTGTGATTTGTTACGCTGCCCAACTGGCACTCACTATGCATGAGCCCCTGTCTCTGCCTCTCAAGAAGTGGCATAAACTAACCCTTTATCACATTAACTCTCCTGTTAATTATCAAACTGTATTGCTAAACTGAAGTTTGGAACCTGCACTGTAAAGGTTAACTAAGTTATACTTCTACACAGGTTTAAGCTACCTGTGTGTGTTACATCAACCATTCCTGCAAAAGTCCTAATTTACACCTTTTTTTTTTTTTTTTCCTTCCATGGCTTCAGAGCAGTGCAATGCCTTAATGGGCTCATGTAATGCTCTGGTGATTTCATGTACTGGTGTAATGCTCTGCTGATTTCAATCGTTATGCTTGTCTCATGTCCCGTGCTGGTGTTTTATGTAATGGCACAATGCTTTAATGATTGCATATAATGATGTCTGTTGTACTTCACCTAATGGTGCAATTCTCTATTGGTTCCCTGTAATCACATATTGCTCAGCTGGTGTATTTACTTATAATAGTAATAGCGCGTTGGGCTTAGTTGTATGCCTTTTTTATATCCTATACTGGTGTTATTTTTATATTGTTCAACAGTCCTTTGGAACTGTTCAGCTTTGGGTCTATGGTATGGATTTTATACAGTACTTTGTTACTGGCTTTGTTACTATCATATATTTCATAACGATATTAACAATAACTGCGGTCCTATTATTACCCATGTCATGTGTCTTGGTGTTGCGATCTGTGTTTCATCTTCATTTGTCTCTGACCAGTTAAAATACTGTTGAAAATACTGTATATTTATGTAACTGCAGTAATATATGTTTGTAAAATGCATGCACTATTTCATTTTAATGTCTATTTATTTATTATTTATTTATTAACAGGTTCTTATATAGCGGAGCAAATTCCGTTGCGCTTTACAATTGGACACAATGATACAACAAAACTGGGTAATAAACAGTCAGGGGTAGGAAGGCCCTGCTCGCAAGCTTACAAACTATAGGGAAATAGGCATTGATACACAAGGATAGGTGCTATCTATTGCATATTTGTCCACCGGATTGCAAAGGTTCTAGGTGGGTTGCATGATATCACATCACAGCAATGATGAACCATGGTCAGAAAGAAGGGAAAGTGAAGAAAGAGAAAATATGTGGAGGATAAGTGTGGACTGTACAATAGGGATATAATCGGATAGGAAAGCTAATGAAGGTTGAGTGAGCGGTTCTGGAATGTGATAAGCTAGCCTGAAGAGGTGAGTTTTCAGGGAACGTTTGAAGGTTTGGACTATGTCTATGAACTGCTACCATATTAATCAGTAGTTACTTACAGTAAATGTAATGTTTTATGAAATAATAATAGTGTTATTAAACCTGCAATTCCACCTGTTGAAAAAATCTGAACAAGTGAATTGCCACTTCAAAATTGCAAACGCATACCTAAGGCCTGACTAATTGACGGACGCTATGGCGATTATCTGTAAACTGTGCATGCGCCAAAGTTTAATTGAGAGTCCACGCACAGCGCTTACCTTCATCCAGAGTGATTGACAGTCAGGCATCGTTTGGGGGCATTGACGGGAGAAGCACTGGCAAAAAGTCAGGCGTGACACAGCCCTTTGCGGAGCTGCATTTGCTAGCCATATGCATATAACGTGGCTCCAGCATCTCAGTTCAGGCTGTCATGCTGCGTGGCCATTGACTTTCTTAAGCTACCGATTATCAAATTATCTGTGTGTGAGCTGTGAATGTGTACGTGGTTGCTGTGCCTTGGCGATGTCTCCAGTGGGCGTCTCTGTCCCGTTCAGGGTGGATGGAGTTTTTGCATGCACAATTGAGGAGCTCAGTGGAAAAAGAGGCATATGCCGCATCTACATGGAATTAGAATAGTTGATGCTATCAACAAGCTTCCGCCATCTAGCATCTACTCCACCAACTTCTAACATAGTGACATGTGCCTATTTCTTACCAGCAGCAAAATACAAATCCCTGGTTATTATATTTCAAGACATCTAGTTGAAAAGGAGCGCAGGCCACTTTGTGGCATGTGCCTATTTTCCACTAAGCCCCTCAATTGCAGGTGGGATCGTCACAGTGTCTATCAATGAATCGAGACATTAGTCCCAATGTGTACCTTCTTCAAAGTCAGCTATTTCAAAATATATTTACAATTCATAGGGAAAAATACATTTTTATTTGCACATCCTTAAGTAATGTGCCCCGACAGAGCTATTCAACTGTTTTGCTGATGAGCGAGAGTGCCCATTACATATACCACTAAATTTGTCTAAACTATTGAGCATGCTGCCGAAGCTGCAGTTTGGGCGCCCAGAAGTAGGACTTTTTGTGCATTTCTCTGCATGCCACCTCAAGCGGATGTGAGCATAAGTAATGGGTGTCCGTGGCACTTGTGCCCGATCTGCAAAACAATTTAATAGCTCCGTCGAGTACCCATTACTTATGTGCATGTAAAAAACACTTGAATGCCCCCTTAGAACCTAAGGGTTACTTCTAGAAATGTATTACATTCCACACACAGTCATTATTAGGGTTGGGACTGGGAGACCAGTGCAGGGGATCCCGTCGTTCAGCATAATGACCCACCGGGATCCCGGCAGTAGAATGCCGGTGGGCGGGGCAAGCGCAACAAAGCCCCTTCTGGGCTCGCTGCGCTCACCATGCAGCAGGTTCTATTCCCACTCTGTGGGTGTCGTGGATACTCATGAGTGGGAATAGTCTATGTTGGTCGGCGTTCTGTTTGTCGCCATTTTGATCGTTTGGGATCCCAGCGTCGGCATGGTGAACACTGGGATCCCAAGCAGCAGGATCCATGACCGCGTCCCCATCATTAGACACATTATCTAATAGAAGACTTTACCTGCTCCCAAATTGCGTGCACAAAAATAAAGGCATATATTCACCCGAATGGCCAGTTCCACGCATCTCCGTGGTCTCTTCGCACACTATTCATACACTTAGCTTGCTAGACATGGTAATCATCATCATCAGGGTGCCCTATCATATGCAGTACTTGGTTCAAAAGATCCATCTGCAAGCAGGCTATTTACACCTCCGACCAACTCTGCATAGTATAAAATCCCATCAACATGCCCACATTGAAGACATGAGAAAGCATGAAGGTGGTTGGGCTGGACTGCACATCCTAACTCAAAACATAATAAGAGGTGCTACCATGCTGAGATTTGTAGTGCCACACAAAAAAATACAGGTGCACACTCCAAACACTACGAACATTGGTAATCAGATCAACTATAATAAACTTTGCAATTTCACATGGAGTAAAATTGAGGTTCTTAGCATAATTTTTGGCTAAAAATATGTGTCCATCTACCAGAGCCAGGTGGCCTCATCAGGTGGGTCCCAAAAGCAGGGTACACACTGGACTGATTTCGGCACAATATGCCATTTCGTAATGACATATCGCCTACATTGCTGAGTGCGTGCTCCCACAATCTCTAGTGTTGGATGCTAGATTTGATGTGCTACACATCAAACCAAGCGATATCGCTAGCATCCTGTAGTATGCTAATGAAGGATGGAACATGATTATTCCATCCTTCATTAAAGTTGTGAATGCCCGTCACTCAAATGTGTACCCAGCTTAACATTCCTAAGGTTTAAGTCCAGAGCATGGGACCCCCCAGGCCCGTACAATCCAACCACCCCAAGGCATCACACTAGTGAAAAGTAGCAGTTAAAAGGGGATATTCAATTTGCCTGCAACGATTGCGGGTGTAAAGTGTCGCCGCCGGGGCTGTCTAATTAGCCCCATTAAGCTGGCCCGTGCCGCGATTTAGCAGGGATTTTGCTTCACCTGCCTCTGGCAGACGAAGCAAAATGCCCGATAACGGAGCTATTGCACCCGAAAACACACAGGTTTCACTGAACCTGTGTGTTTACGGGTATAATTGCACTCGTTACCGGTCGAGCTAATTAAATAGCCCGACCGCAGCACCCGAAGAAACATTGTGGGTTTTTACTCCCGATGTCTCTTCGGAGGCAAATTGAATATCCCAGAAAGTGTTAGAAGGTGTTACATTAATAAGATGCAGCAGCTATGAGTTAAACGTGTTACATGGGTGAAAAGTAATAATTAGGGTGTTAAAAAGTTTGACTTTACTAAAAAGTAATTTGGGTGCTGAAAAAGTGTTACACTGTGTTTTCACATGTACTTGTGCACAGTGTCATACTGGGGCATGAATGGCCCACCGACAGAATGTAGGGGCCTATGTTTGGGTGTGTGGCCAGTCTCCAGAGGGGGTGTGGCCAACCAGCACATTGGTCTGCCTAACTATTATAGAGCGCATTGTCTGGACCAGTGCCGTTTCTAGCTGCAGGTGAGCCGTGCGATCGCGTCAGGGTGCCCGTCGCGGCACTTGACAGCTCCTATCCAACTCCCCTTCCTTCCTCACATAGTACTCCAATCAGGGGGTGGAGTTTTGTGGAATGACGCTGTTGCGTTGTGATATCACGACCCAACTGCGCCATTTTGCAAAACTTTGCCCCCCAAGTGGAGAACTATGGACAGGAGGAGGGGGAGCCTTATAGCAATGCTGGCGGGCTGACGCCAGCGAGTACGCACCCCTGGCAATGAGCATTACCCCTGGCAACGAGCATTACACACCCCTGGGAACGAGCATGACACCCAGAGCCAGAGCATGAAACCCCTGACAACGAGCATGGAACCCTTGGCAATGAGCATTACACACCCCTGGCAACAAGCATGACACCCATAGTGTGGTAATGAGCATGACATCCAGGGCATGAAACCACTGACAACGAACATGACACCCAGCCCATGAAACCCATGGCAACGAGCATGACACCCAGCGCATGAAACCCCTGGCAATGAGTAGGTAATTTAAAAGTAATTAGAAGCTTTACTGTAGGGCATAAGGTATCACGGGCATTACGGTGTGTGGCATAGCATGGTGGAGGGGGGCATAATATGGTGCAAGGGGGCATTACTGTGTGGGGCTTAATATGGTGAAATGTTATTTATCCTGAGGTGGCCGAGGTCTGTTGTTGCAGGGTCAAAAAGTGGGGTGTAAGGTAGTCTCTTCCTGTGAGACCACACCCATTTTAGAGTAGCCCCACCCATTTTATTGAGGCCACACACCCTCTTCAGGAGCACACTAAATAGTTTTGGTTTTCTGGGGGGGGGGGGCGCATTTATATCTATAGGGGAGGGGGGTTGCATTTTTTTACTGCTCACACTGGAAGCCAAATTGTCTAGACACAGCCCTGGTCTGGACCCATATATACAGGAAATACTGCTAGTGCATGCATGATAATGTACCAGATTAATAACAGCAATAAAATGTAGAAAATAGACCATAGTCCTGTGCAGTATTAGGTAACCTATGTACAGGCGCGGATTGGCCATAGGGCTTCCAGGAAAGATTATGGTGGGCCGATGTGCATGTGGGGCCTACTTTGTTTGCTGACATGTGAGGGGTGGTGCTGCCGCCATGGTTACATGGTATACTTCTGGTGCTGTCCATGTGAGGCCACTTTCAAATTTTTCCAGGGCCACTTTCAGTTCCTAAGATTCCACTTCCCAACTTTGAAAAAAAGTGCGATGGAATATGATGGCACTAAATACATGTTAATAAATTAATTACTATAGAGATGTTACAGCCAATAATTATAAAATCTCTCAGTGTCAAACAGCAGTGGTAATTTGAAACAAATTGTAATACCAAAAGCTTTATTATACATATATTTATTTTCCCTGTGTTTTATTGTTTTCTGTGAACTAATGTGTGTGTTTTTTCCTGTTGGGGCCAGTGTGTTTTCTTTTTTTCTTGCAATGTTTTTCATCTGCTGAGTTGCATCGTGCATGTATGCATGCACCACAATGGTGTTCATACAGAGTCAGACACAAGCACAAAAAAGTGTATTATCAATGTGTTGGCCATTCCTGTGTGGTTACAGGGGGTTGACTAATCAGATGCAAATATAACGTAGTATGGGCATGATGTTGATTGTGGTTGCATATGGTGGATCTCTCACATTGCAAGCCATACTCAGACAGATGATCTACACCTAGCATAGGGTTCGTGAAAGTTACAATGGTGCAACTGATGGTGGATGCACAAAGCATGATTGCAGCATCTGTAGACAGTGAAAGTGGGCATCTCAATGAGTCCTTGCATATTTGGACACACAGATGTACACAAGGGAAGGGCATTGTAGCATCATTAGCAAAAAGAAGGAATCCTGCACCCTTAACAGATTCCACCACCACCACAATAGACCCTGTCCCCATTAGGTCTGCTTCCATAAATTTTCCGGGCTGGTTTTCCATCCCAATTTGCCCCTGCATATGTATAATATATAATTCAAATACACAGTCTGGAACCTGATCCCTAGACGAAGAGGTGGTCCCCAGGCAGTGGGGCCTACGGGGGTTTCCCCTGATCACTGTGGGCCAGTCCAACCCTGCTTGTGCAGGTTTGGTTCCAAGTATACCCAATGCAAAAACATGCAAGACACTCTCCAGAAACAGGCATATGCTCCGCTCTACCTTGGCCCCATAGAAGGTATCTAACAAATGATCTCACACTGGAGGCATCATCTGTTTACAGATCTCCTCCATCGGAAAGCATATGCACTGTGGAGTAATGAATATAGGCAACTCATCTTTGCTATATTATTTTAGTGATGTCATTGGAGATAACAAACATCTAGCATAAATAGCTGTTATGCTGAGCTTTTGATGCCTCCAGCGTTACCAGGAGAATGGGGCATCTGAGGACAGGATATATTTACCTCCACAGTCCAAATGAATTCCCATAGAAACCATCTGTAAACAATCAAGGGAGAGGACTACAGGGAAATGTTTTTTTTTTAGAGAATTGAAACAAAGGGCATTAGGTTTATATACTTTCCCTGTAATTGTCTGTAGAGTGTAATTGCCAGCTATGGGCCATCAGGGTAATGGCTTAGAGAGTTAGCTAATGAGAGGGTCATCTCACAACCCCTTCTATTTCTCCTCTTATTTGTTCCTCACAGTTTCTTCCTTCCATCGGGTGCACATGAGAAAAACTGAAAATGACAAGCAAAGTCTGAGCTCTATGTGTGCACTAGAGTCTGCTCAACCTGCACTGTGCTTAAATAGAGCATTGAAGAGGCCACTTCTTGGCAAATAATCATATTTGGCCCTGGGCCAGTCCAAAACAGCTCTAATTGACATGTATCTCTTTATTTATCCTTCTCAACTAGTATATTTAATAACCACATTTTTCTATTTATTGAATTTTGCCCTACATAAATGCACAGCGAATCTATAAGCTGCAGCATCTAATGCACATTCACTCTTGTTCTAAGTAGTTGTAAAGGATTAACGCTACACAGCACAGAGTGAATGCAGACAGGCTGTATGTACTTTTTATGACTTCATAATTACTTAATACCAGTTCTTAACATTTTCTTTAGGTTAAATGACAAGAGAGATCTCTTTTGGCTGCCTATAGAACAAATCCAGTTGTCGAACAATCAAAAAGATACATTAATCTATGGCCTTGATTCATCTCTGGGTGGGTTGCTTTGGCAACCACCCCTGCTTCCTTTAAAATAATTTTTTAAAGCGCATTTCAAGAGCTACACCCAGCATGAGCCCAGGATAAGAGCAGGCAGGAGCAGGAAGAAAGACCTCAGCTCACTGCATTGCTATTATTACAGTGGGATGATGGATGAGGGTGGGGGCAGATTTGTCAAAGCAACACAGAAAATTGTTACCTGTGTGGAAGAACGGAAATTAAAATTTCCTCTAACTTTCTGTGAAGTGTTTTATTTTGCTGGGAAAGATCTACACGAAAGCTACTACTTAACCCTGGTGAGACCAAAAATAAAAAATAAAATAAAAATCTAACCTAAATTTTAAAGCAGATTAATACACAAATGTTCATATTAGTCCTAAAAAATTGACCTACATTTGTTGCTTGTGATAAAGACACAAGTAGCAACAATATATATTTTTCTGACTTGTCTCAACAGTTCTCGGAAAGAGGTGAGTTGTAAAATAATCAAATTTCACTGTTCTCCAGAATATTTATTCGGATGCAGAATTTTACTCTGGAGGGAATGTATCCAGTAGCGGATCTTGCCACGGGCAAGCAGGACTTTTGCCCGGGGCGCCGCCTTCCGGAGGGTGCGGCGCCATCCGGAGGGTGCCAACGCCATCCGGAGGGCGCCGCACCATGGCAAGATCCGCTGCTGCTTTGCCCTCTGCTGCCCGCTGTGTCCCGCTGCCGCCGCCCGCTGTGTCCCGCTGTGAAGGGAACTAGACGCGTAGTGTCTAGTTTCCCTTCGTGGAGAGGACCTTTGCTGTGCGGTGCGCGATTATGTCACCGCACAGCATTTCAGCGGCGCTACTCTACTGTACAGGGGGCGTAGCTGACCACGCCCCCTGTATGAAGCCACGCCCCTATTTCCCACCCGGGGCACAAAAAGGCCTAGAACCGGCCCTAAATGTATCCTTACACGTTTTTTCTTCCAGCTTAAATTCTTCGGCATCCCTCCATACAATTAATTGAACTGCGCATCCCACCATCTCTATTTTTTTTTTTTTTTTTAATTCAACAATTTTTATTAGATTTTTATATAGAAATACAAAAAAACAGGGAAGACCTTCATGGTACAGACAAACCAAAGACCGGAGAGAAACCGGTATAGTTACAGTGTTCCAACGTAAAGTGCTTTTAAATCACATCAGTGAAATCAACAAATACATATATGGTCGGTAGCTGTGGGCTTGGGTAAAAGGCAAAGGATGGACAATCTTAATCTACATGAGGTCTAAGAAATGATGAAAACAGTACCCGTTTGCGTCTCAGCATACGAAATCATCATATACCCAAGGTCAAGCACCTAGTTTTACCTGAGAGTTCACAGAACATCAATATACCGGAGAGGTCAATGAAGAAGACAGACAGGAAGAGGGGGGGGGGGGGGGGAAACAAATGGGGAAGACAATACAAGTATGATCAGTTCCTGAATGAGTAACGGCCAAAGACATCTTAATTAAGAATAATAAAAAGGCATTTCCGGCATGGTTAGCCATTCTAACCAAAGAGAAGGTTCAGTATCTAATTGGCCTCGGACTAAACATACAGCGTGGGGTATTAAGATTAGTATGATTACATTTCCTAGGAAAAGAACAGGAGGTCTCAAAGGAGCAGTACATAGGCCTAAGTTATCACTAGGCCCTATCGATTTGTCTATATAGGTACCACTTTGTGGTCTCAAATAATTTATAGATGAAAGATTGTATGTCCGGATCTAGAGTATCAATGTACCTCTCCCACTTCTTGGCAAACCGCCTGACCCCCATTTCTATGTCAGGAAGAGTAGCACGCCTCTCAAAATAAATAATTCGGAGGGTCATGTGTTTTACAGCCATCAAAGAAGGGGTAGACGGTTTGATCCAATTATTAAGAATTTGTTTCTTGGCAATTGTCAAAATGACAGAGATTACCGGAGCAATATCTCTATCTTCAGGCCCAAGAGACCATTCCCTAAAATCAAGTAACAAGCAAGCCTTAGGACGTTTTATTAACTGTAAGTTAAATACTGTGTTGAGATAAGCGACCACCTTATACCAAAACTTAGATATTTTCCGGCAAGACCACATATTGTGGTACAAGGTGGCATTCTGCGCAGTACATTTGATGCAACAGCCAGTGTCGTCTGGGACCATGTGTGCCCTCTGATTAGGTGCTATATATGCCCTTTGGAGCGTTTTCAAGTGTACCTCTTGCAAAGAGGCAGAATATAAGGACCTAAAAATGGGTAAAATGTTATCTAATAATTCAGCGCTCGATCCCATATTGGGGATATCTCTGGACCATGAGGACAGCGCGGGTTCCCAGAGCCGGTCTCTATATGAGACCCTAAAGGTGTTTCTGAAATAATTGAGGTGGTAAGGACAATCTTTAGTGAGCACCATTAGGGTGCGCAGCGGGTCTGTGGTAGCCTCAGAAATCATAGGATGAGACTGGGATTGAGCAAAATGCCTAGCCTGTAGGTACATAAAAAATTCCCGATGGGATATACCAAACTTTATCTGGATGTCAGAGAAAGAAAGCACTGCGTTGCCTCCTGGGTCATATATGTCTCTAATAGCTGCGATCCCCTTTTCTCTCCAACTCAAAAAATGTGTGTTATCAAGGCCAGGAAGGAAACATGGGTTACCCCAGAACGTAGTGTGAAGAGAGGTGTCAGGTTTTCTCTGTGCTTTAGTGTGTGTGACCTGCCATGCTCGATATGTATGCCAAAACAAAATATTCTGTTTTATCCCAGATGGGAGGCGGGAGTTTAGGGTGTGTAAGAGTGCAGCAATGGAGAAAGGGTGAAATATGGCCAGTTCAAGTGTCAGGTTCGTAAATACTGATCTGCCCCAAAGCCAGTCTGTGATATACCTGTACATTGCTGCTCTACTAAATAGGACTGGATCCGGGATTCCCATACCTCCCTCTTTACGTAATAGCTGCAATCTAGCGTAGGGGACTCTTGGTCGTTTTCCGGCCCATAGAAATCTAGTGAAACATTGCTTAAGGAAAAGGACATCTTTCTCAACGAGGGCAATAGGGAGCATAAGCAGGAAATAAGCAATCTTGGGAAATATCACAGATTTAATAACCTCTGCACGACCCATAAGAGATAAGGGCAGGGACGCCCAGTCAGTAAGTATTTTAGACACCTTGGACAAAATAGGACCAAAATTAATCGCATATAGATCCGGGAGAGAAGTAGGGATCTGAACTCCTAAATATTTAAGACTATCTCGGGTAACTGGGAATCGGGACAGGACCGGGTATGATGGAAAGAGGGAGGAGTCCCCTGAAAGGAGGAGGAGCTCGGATTTGGATATATTAATCTTGTATCCCACAAAAGAACCAAATTGTTCAATCAGGGAGACAATCGCAGGGATGGACGTATCAGGATGGGAAATAAATAGCAGCATGTCGTCGGCATACAGTGATAATTTTACCGTGGTGTCCATGATTTTTATGCCTGCAAATTCGGGAGAGTTTCTCAGGGAAACAGCTAAGGGTTCTAAAGCTAAGGCAAATAATAAAGGTGACAAGGGGCAGCCCTGTCGTGTGCCACTCTGGATAAGGAAAGGGGAAGAGAGAATACTATTCCCCAAAACTTGAGTGGAGGGAGATTCATATAGACGGGAAATAAGAGAGACAAAGTCCTCAGGTGCACCAAAGCGATGGAGCGTTTCATACAGATTGATAAAGCTAAATATTTATCTTATATAATACCCTTTATGAGGTCTAAGAACACTGTACGCTATCTACGTATGAAGTACCGTAAGGGTACGCACGTTGCGTAACAATCGCTTAGCCGTAGTCGAGACGCTCAAGCGTCACGTTCGCTCACGGCCAAGAGATCACAGGCAGGCACGCTATTGGCTGCTGACTAACTTAATGATTCGCTATAGCGTAGCAGACGCTCGGGACCACGAGGAGATCACCAGCGGCGCTGACGCTCACAATGTTAAACCTTTGTATCTAAACCATAAACAGTGTATTGTGCAGTAAAACCTTAGTGTAATGATAGAGTGTAAATGCAACACAGTATAACCTTATTACCTTTAAAGCTGTTCTAGCGTCACCGACGCTCTGTGAATACTTAACACTATAAGAAATACACAGATACCGTGCTCAGGGTCCAACGCCTAATATATATATTATGAATGATATACTTGCAAAAGAATTAATACAAATACAAATCATACACTACAATATAACATAGACTACCTAACCAGATAACTACACAGGAAATACAATACAATTACTATTTAAGGGAAAATAAGAGAGAAAGAGGAGAAGAGAGAGAGAGAGAGAGAGAAATTGGCCCACAATAACAAGAAGATCAATATAGTTGCGGAGAAACACTTACGCACAAGGGGAAACGATCGCATGCGCCTCGATATCCAGCTCCCGATTATCAGCAATGAGAACCGTTGAAGAGAGTGAACTGGATATGGTCGGCCTGCCTATTTATGCCCCACACACAATACAATTCAATGGTCCCTACAATCTCATTGTTCATTGGACACAGGAATTCGGCTTCGCATTATAACAAAAGGTCATAGGTTGATTCATACAGGTGGGCTGTGACTGCTTCCAAGTGTTCAGGTGGGTGGGATACTGGGTTTCCCGCCGCATGACTAAATAAGAACAAATAATAGTAAATGGACATAAACTTCTTATGTCCATAACTATTCGCACGAGCGATTAATCCGCTCCAAACCAACACCGGAATATTGCTATTTAAATACTCTTCCAATGGGTACCAAACACCACTGTATGACCCCTGTTAGACCCTTCGTACAATACAAAGAGGGATCTCTCTGTTCAGGAACATGCTATGTTAACTAAACTTTCAGAATCTATCAAAGGGACCATGATCTACAAAATACATTATATAGTGAAAATATGTAATGATTGAGTCGCACGCTACGATCACATAAACTCTACCGTAAATACGCATACCGTGCGCCTGCGGGTGCCCGCGACTGTGAGTATGCGCACGTACGGGAGAGCGTACGCATGCGCAGCACGGACCTGTGTGAGGTGCAAATATGGTAGTGTGCATAGAGATATTTTTCTGACTTTGACAGTCCACCCTTTGGCAGTCAACAATAACTGCCACCTTCTAAAACATTTCAAAAAGAGAAAAATATATGTCAGGGGTTAATACATTTACATGGTTGGGTAGGGGAGGAGAGGAGAAGGTAGGAAAAGGGTATGACCTAGTGAGATAGCAGAAGCATGTGTGTATGAATCCGTGTTTGGGGTTCATGTATCATCATGCCGTACGTGTTTTAAATCAAGCTTCGAGGTATTGCGAAGTATACATTTGAATTCCTTCTTATCCCGTGGTACGGGTCTGTGGATGGGCTGTCAAACTTTACCGAGCTCTTTTCGGCTTTGGTTGTAACAAAATGGGGGAGCACATTTTAGTTGATGATACATGAATGGGGGAGATATGTGATTGCTGATATCTGTGCCTGTATTCCCTATCGACTATGTGTGTCATTACCTGAGGGTTGTAGAAATGAAGAAAAGACATAATTACGGTAAATGCGGTGGTATTCTATGTCAGGTAAATGTACATTCGTCGATTGAGGTCTTGTTTGGTGTCTGTTGAATGCAGTCTTCTTTGTGCTTTTGCCCATAAGGTGCGAGCAAAAGCTGTCAATGTCCATAGATTTACAAAAGTGTTGGGCTAGCGTAATTTTAAAATTTCTAGGGAAACTGGGGATCCATGGCATAGTTCATCAAAAATCTGTGTATCAGGTTGTCAAAACTTCTTCTTTAATCCCTCTGTTGTCTGTATATCGGTTCGTCAAATTCCTCGTCCAAGTGGGTCTTTTTACCTTGGAGGAAACGGAAAAACAGGTGAAAGAAAAGGACCGTAGAAATCGCATTTTCATCACATCATTGTTTCTACATTTGGGTCATAAATCAAGTCCATTGGAATTACAGTTTCCTCACTCCTTAAACTCATTACCCTAGTACGACGATTGCACCTTATTAAAGCCTGACCGCATCTAAATATCAAACCAATCGTTATGATAACACCTAAGATACATAGGAGAAACTTCCCAACATCCATTATGACTCCTTGAGCCCAGTCTCCTAAACCAGAGAACCAATTTCGCGGGTTCAACCATGACACCCAACCAGTCAGCTCATTACCTACAGCAGCAAGAGTGAGATTGTGTCTCCTGCGAAATTCCCACTTCAGTTGGAGAATATCGTCCATCTTTTGGTCTATGACCTCGACCGGGTCCTCGGTGCTATTCGTAATATATGTGCAACATTTCACGCCGTATTGTGTTGCCAGTGTGACACAATATCCGCCTGTCACTGCTGTGAGGTAATTAAGAACCATTCTATGCTGTACCAGTTCTGTTTTATAAGCCTGAAGTTCTCTTCCAGTATACCTAAACGTGTCATCATACATTTCAGTGATATTATCTAACAAATTTGCAAGCGCAGATATGTATTTATAATTCAACACTCCTCTGGCGGTGCGAGTGATGTCTAACGCGATTAGAAACTGAATCCCGGTGGATTCATGGATCATGTCAGAGGCCGGATGCTCTGTTCTTTCTATCAGGTGCCGTTTAACTACGTGCTCGTAATGGGTGTGAGTATAAGGAGTTTGGGCAACACGGTGTATGTCTTTCATTTTGTCATGTGATACAGTCATTACTTCAGGCAGTACTTTTCCAATATAACACAATCCTTCAGAGTTTGGGGCAAGCCACTTATACGCCTTTCTCCCGCATATGAAATATGCATCATCGGGGAGAACATATGGGACGGAGTAGGACATAACCATATTACACACCTTCCATGTAAAATCTCCTACCCCTAATTCTTCCATCTGCTTAGTACACGTATCAGGTTGTACGATATGTGCACAGTATCCTGGTGATACCTCTCCAACTCTCGTAATCCTATTTCCTAAGGTATACCTATACCGGAAAGATTTTCCTCTACTGGCTATGTGGCGTATAAGCTCTGTATCTGTAGGCATTCTATCTGCTCTATGCGAAAAGGTCATGGTTTGATTACTCCATGACACTTCCCAATTTCCCGGCTTTCGGGGATTGGAGATGTTAAAACATAATAGGGACCTATCCACATGGTATTGGTGGAGCTTCAAACTAGGAGGGCTGGAGATATTAAACCTCCTGTCCACCGGTCTCCCACCACTTAACTCAAGTACCTCCCCTAACGTTAAAGGAAATGGTACTAGCCCTGATTTGCTATGACCTTGAGGTACTTGAGAGCATACCCAGCAATCTGTTTTATTTAACACACTACCCACTAAGGAGTGATAGTCACTCAATGGATGCCGGTCCATATGGATATTAAAACTGGATTGGCATTTCTTTATGCACCCATCCTCAATGACATTGTTACAGAGCCGACAGATACAGTTTTCTTCAGCTAACAATCCTTCACAATTCCTTCTATGGTCAATGCTATCGGATCGTTTTCTGATACTCGCCTTTGCTTGTTGATTATGTTGTTCTTGGAAAACTACGCCTCCATCTCTGTCATCAGAACCCATTCCAGAACCTCTCTCGACCTCCATGGTACTCTCGCCGGAACAGACTGCTCTGGTCAACATCATGGTCAACAGGAAAATCCGGATCACAGTCTCTTGGGGCAAGTCCATCTTGTAGGAGGAAACGGAGAAGAATGAGAAGGGGGAAAAAAAATAATTTGGGGGAGAGGGGATGGGAAGTTGGAGAAAAACAATAAAAGGGAACAGGGGATCGACAACTGCTTTTGGTCTTGTGATTTTCAATGCTCAGGTGCCGCCTCAATCCTCCTGGAACAGACACTCCAGTGATACAACCTCTACCGTCTGTTCCTTATCACGGGACCTCTCTGGATCAGCAACCTTCTTACAGTGGGACGAATGAACCCAAGTCTCTCTCTCATCAACCTTCAATGCTGTAGTGCTAGTCAATAAGACCTGGTATGGTCCTTCCCATCTGTCAATAAGGCAACCTGAGCGTAGAAAATTCCGTATCATTACATAATCCCCAGGTTCAATGTCATGACAATTACTATCTGGTAAATCAGGAATCACTAACTTCAGATTATCATTTTGATTCCTTAACTGTTTACTCATGTTAATCAAGTATTTTACAGTCACTTCATTGTTACACTTCAAATCATCCTGAGGGTTAATCATAACATGCGGTTGTCGACCAAACAAGATTTCAAAGGGAGACAGATTAAGAGGGGGCCTGGGAGTGGTTCTGATGCTGTACAGTACAATGGGTAAAGCTTCTGGCCATGTCAGTCCTGTCTCTGCCATCACTTTACTCAGTTTATTTTTAATAGTGCTGTTTACTCTTTCCACTTTCGCACTCGCCTGTGGACGGTATGGAGTGTGCAGCTTGCTATCAATTCCCATCAATTTACACATTCCTTGAAAGACATCACCTGTAAAATGGGTACCCCTATCACTTTCGATAATTCTAGGGATACCGTATCTACATACAAATTCCTGCACAATTTTCTTAGCAGTAAACATAGCGGTATTTGTGGCCGCCGGAAATGCTTCGACCCAATTTGAGAAAACATCTATACAAACAAGTACATATTTCAAATTTCGACAAGGGGGTAATTGAATAAAGTCAATCTGTATTACCTGGAAAGGGCCGCCTGCAGGTGGGATATGAGATGGTTCTGTAGGTATTGCTTTTCCGATGTTCTTTCTCAGACAGGTAAGGCATGACATTGCTCTTTTACTCGCATGAGATGAAAATCCTGGGGCACACCAATATGCTCTTACCAACTTGCACATCCCTTACTTGCCCAGATGAGTCAGCCCGTGAGCTGCCTCAGCTAAACATGGAAGGTATGCTCTGGGGGCACCTGCTTTACCGTGTCCATCCGTCCAGAGTCCTGAGGACTCCTGGCCATATCCTTTTGCCTTCCAGACTGCCTTTTCCTGTGTGGAACACAAATTTTGCATCTCACACAACTTCTGTGTATTGATGGTATTAAATACCATCAGTTGTGTGGTGTCTGTCTGTCTGGGGGTAGCAGCTGCTAATTTAGCAGCTTCGTCTGCTCGGCTGTTACCAAGTGATACTGGGTCTTGGCTATATGTGTGTGCTTTACATTTGATAACAGCCACTCTGTCGGGTTCCTGTATCGCTGTTAGAAGCCTTTTTATATGAGCTGCATGCGCTACCGGTGTACCAGCTGCCGTCATGAAATTTCTGAGGCGCCATAGGGCTCCGAAATCATGGACTACCCCGAATGCGTATCTAGAATCGGTGTAGATATTGGCTGATTTGCCCTTAGCCAATTTACATGCTCTGGTTAGGGCGACCAGTTCAGCAACCTGGGCTGAGTGAGGTGGGCCTAGCGGTTCCGCTTCTATGGTGCCTTGGTCATCTACGACTGCGTATCCAGTACACAAGTCTCCCGAGTCTGACTGTCTATGACAACTACCGTCCGTGTAGAACGTAAGTTCTACATCTTCCAGTGGGTTGTCACTGATGTCAGGCCTTGCGGTAAAATTTTGGGTCAAATATTCCATACAATCATGTGTGTCTTCCTTTGTATTAAATTCTCCTTCCCCACCACTCTCATCCTCCACCCTTTGTGCCTGTCCAGGCACACCTGGGAGATATGTTGCAGGATTTAATGCACTGCATCTCCTTATGGTGATGTTTACGGGGGCCATTAGTGCCAATTCCCATCTTGTAAACCGCGCTGATGAGACGTGTCTGGTTTGGGCAGAATTTAACAAGGCTGACACTGCATGTGGGGTATGAATTGTGAGGTTGTGACCTAGCACGACGTCTTCGCTTTTCGTTACTAGCAATGCTATCGCAGCAACGCTTCGCAAGCATGTGTGGAGGGATCGCGCTACCGTATCTAGCTGAGCGCTGTAATATGCTACCGGCCTGCTGGCATCACCGTGCTTTTGGGTTAGTACGCCTGCCGCGCAACCAGCACTTTCTGTTCCGTATAGTTCAAAGGGTTTCCCATAGTCTGGCATACCTAATGCTGGTGCCTGCGTTAGGCACTGTTTAAGTCTCTCGAATGCTGTCTCAGACTCGTCTGTATGCGAAATCCGATCAGGTTTGTTTGAGGAGACCATCTCCTGCAAGGGTAACGCTAGAATGGAAAACCCTGGGATCCAGTTACGGCAATACCCACACATTCCTAAAAATGTTCTGATCTGTTGCTGGGTTTGTGGCAGAGTCATGTCTCTAATTGCTTGAATTCTATCAGCGGTCAGGTGTCTCAGTCCTTGTGTTAGACAGTGTCCCAAATATTTTACCTTAGTTTGGCATAATTGCAACTTGTCTTTGGAAACCTTGTGTCCTGTGTCTGAAAGATGAAACAGGAGCTGTTTCGTATCCTTCAGGGATGCTTCCAATGAATCAGAACACAGTAGTAGATCATCCACGTACTGTATTAATACTGATCCACTCACTGGTTGGAAAGACTGTAAACAATCATGCAAAGCCTGGGAAAATATACTTGGGCTATCTATGAATCCTTGTGGTAATCGAGTCCATGTGTATTGGACTCCTCTGTATGTAAATGCAAACAAATATTGACTGTCAGGGTGCAGAGGTACCGAAAAGAAAGCGGAGCAAAGGTCAATAACAGTGAAAAATTTCGCAGTGGGAGGGATTTGCATTAGGATGACAGCTGGATTTGGCACTACGGGGAACTGACTCTCAACTATTTTGTTAATCCCCCTTAGATCCTGCACTAGCCGGTAACCCCTCCCCCCACTCTTTTTAACAGGGAAGATGGGACTATTGGCAGTGCTGGACGTTCTTACCAGAATGCCCTGTTGTAGCAAGCGCTCTATTACGGGATACACTCCTAACTCCACCTCTGGCTTCAGAGGGTACTGTGGGATTTTTGGAGCTATCCTACCATCTTTTACTTGTACAACTACTGGAGCTACGTTTGCCATTAATCCAGTGTCCTGTCCATCTTTAGTCCAAAGTGACTCTGGTATCTGAGATGTCATTTCTTCTACTTGGGAGGGAGTCCTATTTGTCATAATGGTATGTGACATTAATTTTGATGGGGAGTCTAACATGTCTCGTACTTCCTGAGCGTGATTCTCAGGTATGTCCAAGAATACACCTTCAGGAGTACAATAAATGACGCACCCCATTTTACACAGTAAGTCTCTTCCCAGGAGATTAGTCGGTGCCGATGCAGCCAGCAAAAAGGAATGCTTGGTATGTAAAGGCCCTACTGTAATCTCGGCTGGTTTGCTAACAGGGTAGTGCTGGACTACTCCCGTTACCCCTATGGCTGGAATTGTCTTACCAGTGGTTCTCATGCCCACTGTCGAATTTATCACTGATTTGGCCGCCCCTGTGTCTACAAGAAAGTTTAATGATTTACCAGCTACATTGATTGCAATTTCTGGTTCACTTCCAAGGCTTGCAATCAATTTTACTGGCTGCAGATTACAGGTATGGCCACACCCCTATTGGGTATGGTGACCTCCCTGAATCCCGCTGGCAGCAACTACTTGTGATGGAGTTAATTGGGAGCTACCAGAGGCTTGCCAGTCTCTGTTCGGGGGATATCTTTTTGTTTCCCCTGCATGTGGCTCATAACTCCGTTTCTGCGGACCCTGATCCCAATGTCGTGTGTCGTGTCGTTGTCTAGGGGGTTGGTATGAGTTTCGTGAATTCTCCACTCTACAATCTCGTGCCATGTGTCCCTGTTTATGACAAGAATAACATGTAACCACATTTGACTTACCCATAGGGTTTGGTGATATAAACAAAGGCTGCCTTGTGGTCAGGGCCTGTATATTTACTGCCACTAACTTATCACCTTGTTGTTCCCTGTGTCTGGTGATGTTCCTATCGTGATCAATAGCAGCCTCTCTCAAAGTAGCCACAGACAGACCTCGCCAACATGGTTGTGTGGTCTGTACCCTAGTCTTCAATGACTCTTTTAAACCATCCATCAGTACCGATACTGCTACTTCTCGATGGTTTATGTTTGTTTTAATGTCCTCTATGCCTGTGTATTTTGCCATTTCTGATAATGCTCTGTGAAAATACTCTGCAGCTGTTTCTGACTCCTTCTGTTTAATGGAGAATATTTTGTTCCATTTAACTACGGCTGGGAAATACTCCTTTAACTGTAAACTTATTCTTTTTACATTGTCTTTGTTGTATACTTCTGTAAGAGGTACATCCTGATCTAATCCACAGTCAGCTAAAAATTGAGCTGCGTCGACATTGGAGGGTAAACATGCTCTCAGCAATATCTGCCAGTCTTTATTGTTGGGCTCTACCGTGTTACCTAGGTCTCTGATGTATTTTTGGCTGGCAACTAAGTCTTTTCTAGGGTCAGGGAATTCCGACACTATGGTCCTTAATTCCATTCGGGAAAATGGGCTGTACATGGCAATGTTCCTAACAGGAGTGACTCCTGAAGTGTCTGTTTTCCCATTTGGAACTACTATTACCTTAACAGGATTAACTCTAACAACCTCATTCTGTGTAGATTCTACAGGCTGTGGTGAAATAGTTTCAGCATAGTGTATGGTGCCGTACTTACCCGTTGATACGACCTCACCTATCCCTCCGCTAGGGGCCTTTGTTACTAATCTCGGGGGTGGAGCTGTGCCTACTGTGGTCTCTGCTATGGTGGCTGCTAGAGAGAGCGCTGAAATTGTTGCCGATTCGTCCTCTTGATCACACTCCTGAGGAAAGTTCGAAACAGGGTACAACTTGCACGGGTTAATACTTGCATTGGTTAATTGGTTAACATTATCTTTAACATTTACACAGTTGCTAAGTGATTTTTTGTTACACCTTAATGCATCATTCTCCGCAACCAATTTTTCTCCCGATATATATGGTGGCGGTGGGGCCGTGGCTATCAGTTTTCTGATCGAGCCAGATCCCGCCGCCTGAGCCAATCCTCTCTGTATGTCACCCTCCTGTTGCCACAACTGTAAATAATCATAATGCTTGATTCGTCTCTTTGCTGATTTAATGAGACATATCCTTCTCCTTAAATTCGTTAACACTTCTGTGCTGAAGCTACCTACTCTTGGGAATTTCTCCCCGTCATGTACCGTCATTCTCTCCCATTCATCACATAAAGCTTCTGTGTGACTTCCGTATTTCTCACACATTACGTACCTTGCCGACCCGACTGGTCGGTTCACTGAATCAACCCGAACCGAGGTTGATCGCCCCCTACCTGAACAAGTGGCCCCCATAGTTCGAAGGTGTTGCTTTATTCAGCCAACCCTTACGCAAACCAAAATGTTCAAAATAGGCTGACGGTGAAGTTTACGGAGTACTCCACTCACTTCTCACCACGTTGGCCAGTAACACAATCACTGTATCCAGAGCTGTTGTACCCAACCTAGGGCCCCTGTGAACCTTTATTTACTGGGGCGCGTTCCCCAGCAAGTATCGGTTGTTGGATAGTTCCTGAGTGACCAGCGAACTTCCCTTAAAATAAAAAAATTACACAAATCACGTTAGAATGTACAAATAGCGTTTATGACCTTCGTACACAAATAGTACCGGTCAGGTTTACTAATGCACACAATTACGTGCGGTACAATCGTTCAGCACATAAGCAACTAATCTTATGTACTGAGCGACCAACGGAATCGAAAATTACGGCTGCGAATTCCTTCAGCCAGAGCTTGTATGGCCTATATGGGTGTTGCACCAACCCTTTTAGGTGTTGTGCCTGTGGACTGTATAGCGGACTTCCTTGTCTGCTGTACCTAAACCTGCTGGTCTGCTATGACCTCCTGGTCTGTTACAGTATGACCTCCTGGTCTGCTACACTCTAATGCTCAAATTGTATGTTTTAACCAGGGATGCCTCCCTAGCCACCATGTACGTCACTTACACGCATGTACCTCACGAGAACTCGACTTTTCTTGTGGTTCAACCTCAAAAATTGTAAAAACAAACACTCACTCACCACATATACACTTTTGTTTCTATTTCTATTTCTGCGCAGAAATTTCTCTTTAGACCAGATGTGTTACAAATTAGGAGAAGGATCTATTAATTTAAATTTCGAATGTTAAAATAGATTTGCGCGATTTATCGCCTTGCGTTATTTACCGCGTTGCGCTATTTATCGCGTTGAAAAAAAAAATTAACACTTGTGATTTGAGTTACGTGGGCGTACCCGTACGCTCCGTTGCGTAATATACGCTGCGTGCGTCGGCCCTTGGGTTGCGTACGCAAGTCTCAGTCCTTTGTTAGAGACACGTGTACGCACAGCAAAGATCCACCGTAACACAATTTATACGTTTATCAATGTAGATAATCCTTTATCATCTACCGCGCACCACACTGACTTCGCCTTGTCTCTCAGGCACAGCTGTGTTTGTCTATACTTTAACTATATTACCTTTTTACTCTTAAACTATGAAATAGCGGCAAATCTCTCTTAGCACGTTTATCAATTATACAATAGCAAACAGGAGAGTGATATATGAAAATACACAAATGAAAAAAAAGAAATGCAGATATATATGTGTGCGTGCGTGTGTACGCAAGACAGAAAAATAAACAGTTTTAAAAGAGACTAGCGTGTTGTTCTTACCTCCGGTTCCCGGATTCCTTCAGCACCCTTTACTAAGAGAAGCAGACGCTTATCCAAACAGCACTACGAGGAATATGATCTCCCGCCCTTTGCTGCTGGATAATGTCTGCTGAAATTACCTAGTGCAGATATGTGAAGGACAGGACGAGCCCGCAATTGATAAAGCTAAATATTTATCTTATATAATACCCTTTATGAGGTCTAAGAACACTGTACGCTATCTACGTATGAAGTACCGTAAGGGTACGCACGTTGCGTAACAATCGCTTAGCCGTAGTCGAGACGCTCAAGCGTCACGTTCGCTCACGGCCAAGAGATCACAGGCAGGCACGCTATTGGCTGCTGACTAACTTAATGATTCGCTATAGCGTAGCGGACGCTCGGGACCACGAGGAGATCACCAGCGGCGCTGACGCTCACAATGTTAAACCTTTGTATCTAAACCATAAACAGTGTATTGTGCAGTAAAACCTTAGTGTAATGATAGAGTGTAAATGCAACACAGTATAACCTTATTACCTTTAAAGCTGTTCTAGCGTCACCGACGCTCTGTGAATACTTAACACTATAAGAAATACACAGATACCGTGCTCAGGGTCCAACGCCTAATATATATATTATGAATGATATACTTGCAAAAGAATTAATACAAATACAAATCATACACTACAATATAACATAGACTACCTAACCAGATAACTACACAGGAAATACAATACAATTACTATTTAAGGGAAAATAAGAGAGAAAGAGGAGAAGAGAGAGAGAGAGAGAGAGAAATTGGCCCACAATAACAAGAAGATCAATATAGTTGCGGAGAAACACTTACGCACAAGGGGAAACGATCGCATGCGCCTCGATATCCAGCTCCCGATTATCAGCAATGAGAACCGTTGAAGAGAGTGAACTGGATATGGTCGGCCTGCCTATTTATGCCCCACACACAATACAATTCAATGGTCCCTACAATCTCATTGTTCATTGGACACAGGAATTCGGCTTCGCATTATAACAAAAGGTCATAGGTTGATTCATACAGGTGGGCTGTGACTGCTTCCAACTGTTCAGGTGGGTGGGATACTGGGTTTCCCGCCGCATGACTAAATAAGAACAAATAATAGTAAATGGACATAAACTTCTTATGTCCATAACTATTCGCACGAGCGATTAATCCGCTCCAAACCAACACCGGAATATTGCTATTTAAATACTCTTCCGATGGGTACCAAACACCACTGTATGACCCCTGTTAGACCCTTCGTACAATACAAAGAGGGATCTCTCTGTTCAGGAACATGCTATGTTAACTAAACTTTCAGAATCTATCAAAGGGACCATGATCTACAAAATACATTATATAGTGAAAATATGTAATGATTGAGTCGCACGCTACGATCACATAAACTCTACCGTAAATACGCATACCGTGCGCCTGCGGGTGCCCGCGACTGTGAGTATGCGCACGTACGGGAGAGCGTACGCATGCGCAGCACGGACCTGTGTGAGGTGCAAATATGGTAGTGTGCATAGAGATATTTTTCTGACTTTGACAAGATGGTCCCAGGTGACCAGGTCGAACGCCTTTTCGGCATCAATGGATAATAATACATTAGTATCCGTGGGTTTGGAAAGCTGAAAGGCCTGCATAACAGTCAAGACCTTTCGGATATTGCTCACTGATTGCCGACCCCAGACAAATCCAGTCTGGTCCGTATGCACTATGTCAGGGACTATGAATTTGAGTCTATTTGAGAGGATTTTAGTGAATAATTTGTAATCCGTGTTTAAAAGGGAGATCGGACGATAAGAGCTGGGAGACTCAGGATCCCGGCCAGGCTTCGGGATAACCTTTATGACGGCTGAATTAAAATATTGGGGCAAGGAAGCACCCTGCATAAAAGAATTAAATAAGACAGAAAGAGGTTCGCTCAGTCTAGTAGATAGAATTTTATAGTAGTCATTGGCGAAACCGTCAGGACCCGGAGTCTTCCCAGTCTTCAGTCCACCTATTGCTAGAGAAACTTCCTCAGTGGTGATAGGTGCAAGAAGAGAGGTACAGTGCGACTCTGACATTTGAGGCAGATCAGTAGAAGACCAAAAGCTAGACTTGTGTGTCTGGTTGATAATAGGACGTGCATACAGAGTGGAATAAAAAGACTGTAGCACCTCAGCAATCTCGGCCGAGGTCATTCACTCTCTCCTCACCCAAGGTGGTTGGGTGAGCAGAGAGTGAATGACCACTTTAGGGTGTCTGCCCTTTAATAAACGTGATAACAGTTTGCCAGACTTGTTGCCATATCTGTAAATGCTACAGTCTCTTGAAAATGAATATTTCGCTTCCAATTGAGAAAGGAGGGTATCGAACAGTGTTTTTTGTGTAAGGTACCGTTCTCTAGTAGAAGGGGAGGGGGAGGACTTAAATTCCTGGAAAGCGAGAGTGAGAGCCGCCTGGGCTTCCAAATATTGTGAATTTAAATCTAAATCCCTTTTTTTACTATAGGAAATAATGTGTCCCCGGATAACTGATTTTGACGCCTGCCAGAAAAGAGCAGGATCATCGCTCAGAGTTTCTCCATTGTGCATATGATAATCCAGCCACGCTGCATCTAATGAGGAGCGGAATTTTAGAGAGCCACTTAAATGAGAGGGGAAGTGCCAGGAGCGGAATGGGGATTTTTCTGAGAGGAGCATCAATTTCATCCAGCATAGAGCATGATCTGAAATACAGATATTCTCAATTTTTGAGTCAGCCACTTTTGAGAAAAGGGATTCAGATAACAGCAGATAATCAATCCTCGAGAACGTGTGGTGCGCAGCTGAGAGACATGTAAACTCCCTTTCTAATGGATAGCATGCGCGCCACACATCCACCAAGGACAGCTGCGAGCAAATATAGGGGATACCAATACGCGGTAGCGAGGGGGGAGTGCGGGGGGGAGGGGATTTATCCATGGTTGAAGAAGAATATATATTAAAATCTCCACACAGTATTATGGGAATTTCAGAGTAACTTAGTAGCTTAGTGACCATGTTCGTATAGAATTGCCTAGAGTACTGATTAGGGGCATAAATATTACAAAGCAGGAACCTGGATGCATACAATGTGACATCTGCCAATACATACCTACCCTGAGTGTCATCTATAATAGCTTGGACAGAGATAGGGACCGTGTGTCGTGCTAATATAATCACTCCTCTAGCCTTAGAAGAGAAGGAGGAAGAGGCTACCACAGACCAACCCATAGTGTTCAGTTTTACCACCTCATTTGGCATAAGGTGAGATTCCTGAATGAAAACAACATCCATGCCCACCTTCCGAAGATAGAGCAAAATCTTTCTGCGTTTAGCTGGGGAGTTGATCCCTCCCACATTCCACGTGCCTACACTCAGACTAGCCATGCATCAAATGACCTGGGAGAACCTGAAAACATGCACAGTAACCATAATATCTACAGCCGTCGAGAAACAAATACCAAACATACCGGGGTGGACACATAAGGAAAAGAAGGGGAGGGGGAGAAGAAAAGAAGAACAAAAACATAGAAAACACACAGAATATAACATTAAAATTGTGAAAGAAAGTCCTGCTAAGGACGATCATAACTTCAGAAAACAAGAACAACCGGTTCGAGCAAGCACAGAGGCCGTCATAGACCACCACTGAGCCAGCCAGAATTTGATAACCTGAGAAAAAAAGTGAGGGAGGGGACGCCCTTACCCACCCTCGGCAACATATTATATTATATGAAAATATATCTAAGAAAATTAACCAGAAAATATCAGAGCACACAGAGCATGTTACAGAAAAAGAAAAATGCAGCCTGTCACATAAATAAAAGGATGGAAATATCTCCTCTAAACATATGTAAACATTCTAGAAAGATTGCATTTCCAGGAGAAAACAGCAGATGTATAAGAAAAATCTAAAACATAAAACAAAGTAAAATGGTTCGGCCCGTTGTATAAGACCAAATGCTCTTTTGTGGGGAAAAACACCTGCAGCAGCTTCTACCGCAATAATTAAATTATATTAGATTGGCGGGCATCGCCAGAAACAGAGAAGTCCAGGAACAATACTCAGCCATCCCTCTCCAGGGTGTCGTCCACCTGAGATGAGTCGTCATCTGCCTGGGAGGCCTCGGAAACATAAGCCTCTGCATCTGCAAGGTTTGTAAAGTCTCGAAAAGAATTTCCATCAAACAGACGTAGTCTTGCAGGGAAGAGCAGAGCAAATTTTTTATTCGCCTTTACCAAACGAGAGCAAAGGGGGGTAAATTCTCGACGGGCCCGGGAAACCTCCGCGAAGTAGTCCTGGAAAATGGCCAAACGAGCTCCCTCCCATTGTAAATTTCTATGCTTCCTGGATGCCGACCATATTGCCTCCTTATGGAGAAAGTTCAGACATTTAAATATGACCACACGTGGTCTGCTATTAGGTGCAGAACGTGGGGGACCCAGTCTGTGGGCTCTCTCAATAACTAAGCCGGTGCATTCATCTTGGATATGCAGTAAATCAAGGAGGGACGTTTGCAAAAACAGAGTCAAATCAGGACCTTTCAGTGACTCAGGGAGCCCCAGTACCCGAAGATTCGATCTCCTCGATCTATTTTCAAGATCATCAACCTTGTTCAGCAGTTGAAAGTGAGATTTCTGGAGCTCATCATATCTGTGCTTAAGATCCCCAACATCCTGAAAAGTCTCCCCCAGCCTTTGTTCATTTGTAAGAACAGTCTTGATGAGCTGCTTGATTTGGGATTTTAGATCTTTTACTGCCTGCTGCATTTTAACAGCATGTGCATCCATTGTAGGCTCCATGGCATCCCTAACAGCTCTTACTACATCAGCATAAGTCACTGTAGAGACAGGGGTACAGTCAGGCTCACCTGAGGGAGAAGTGTGTTTTGCAGAAGCCTGTTTGGTGCTGCCAGCAGCTTGCAGACTCGTTTGTGAGTTAGATGCGGCGGCCATCTTGGATTCTCCCGGCAGTTTTTCAGACCTCGATCTTTGGACTTTAGGGGGCATAGGGGAGGACAGAAATCTCTCCATCCAGTTCTCTACACCTTCCCACTGGTATTGTGCGACCGGCGCGGAGAAAAGCCGCGAATTGGAGGCGCTGTGTGCTCCGGTTGCCGAGGGTGCAGGAGAGCTGCAGCAATCAGCTTCTCCTCACATGGGCGCCGGTACCGGAAGTCTCCCACCATCTCTATTTACAGCATACTTACTGACTTCTCCCGGAGAGAGCAGCCAGGACGGCTCAGCAGGGGGTGAAGCAGGGCAATCATGAGCAGAGAGGGCGGGGCGGAGGCGGACAGGGGCGGGTGGAGGCGATATGGGGGCATGGTTACAGTGTTGTGTCATTTAAGCCACGCCCCCTGCAGTATAAGGCCTGTAATATCGGCATTACAGAGCAGGGGGCGTGGCTATGATGAAGCGATTCAACAAGAATCGTGTCAGCACTGCCCGGGCCACCCACTTTACTCATTAAGTGGGCGGCAGGCAGGGGGGCTCTTCTGGGGGGCCGGGAGGGTCACCCGATTTTTGGGAGCCTCCCGGCCATTCTGGTAGAGTAAGCAAGTATGATTTACAATTTTTCAAAGTTGTGAATACAAATTGCGCAAAACCCCAGCTCAACTGCTGCCTAGGACAAAAGGAGGCTCCACAAATCTCCCAATACAATTAACCTCAAAGAACAGAAAAATAGTCCCAATAAGCGCAAATGAACCAGTTCTCCTATAAATGTGAGGATGATGCTTACTTTTTCAATTCAATCCATTTCCTCTGGTCAATTCCAGATTTTTTTGTACTCCCTCTTATAAAACTCTTTATCTCGAGAAAAGAGAAGAGTAATCATGCAATACAGCCTTGAAAATGGGAAACAATTTATTTTTACATCAAACTTACAATAAACATAAAAAGACAAGCGTATCACCACTTTTGTGGTAAGGGGGGTACATCACTCCTTCATGGCCAAATACACCATCTGGATATTCCTTGAATATGGTTGGTAATGTTGGCACAGATATTTTAAGTCTAGATGGTACGGTATCTTACTTTAGAGATAGCAGCTAACTTTCTCTGTCTCCGTTAACAACTGCAGGAGCATGTCATTCTCAGGCTGTAACAGAGAGGCTAGGCTCACACACATAGTAAAATGACTTAACGTGACAACCTTGATAAAAAGAATAGTCTAGCATGTGCATAACTAGAAACCCTTAGGGCATTGGGGGTGATTCAGAGTTGATCGTAGCTGTCCTAAATTTAGCACAGCTACGATCAGGCACACTGAAATGCGGGGGTACGCCCAGCACAGGAATAGTCCACCGCGCATATCTGGCCCGACCCCCCCCCCCCCGCAGAAGTACAAAAGCATTGGACAGCGGCAATGTTTTTGTACTTCAGGAGTAGCTCCCAGCCAGCGCAGCTCCTGCGCGCTGCCTGGGAGCTACTCTTCGCTGCCCAGGTCGCAGCAGCTGCGTGTGATGTCACGCAGCCGCCGTGGCCTGCCCCCCGCTCGTTCCAGCCATGCCTGCATTGACCGGACCGCGCCCCCTAAATGGTGGCTTAACGCCGCCGTCCCGCCCCCTCCCTCCCTCCCAGTGACCGCCTCTGCCTGTCAATAAGGCAGAGGCGATCGTAGGCCTAAGACAGCCGTCGGCTGTCTGCCATGCACCGGCGCACTGCGGTGTCGGCACATGCGCAGTTCAGACCTGATCGGTTGCTGTGCGAAATCGCACAGCACCAATCAGGTCTGAATTAGGCCCATTGCCCCTTTGTGAGGATTGTGCTTATCAAAGCTTGTAAGTTCACCGGTTGTGCAGGAACATAAGTCCTTAGTGACTGTTAAATAAAACCTTACTCTATGCATTTTGGCAATATATAATTTATTACCAAAGAATGCCCGCATTGGTGAGGGTACCATCTGCACCAAACGGCACAACTGCATGCAGAGTTTGAAAGTCCTGATATTTAGATATAGTTTTTATCTGTTTTACTTGTCTGTTATATGAATAATACTGTTACTATTCATGTGATTGCATAGTTATGCATATGCATTAACAGCGTGATCACTTACTGTATTTATAAATATATTGTCAATTTTATTAAATAATTTGTTTATATTTGTAAGCATGGCTAATTGTGTTTTTTTGTTATGCAAGTCAACAGCGTCTACTGTACTGTTTAATAACAACTGTATACCTACACTCCGCAATAGCACAGAGGTGTGGCTTGGCAGTGTTACAACGGGTTTACACTGTCCAGTTATTGCTGGGTCAACCCGGGTCGCCCCTTAGTGTAGGAAAAACCAGAGTCGACTGACCAGGCAATCCAACCCGAATATCGAGCAGGGTTTAACACAGGAGCTTCCCCGGTTAAGGGACAGTGTAAACTGGTACAGCAAGGGGAGATCCAGATTGTATGTCATCTCCAAGTACCACCTGAAGAGTTCCACTGCACATGGGTGAAGTGTGAATGGCAGTAAACCTGGTCAGCGCTGCAGTGCGAAAGTGGTATGTCCTGGGTCATACCTGGTTTGGAACCATATTCCAAATTCCGGGTCAGACCTGGGACTTTGGTGTAAAGAGGTATTAGTAGTAGTGATGTGCACCGGGCATTTTTCGGGTTTTGTGTTTTGGTTTTGGATTCGGTTCCGCGGCCGTGTTTTGGATTCGGACGCGTTTTGGCAAAACGTCACCGAAATTTTTTTGTTGGATTAGGGTGTGTTTTGGATTCGGGTGTTTTTTACAAAAAAACCTAAAAAACAGCTTAAATAATAGAATTTGGGGGTCATTTTGATCCCATAGTTTTATTAACCTCAATAACCATAATTTCCACTCATTTCCAGTCTATTTTGAACACCTCACACCTCACAATATTATTTTTAGTCCTAAAATTTGCACCGAGGTCGCTGGATGGCTCAGCTAAGCGACACAAGTGGCCGACACAAACACCTGGCCCATCTAGGAGTGGCACTGCAGTGTCAGGCAGGATGGCACTTCAAAAAAATTGTCCACAAACAGCACATGATGCAAAGAAAAAAAGAGGCGCACCAAGGTCGCTGTGTGACTAAGCTAAGCGACACAAGTGGCCGACACAAACACCTGGCCCATCTAGGAGTGGCACTGCAGTGTCAGGCAGGATGGCACTTCAAAAAAATAGTCCCCAAACAGCACATGATGCAAAGAAAAAAAGAGGTGCACCAAGGTCGCTGTGTGACTAAGCTAAGCGACACAAGTGGCCGACACAAACACCTGGCCCATCTAGGAGTGGCACTGCAGTGTCAGGCAGGATGGCACTTCAAAAAAATAGTCCCCAAACAGCACATGATGCAAAGAAAAAAAGAGGCGCACCAAGGTCGCTGTGTGACTAAGCTAAGCGACACAAGTGGCCGACACAAACACCTGGCCCATCTAGGAGTGGCACTGCAGTGTCAGGCAGGATGGCACTTCAAAAAAATAGTCCCCAAACAGCACATGATGCAAAGAAAAAAAGAGTCGCACCAAGGTCGCTGTGTGACTAAGCTAAGCGACACAAGTGGCCGACACAAACACCTGGCCCATCTAGGAGTGGCACTGCAGTGTTAGGCAGGATGGCACTTCAAAAAAATAGTCCCCAAACAGCACATGATGCAAAGAAAAAAAGAGGCGCACCAAGGTCGCTGTGTGACTAAGCTAAGCGACACAAGTGGCCGACACAAACACCTGGCCCATCTAGGAGTGGCACTGCAGTGTCAGACAGGATGGCACTTAAAAAAATAGTCCCCAAACAGCACATGATGCAAAGAAAAAAAGAGGCGCACCACAGGTATAGAATGTAGATGGATAGTATACTTAATGACGACACAGAGGTAGGTACAGCAGTGGCCTTCCGTACTGCTATATATAGTATACTGGTGGTCACTGTGTCAGCAAACTGCAAAACTAAAATGCACCACAGGTATAGAATGTAGATGGATAGTATACTTAATGACGACACAGAGGTAGGTACAGCAGTGGCCTTCCGTACCGTACTGCTATATATAGTATACTGGTGGTCACTGTGTCAGCAAACTGCAAAACTAAAATGCACCAGAACTGCTCATTTGCCATACAGACTTAACTGGTACCCCTCATATATCCTACCCGGACCCCCCCAGCACTGAACAGGGCGGTTGCGGAGCCGGCGGGTGCCCCCTGGACCCGTGCGGGTTGCGGCCTTCCCTGCCAGCTGGAGCTGGGACCTCGCGTTTGGAGCTGCCCCGGACCGGAAGTGCGGCGCCCTGCGTCGGAGAGACGGGCTGGAGCTGTCCCCTACACCCCCTGAGCCCCCGCACCACTCACCACGCGTCACCCCGTCCTGGTGAGTCTGTACCCGGACGATACGCTCTGTGCGGCGGGTCCCTGTGTACCCGGCGGCTGGCTCCGTAGCGAGAGTGCGGCGCCGGTCACGTGATACCGTTCCCGGGGCCGGACGCGGCCACTGATATAGTTCAAGCTCACAACGTGCCCCAGGAGACCCCACCTGAGCTCCGGGGACGCCAGCCACTGCCACCACTGGAAATATCCCGCATGCAGGGGATACATAAGGCCCATTACAGGCACCTGGAGACAGCAGCCTGGCGGCGCCATTTTAGACCCTGGCAGACATCACTGGCAATTGGCAAAGGTGCCCATACTAAGAGAGGCTGCTCTGGGGTGCTTTATAGCCCTGCTGCCAAATAAGGTGTAGGTGATAGGGGCTGTCAACACAGGATTCCAACCACCCCACTAGTTATAGGGGACGAGCTGCACATTCTTTGCCTGACATAGGGAACTGAAGCTCTCCCTGGTGGACCCCTGCTACATCTCACCTCCCCTACTGCTACACTTGCTTGTATTATAACAAAATAAATTGCCTACAACTAGCCACCGCTGGGTGACCATCATGTCCCCACCCACAAAATAATAGACGCCTCCTCCTGCAGTCATGTAGGGCCGTCTCGAGGGATGATGGCTGACGCCTTCTAACACGTTCTACTACCAAAATGACCACAGATCTGTTTTGCTGATTCTGCAATAACTTGCTAGACCCGACACGATAACGCATCCACCCGGACATGTCTGTAACTGCGCGATTCACCAAACGCATCCACCACTGCTCCTGACACTCTCTTCCGTATGGTGGCGACTTAGGGATCAGTGAATATCAGCCCCAAGCTCTGGGATATGGGACCGAGGGAGTGCTCAAAGTGTGACCTGTGATACGGAATCGCCCAATACATCTGCCCCAACGCCTGTCGCACAGGTTTCGACGCCCACATCTCCTTCTTACTACCTATGAGTCGCAGGAAACGTAGGGGAGTGAAAACCTCTATTTGTCAGTCTGAAGTCATCCCCCACTCAGACCTAAGGCGGTTTCTCAATCTCCGGAAAGATACAGTTATGTCGACTCCACCGACGCCTCCCTCTCCGGCACACTCCGAGAGGGCGGAGAAGCAAGGCGAAACCAAGGTGACTACACCAGATAGGAACTCCACTGGACAGCAAGACATGCAGAAAGTCCTCACCCTCCTGCAGACCTTGCCCACTAAGGCGGACTTCACATCTTTGGAGAGTAAACTCCGAGATGTGGTCCACTCTGAGGTGTCCTCACTTCGGTCTGAACTGACTCAGCTGGGTTCTCGAATTGAAACATTGGAGACCAGGGGAGATGAATCCAACGCTTTCCAACACGCACTGGTGGATACTATCAGACTTCAAGCAGAAGAGATTCAGAACCTGCACGACCATCTTGATGATATAGACAACAGGGGACGTCGGAATAACCTGCGAGTGAGGGGCATTCCCGAAGACATACCACAGCAAAGCATCTCAGATGTCCTCAACAAGATCTTTGGCGCAGTCCTGGAAACCAACCCGAACTACCCCATTGTTTTCGACAGGGCACACAGAGCACTGCGTCCCAGAGGCTTGCAGTCCGACCGACCAAGAGACATTATTTGCCGACTTCACTGCTACAGCCAAAAAGAAGAGATAATCAGGAAACTCCGGAACGCAGGAGACCTAGACTTCAACGGCGCACCTATCCAGGTCTTCCAGGACCTTTCTCGCCACACCCTACAGTCAAGACGTCAACTAAAACCCCTAACAGATGCTCTCCGTAAAAACAACATCAAATACAGGTGGGGTTTTCCCTTCAGCATCACAGCGACCAATGACGGCAGGTCTGCAACGATTCGGACCCCCGAGGATGTCGCCCCCTTCTGCTCCACCCTATCTATTGACCCAGTACAGGTCCCTGAGTGGCAATCCGTAGGCTTGAGGATACGCCCCCCCCAACCTCCCCGGGCTGACATACCTTTCCAAACAGTGGGATCTCCTTCAGCAGCACAGAAAAGGAATCGCTCCCTTCCGTCCCCTCAATCTTCATCTTCTCCCTCGGCTGCGAAGACCTGATCGCCCCACCTTTAAAATGGCAACCTTTCCTCGCTACGCAGGACTGACGGGCACGGAGAGGACTACTTCATTATGTCAAGTCCCCATAGGAGGGCCCATGGCTCCTATATGAAGACTGCCTCCCTTGAGACACCATGCAGTTGAGGGGCGCGTTGCCTCCCGGACTCCCGCCTCTATATTTGACAGTCCCGTCATGCCTGAGGGTCTTAGACATTTTAACTTCCCGAATAGAGTGAGATTTAAGCAACTCTGACACGGTATCTACTATATTATTGTAGCTCGGGCAATGTACTGTTCCGAATGTGATGGCATGCAATGTTCATATTATTGTGGTTATTAATTATGTTCCATTGATATAGTTCGTGTGGGAGGGCGGATCCGTCCCCCCCGTTGTTACCCCATTTGCACGGCAATGTTTGGTCCTGGAGCGACCGACGGGGACACGGTCCCCGTTGTTTGTATCGCCAGGAGCGGTGTTACGTCTTCACATGTTCAACTGTTCTATATTGCTATGCTCTTCTGTTCTGTTGTTCTCCCTCTATCCCTTTCTTTCTCCCCTCCTCTCCTCCAGGTTCTCTCTTCCCTTCCAAAATTACCTAGACTCACCAATGCCCAAACCCTACTCTATGCTGCTGGGATCTCGGTAAGACCAGATTTACTATTTCTTTTTGGAACGAGTAAATGGCATTACTAAAAGTGGTTTCTATTAATGCCCGGGGACTCAACATTCCTGAGAGGCGGTCAAGGGCCTTACGAGAATTGAAAGCCGAAAAAGCAGACGTTGCCTTTGTGCAAGAAACTCACTTTAAAGAGGGAGTGGCCCCCTCTCTCGGGAATCGAGACTTCCCTACAGGGTATTTTTCCAATAACGTTGATGGTAAGACATTGGGGGTAGCGATTCTGATCGCCAAGCATGTTACCCTCGCTGAGGTTGTTTGTCATCAACTTGTCCCCGGCAGGGCTCTACTTGTAAACTGCACCATCGCTAATAGAGCTCTTACATTTCTCAATGTTTATGCCCCCAATAAGGCACAGCCAGGCTTTTTGGAAACTAACGCTAGCCCAACCTCATATTAATGGGATTCTGCTTTTTGGCGGGGATTTGAACTGGTCTTTGGAGCCCCGATTAGACTCCTCCAACCCCTCCCCAAGGTATTTGGATAAATTACACCGTAGGGTCCGGAAGATCCTACATAACTTCCAACTTATAGATGTCTGGAGGATACAACACCCCTCCACTAGGGATTTTAGCTTTTATTCACACCCTCACAACACTTACACTAGGATTGACTACTTATTTATCCCGCATAGATTTTTGCACCTGGCCGAAGTATCTGCTGTGGGCAACATGTCCTGGACAGACCATGCTCCTGTCTCTCTGGGGGTTCGCCTGTCCCCTGCCCGCCCGAACTCCTACACGTGGAGACTAAACGAGATGATCATCCAGGACCCTAGTTGCCAGCAGCAGATCAGAGAGGCGATAGCCGATTATATTGAGGTCAACGACACAGAGGAGATCTCTAAAGTGGTAGTTTGGGAGGCACACAAATGTGTAATAAGAGGAAAACTCATTCAACTGGGCGCCCATATGAAAAAGACAACATATGGCGGCACAGGAGGCCTTGTTACAAAGAATTCAGGCATTAGAACTTCTCCATAAATCCACCATGTCAGATGAAAACCTTCAATCATTATTAATGGCTCGGAAGGAATTAGACTCGCTTATGTCCCACAGATTGAAGTTAGAGGCTAGAAAATGTCGCAGTCGCTATTTCCTATGGGGGAACAAGCCTGGGAAGCTGCTAGCGCGGGCTCTCCAGGCTCAACGCGCAGCATCTTTTATATCTAAAGTAAAATCCCATACGGGAACAACACAACACACCACGACAGAGATAGCAGCAGCTTTCCGACATTATTATACCCAATTATACAACCTAAGAAGCTCCACGGAGGCGGAATCTGATCTTCCCCGAAAGGCCTCGATTGCAGAGTTTTTAAGGGAAATTAATTTCCCCACTCTTACACCTGAAGAAGTCGAGTCACTTGAGAACCCCTACACTCTGGCAGAGCTCGAGGAAGCGGTTAAAACCACCCCAAATGGCAGGAGTCCGGGCCCCGATGGCTTCTCTCTAGCCTACTATAAGACATTTGGAGATGTTTTGCTACCTATGATGCTTAGAGCTTTTAATCAGGTTTCAGACCAGTCCTCCTTCTCCCCCCAGTCTATGCTCGCACACATCACAGTGATCCATAAGGAGGGCAAAGACCCGTCACACTGTTCCAGCTATAGACCCATTTCCCTACTAAACGTAGACTTGAAGCTCTTCGCCAAATTAATGGCGAATCGCTTAAAACTCTTCCTTCCAAAACTGATACACTCGGACCAGGTGGGTTTCGTCCCGGGCCGCGAGGCCAGGGACAACACCACGAAGGTTCTTGATTTGATTCATTACGCTTCAACTTGTAAATCCCCCTCCATTCTCCTCTCAACAGACGCAGAAAAAGCGTTTGACAGAGTTGACTGGGATTTCCTATTGGGGGTGCTGGAACACATGGGCATGGGCATGGGCATGGTGGGCCTCCAGAGAATTAGGGCTCTGTATTCTGACCCCGCTGCCCACGTACGTATCAACGGTGAACTATCAGACCCGTTCCAGATACGGAATGGGACTCGTCAGGGGTGTCCTCTGTCACCACTTATTTTTGTGCTATGCATGGTGTTATGATTCCAGCACTCTGGTCTGAGGTGGTCCTATTGCAAGGACCGGAGCACTGGAACGGAATGCTGGGGAAGGGAGCGGGAATAGAAAGTAGCCCCTGGCGCCCTAACTCCGTTGTCTCGCCCGTGTGGTCAGAAATCCCCTGCGAGACTATGGTTGCTTGAGCCCATGGCAGCCGCGTTTGAAGGGCGGATTATGTCTGCCCAACTCCGATGCCCCCTCAGGTCTTAATGGGAGACAAAGGGAAATCCGAGACAGGGTGATAACAAGGGGCCCTCTGACTAAACAACCAGGCCAGGGGCTACAAGCTAACTGACTAAACCTGAGGTATGTGCGGTAACCCGCCAGGGAAAAGGACAACCAAAATCCACTAGTCCGTACTCCTACCCAGCACCGCTGGATACCAGAGTGGATCTGTGGGAGCGGAATCCTCTGCAAAAGCTCCGGAACACAAATAATAAATGATAAATAATTAAGCGGCCCAAGCCGCAACACACGGCTACGCCGTGACTCACGAACACCACTGGATGTTCAAAGGTGCTCAGTCAGGACTCCAGGAACAGATGACGACTTCCGAGTACAGGACAACTGAGAACAGGAACGACCGGATACAGCAGGACTGGAAACACTTTCAGCAAACAGATTCAGCATTCAGGAAGCTATTACCGGCGTCTGTGAGAAGCCCAGGAAGTGTATTTAACAGGGAGTCCTCCAATCAGCTGTTTGGAGGCTGATTGGATTAAATGCCATACAGCTGCCAAGCTGCATGGCCAGGAAAACAGACATCTCATTATTTAAATTGAACCCAGCAACGGGGAACGCAGTCCGTAAGTGGCGTCCCCGTTGCTAGGGTCCGTGCGGCTCCGTGCGCCCGGCGTCTAGCGTTGCCAGGGAGCCGGCGGCTGTACGCGCACGGCGTTCCTGGTTGCTAGGCGCCGGGCCGCAGCGACGAGCGGACCCCGGCGCCTAACAGTACCCCCCCCTTGAGGAGGGGTCAAGGAACCCCTAAAGCCAGGTTTCCGAGGAAATTCCTGAAAAAATGCCCTCTTGAGCCTCGGGGCATGGAGATCCTTATCCAGGACCCAAGACCTTTCTTCTGGACCATAGCCTCTCCAGTGCACCAGAAAATAAAGCCGACCCCGGGACAATTTGGAATCGAGAACCTTCTCTACCAAGAACTCCTGATGACCCTGTACATCTACTGGTGATTTCCCCTGAGAGATCTTCCGAGGAAATCTACTGGATGAAACGTATGGTTTCAACAGGGAGCAATGGAACGTATTTCCGATCCGGAGAGCTCTTGGTAAACGTAACCGGAAAGCAACTGGATTGATTTTTTTAATAATATGAAATGGTCCAATAAATTTGGGGCCCAATCTAGCTGAGGTTTGTCGAAGTTTAATGTTACGAGTCGACAACCATACCCTATCTCCCACCTTAAAAGTGCAAGGCCGCCGGAGCCTGTCAGAAAATTTTTTCTCTCGAAATGCCGCTTTTCTGAGAGCAAGGTGCACTTTTCTCCAAATGAGTCTGAGATGAGAGGTTAAGGTTAGCGAGGAGACAGAGGAATGTTGAAAAAAAGAATTAGCTCTGGGGTGAAAACCAAAAACTGAAAAGAATGGAGACACATTAGTGGAGGAATGACAAGAATTGTTGTACGCAAACTCCGCCAAAGGAAGAAACTCGGACCAATCATTCTGGAGTTTGGCTGAGTACAAACGCAAATACTGTTTTAATGATTGATTAACTCGCTCGGTCTGCCCGTTGGATTGGGGATGGTAGCCGGACGTTAAAGACAATTTCATCTTTAATGAGGCACAAAAAGACTTCCAAAATTGTGCAATGAATTGTGGACCCCGATCAGAAACAATATCAGTGGGTAACCCATGAAGTCTGAAAACATGGCGGAGAAACAAAACTGCCAATCCCTGGGCAGATGGCAGTCGGGGAAGAGCAATGAAATGGGCCATCTTGCTAAAACGGTCCACTACCACCCATATGACTCGGAATCCGGCTGACAGAGGGAGGTCTACCACAAAATCCATGGAAATATGAGACCATGGCCTGAGAGGAACATTTAAGGGCATAAGTTGCCCGATAGGCAAGGAACGGGGAACTTTATGCTGTGCACAGACCTGACAAGAAAAAACAAACTCCTTAATGTCTTTAGAAAGACCAGGCCACCATACTGAGCGGGAGACTAATTCCAAAGTCTTAGAGATCCCCGGATGCCCGGCAACTTTGCTATTGTGAAACTCAGTCAAAACAGTAGCTCTCAAAAACTCAGGGACATAAAGACGACCAGCAGGAGTATTCCCAGGAGCTTGATGTTGAAGCTGCTTTAACTGGGTAAATAAATCTTGTGTGAGGCCTGCCCAAATGGCTGAAGACGGAAGTATGGGAGTAACAGGACTGTTATTATGAACTGGAAGAAAACTGCGTGACAGGGCATCCGCCTTGGTATTCTTGGAACCTGGCCTGAAGGTGATAATAAACTTGAAACGAGTAAAAAATAAAGCCCAACGAGCCTGCCGGGCATTCAGCCGCTTAGCTGATTCGATGTACTGAAGATTTTTGTGGTCAGTCAATACTGAAATGGTATGTGTTGCTCCCTCAAGCCAATGCCTCCACTCCTCGAAAGCCCATTTAATAGCCAGTAACTCCCGGTTACCAACATCGTAGTTGGATTCAGCGGATGAGAATTTCCTGGACATAAAGGCACAAGGATGTAATTCTAGAGAGTCCGGATCCTTCTGGGATAGGATAGCCCCCACTCCAACCTCCGAGGCATCAACCTCAACAATGAAGGGCAATTCTGGGTTGGGATGTCTGAGGACTGGGGCTGAGACGAAAGCTTGTTTCAAGGCCTGAAAGGATAACTCAGCTTCACGTGACCAGTTGGTAGGATCCGCTCCCTTCTTAGTCAGTGCCACAATGGGAGCAACCAGGTCGGAAAAAGAATGAATAAATCTTCTATAATAATTCGCAAACCCTAAAAAGCGCTGAATTGCTTTTAAGTTGGTGGGTTGCGCCCAACTAAGGATGGCTTGGAGCTTCTTTGGTTCCATACAGAATCCCCGAGGGGAAATAATGTACCCTAAAAAGGATACCTCCGTGACATGAAACTCACACTTCTCCAGCTTGGCATATAGGTGATTTTCACGTAATTTTTGAAGAACCTGACGCACCTGGGTAACATGTTGTTCACTAGAGTCAGAATAGATCAGGATATCGTCTAAGTAAACGACCACGAATCTTCCAAGAAAATCACGGAGCACATCGTTAATGAGATCCTGGAAAACTGCCGGAGCGTTAGACAAGCCGAACGGCATCACCAGATACTCGTAGTGACCCGACTGAGTACTGAACGCCGTTTTCCACTCATCTCCCGACTTGATTCGGATGAGGTTATACGCTCCCCTCAGGTCAATCTTAGAAAAAATCACAGCCGAACGCAGCTGATCAAAGAGGACAGAAATCAGCGGCAGAGGGTAAGTATTTTTAACTGAGATCTTATTCAGGGCTCTAAAGTCGATGCAAGGTCTGAGTGATCCATCTTTCTTCTCCACAAAGAAGAAGCCTGCACTTAAAGGGGATTTAGATGGCCTAATAAATCCTTTCCCTAGGCTCTCCTTAACATACTCATTCATGGCCGCAGTTTCTGGTCCGGACAATGCATATAACCTTCCCTTTGGCAATGTGGCACCAGGAATTAGCTCAATAGCACAATCATAAGGCCGATGGGGAGGCAGAATGTCCGCATTGCCCTTGGAAAATACATCAACAAAGTCCTGGTATTCCACGGGAATGGGTTCGGGAATGGCAGCAGCTATTCTGACGGGAAACGTAATACATTCCTTATTACAAATGGTACCCCATTGTGAGATCTCCCCCGACTGCCAATCAATGATGGGATTATGAAAGGCCAGCCAAGGGTGACCCAGAACCACTGGAACTGCTGGGCAATGGGTAAGGAAAACTCAATCTTTTCGGAATGAAGAGCTCCTACCGTAAGTAGTACAGGGGGTGTACAGAGGGAAATAACCCCATTGGACAAGGCACTCCCGTCTAAACCATGCATGGTGACACACCTACCCAAGTTTAACTGAGGAATACCTAAGGCCTTGGCCCACGTTAAGTCCATAAAGTTCCCTGCAGCTCCACTGTCAACAAAAGCCGACACCGAAGAACTGAGGCTGCCAAAGGAAACTTTAGCTGGGACTAACAGGGAGTTATTCGAGGAGATAAGCTGCAGACCAAAGTGAACCCCCTCACAATTCACTTGGTCGAGGCGTTTCCCGACTTGTTCGGACAATTACGGGCAAAATGTCCCTTACCCCCACAGTACAATCAAAGACCAGAGTTTTGCCTTCTGGCTCTTTCTTCTGGAGACAGCCTGGAGAGACCCATCTGCATGGGCTCCTCTATGTCCTCAGGAATGGAAAATACACACGGAGTAGATCTGACAGGTGCTCCTTTTTCAGCCCTCCGCTCTCTGAGACGACGATCAATCTTAATAGAAAGCTCCATGAGTTTATCGAGAGTCTCAGGAGCGGGATACTGAAGGAGACTGTCTTTAATAAACTCAGATAAGCCGAGGCGAAACTGACTGCGCAGGGCTGGGTCATTCCAGCCACAGTCGTTCGACCAACGGCGAAACTCTGTACAATAAACCTCTGCAGGATTTCTACCTTGTCTGAGAGCGCGTAACTGACTCTCGGCGGATGCCTCTCTATCAGGGTCATCATACAAAAGCCCTAAAGACCCCAGAAAGGCGTCTACAGACAACAATGCCGGATCCTCTGCTTTTAAACCAAAAGCCCAGGTCTGGGGATCCCCCTGGAGCAAAGAAATAATAATTCCGACCCGCTGAGATTCAGTACCTGAGGAGATAGGTCTTAAACGAAAATAAAGTTTACAGGACTCTTTAAAATTAAAAAACTGCTTCCTATCACCAGAAAAACGGTCAGGCAAGTGCATTTTCGGTTCAGGAACTACCCTCGGGGAAGTTCGTAAAAGATCTTCCTGCGACTTCACCCGAAGGGAAAGATCCTGAACCATTTGAGTAAGTTCTTGAATCTGGCTAACTAGAAGCTGGCCAGGATTTGGCCCTAAACCAGTGGGATTCATGAGGCCGACAAACCTTACAAAACTGAATAAGGGAAAAAATCAAACCCTGTTTAATTTTAAGTTTTGGTGTGGCCGGTAATAATGTTATGATTCCAGCACTCTAGTCTGAGGTGGTCCTATTGCAAGGACCGGAGCACTGGAACGGAATGCTGGGGAAGGGAGCGGGAATAGAAAGTAGCCCCTGGCGCCCTAACTCCGTTGTCTCGCCCGTGTGGTCAGAAATCCCCTGCGAGACTATGGTTGCTTGAGCCCATGGCAGCCGCGTTTGAAGGGCGGATTATGTCTGCCCAACTCCGATGCCCCCTCAGGTCTTAATGGGAGACAAAGGGAAATCCGAGACAGGGTGATAACAAGGGGCCCTCTGACTAAACAACCAGGCCAGGGGCTACAAGCTAACTGACTAAACCTGACTAAACCAGGGAAAAGGACAACCAAAATCCACTAGTCCGTACTCCTACCCAGCACCGCTGGATACCAGAGTGGATCTGTGGGAGCGGAATCCTCCGCAAAAGCTCCGGAACACAAATAATAAATGATAAATAATTAAGCGGCCCAAGCCGCAACACACGGCTACGCCGTGACTCACGAACACCACTGGATGTTCAAAGGTGCTCAGTCAGGACTCCAGGAACAGATGACGACTTCCGAGTACAGGACAACTGAGAACAGGAACGACCGGATACAGCAGGACTGGAAACACTTTCAGCAAACAGATTCAGCATTCAGGAAGCTATTACCGGCGTCTGTGAGAAGCCCAGGAAGTGTATTTAACAGGGAGTCCTCCAATCAGCTGTTTGGAGGCTGATTGGATTAAATGCCATACAGCTGCCAAGCTGCATGGCCAGGAAAACAGACATCTCATTATTTAAATTGAACCCAGCAACGGGGAACGCAGTCCGTAAGTGGCGTCCCCGTTGCTAGGGTCCGTGCGGCTCCGTGCGCCCGGCGTCTAGCGTTGCCAGGGAGCCGGCGGCTGTACGCGCACGGCGTCCCTGGTTGCTAGGCGCCGGGCCGCAGCGACGAGCGGACCCCGGCGCCTAACACATGGAGACCCTGGCGAGGGCCATTCGCCAGAATGTTAACATCACAGGGCTGCAGGTGGAGAAGACGGAGTACAAGCTTGCCCTATTTGCAGATGACCTCCTTGCAGTGATTTCTAATCCTTTGACCTCTATACCCAATCTTCTTAAAGAGTTCAAGCGTTTTGGCATTCTCTCCAATTTTAAAATTAATTTATCAAAATCTACAGCAATGAATTTAACACTAGACCAGACCAGCCTCCAAGTATTACAATCTATCTCGCCCTTTGCATGGCATCCATCACAATAAAAATATTTAGGAGTAATCCTTCACAAGGATCTTTCCCAAATCTACCAATTGAATTTCCCCCCACTCTTATCAAAACTCCAATCTGATCTCTCCAAATGGGGCGGGAAAAAAATTTAATGGATAGGAAGAATAGCAGTAATCAAAATGAATATTTTACCCAGAATTCTTTACCTATTACAAACCCTGCCTGTTACTATTCCTCGACCATGGTTCCTCTCACTACAACGAAAGATCAGAGACTACATTTGGGCGGGGCGAAAACCCCGATTTAAACATGAGATCCTCTTTAGACGGAAACATCAAGGAGGTCTCCAACTTCCTCACTTTTTATCCTATTACCATGCAGTACTCCTTACGAGAGTCATGGAATGGAGTAGTGAACTCCACAGGAAACAATGGGTAGACATTGAACTGGCCTCTCTTCCCTCTCTTAGCGTGAACTCCCCCTGGCTTTCTAAAGTCCCCCAGGTAATGCACCCACTGGCTGGTCCCATCTTTTCGGGTTGGCGTCTCCTGCGCTCCCTCCCACATATTTCAGCACATCCCTCCCCACTCTCACCACTGTTTGGGAATCCTGAATTTCCCCCTGGATGCCACTCCTTGTCGTTCTATGCATGGCAAGAAAAGGGCATCCGGAGAACTAATCAAATGCTAGACTCATCTGGTATAATACCTTTTCCCGAACTGCAAACTAAATGGAATCTACCCAATAAAGAAATCTGGAGATATCTCCAAATTAAACATTAAATACAGACTTTTTGCTCTTCTGGAAAAGGTATACGAGCACTGACTCTATTTGAACAGATGTGCCTCTCTCACACATACCCTAGACACACTCTTTCCACGTTTTACAAGTGGATCGTGAATCATAGATTTTCTTCCCAACCGAAATTTGTCAGAGATTGGGAATTAGACCTGGGGGGTTTGGTGGCCACAGATGATTGGGAAGGGATCTATAAAAATACCTTCTCATTAACTACCAATGTGCTAGTCTTGGAGACTCACTACAAAGTACTTACAAGATGGTATAGATGCCCAAATATCCTTGCGAAAATCTATCCTGGAGTACCCAACACGTGCTGGAGATGCGGGACAGAAGTAGGCACCCCACTACATATATGGTGGGAATGCTCTCTCTTGCAACCGTTTTGGCGCAAGGTGGTGGAGACAGCTAGCATTATCCTCGGTGAGGACTTACCCTTTTGCCCCAGCTTTTGGTTATTAAATCTCACGCGTACACCTAGTTATCATCTCAAGAAATCACTACTTCGCCATATTTTGAGTGCCTCTAAGGCAGTGATCCCAGTTCACTGGAAATCAACAGTGCCCCCCACCATGAAAGAATGGACCGCCCGATTAGACCACTATATGGCAATGGAAGATCTCATTTTGTCTCTAGAAATGAAAAACACCTCCTTCATTGCTACTTGGAGCCCATGGCTGGAATACAAAGCGTCAGCCCATTACAAATCTTCTCTTTAAGAGAAACCCCTCCTTTTTACCTCCAGTAGCAATATGTAATTAATCAGGCGTTAAGCCCTTTAGGATAGGAAGAGAGAACCTTCCCCCCCCCCTTCCTAAACCTTAACTCCCTAAGTAACCTTTCTTTCTCCCCCTCTACACTGAGAGTAATACTACCCCGTATCCCTCTACCTTTCTCTTTTCATCTCGTTACTCTTCTTTCCTCTCCTACTTCTACTCTCTCCCTTTTGCATCAAGAAGTTGCAATTCATGAAACGTTTATAGTTCTTACTCCTTTATGCTCTATATATTTTTCTTTCTCAGGAATTAAGATACGTTAGTGGAAAGAGGACATCCCCCTCTACAGTTTTTTCTCTTTTTTTTTTCCTTTTATTATACAAGGTGTTAAGTTTCTCCAGACGATGTACCTCTGACAATCTTAGAAGCTATTGTATTGTTTCCGCAACTTCCTGTTTTCGTTTCTTTGAAATTTCAATAAAAATCTATTTGCAAAAAAAAACTAAAATGCACCACAGGTATAGAATGTAGATGGATAGTATACTTAATGACGACACAGAGGTAGGTACAGCAGTGGCCTTCCGTACCGTACTGCTATATATAGTATACTGGTGGTCACTGTGTCAGCAAACTGCAAAACTAAAATGCACCACAGGTATAGAATGTAGATGGATAGTATACTTAATGACGACACAGAGGTAGGTACAGCAGTGGCCTTCCGTACTGCTATTATATATAGCTTACTGGTGGTCACTGTGTCAGCAAACTGCAAAACTAAAATGCACCACAGGTATAGAATGTAGATGGATAGTATATTTAATGACGACACAGAGGTAGGTACAGCAGTGGCCTTCCGTACTGCTATTATATATAGTATACTGGTGGTCACTGTGTCAGCAAACTGCAAAACTAAAATGCACCACAGGTATAGAATGTAGATGGATAGTATACTTAATGACGACACAGAGGTAGGTACAGCAGTGGCCTTCCGTACTGCTATTATATATAGTATACTGGTGGTCACTGTGTCAGCAAACTGCAAAACTAAAATGCACCACAGGTATAGAATGTAGATGGATAGTATACTTAATGACGACACAGAGGTAGGTACAGCAGTGGCCTTCCGTACTGCTATTATATATAGTATACTGGTGGTCACTGTGTCAGCAAACTGCAAAACTAAAATGCACCACAGGTATAGAATGTAGATGGATAGTATACTTAATGACGACACAGAGGTAGGTACAGCAGTGGCCTTCCGTACTGCTATATATAGTATACTGGTGGTCACTGTGTCAGCAAACTGCAAAACTAAAATGCACCACAGGTATAGAATGTAGATGGATAGTATACTTAATGACGACACAGAGGTAGGTACAGCAGTGGCCTTCCGTACTGCTATTATATATAGTTTACTGGTGGTCACTGTGTCAGCAAACTGCAAAACTAAAATGCACCACAGGTATAGAATGTAGATGGATAGTATATTTAATGACGACACAGAGGTAGGTACAGCAGTGGCCTTCCGTACTGCTATTATATATAGTATACTGGTGGTCACTGTGTCAGCAAACTGCAAAACTAAAATGCACCACAGGTATAGAATGTAGATGGATAGTATACTTAATGACGACACAGAGGTAGGTACAGCAGTGGCCTTCCGTACTGCTATTATATATAGTATACTGGTGGTCACTGTGTCAGCAAACTGCAAAACTAAAATGCACCACAGGTATAGAATGTAGATGGATAGTATACTTAATGACGACACAGAGGTAGGTACAGCAGTGGCCTTCCGTACTGCTATTATATATAGTATACTGGTGGTCACTGTGTCAGCAAACTGCAAAACTAAAATGCACCACAGGTATAGAATGTAGATGGATAGTATACTTAATGACGACACAGAGGTAGGTACAGCAGTGGCCTTCCGTACTGCTATATATAGTATACTGGTGGTCACTGTGTCAGCAAACTGCAAAACTAAAATACACCACAGGTATAGAATGTAGATGGATAGTATACTTAATGACGACACAGAGGTAGGTACAGCAGTGGCCTTCCGTACCGTACTGCTATTATATATAGTATACTGGTGGTCACTGTGTCAGCAAACTGCAAAACTAAATGCACCACAGGTATAGAATGTAGATGGATAGTATACTTAATGACGACACAGAGGTAGGTACAGCAGTGGCCTTCCGTACCGTACTGCTATATATAGTATACTGGTGGTCACTGTGTCAGCAAACTGCACAACTGAAATGCACCACAGGTATAGAATCTAGATGGATAGTATACTTAATGACGACACAGAGGTAGGTACAGCAGTGGCCTACTGTACCGTAATGCTATATATTATATACTGGTGGTCACTGGTCAGCAAAACTCTGCACTGTACTCCTCCTATATAATATTATACTGGTGGTCCCCAGTCCCCACAATAAAGCAGCACACTGAGCACAGATATGGAGTGTTTTTCAGGCAGACAACGTATACTGGTGGTCACTGTCAGCAAAACTCTGCACTGTACTCCTGCTATATAATACAGCTGCTCCCCAGTCCCCACAATTAAGCAGTGTGAGCACAGATATATGCAGCACACAGCACAGATATGGAGCGTTTTTTTTCAGGCAGAGAACGGATAACTGGTGGTCACTGATCAGCAAAACTCTGCACTGTACTCCTCCTATATACAGCTGCTCCCCAGCCCTCCCCACAATTAAGCAATAGTGCACAGCACAATCAAGTTCAACAATAACAGAGAGGACGCCAGCCACGTCCTCTCCCTAACATTTCCAATGCACAAGTGAAAATGGCGGCGACGCGCGGTTGCTTATATAGAATCCGAATCTCGCGAGAATCCGACAGCGAGATGATGACGTTCGGGCGCGCTCGGGTTACCCGAGCCATACGGGAGAATCCGAGTATGGCTCGGACCCGTGTAAAAAGGGTGAAGAAACCGAACCCGCTCATCACTAATTAGTAGTAAATGCGACAGTTGCATTACTAAATTCTTGTACATAATACTGTATAATAATGGAATTATGCGTATATACTAGAGATGAGCGCCGGAAATTTTTCGGGTTTTGTGTTTTGGTTTTGGGTTCGGTTCCGCGGCCGTGTTTTGGGTTCGACCGCGTTTTGGCAAAACCTCACCGAATTTTTTTTGTCGGATTCGGGTGTGTTTTGGATTCGGGTGTTTTTTTCCAAAAAACCTAAAAAACAGCTTAAATCATAGAATTTGGCGGTCATTTTGATCCCAAAGTATTATTAACCTCAAAAACCATAATTTCCACTCATTTTCAGTCTATTCTGAATACCTCACACCTCACAATATTATTTTTAGTCCTAAAATTTGCACCGAGGTCGCTGTGTGAGTAAGATAAGCGACCCTAGTGGCCGACACAAACACCGGGCCCATCTAGGAGTGGCACTGCAGTGTCACGCAGGATGGCCCTTCCAAAAAACCCTCCCCAAACAGCACATGACGCAAAGAAAAAAAGAGGCGCAATGAGGTAGCTGTGTGAGTAAGATTAGCGACCCTAGTGGCCGACACAAACACCGGGCCCATCTAGGAGTGGCACTGCAGTGTCACGCAGGATGTCCCTTCCAAAAAACCCTCCCCAAACAGCACATGACGCAAAGAAAAAAAGAGGCGCAATGAGGTAGCTGTGTGAGTAAGATAAGCGACCCTAGTGGCCGACACAAACACCGGGCCCATCTAGGAGTGTCACTGCAGTGTCACGCAGGATGTCCCTTCCAAAAAACCCTCCCCAAACAGCACATGACGCAAAGAAAAAAAGAGGCGCAATGAGGTAGCTGTGTGAGTAAGATAAGCGACCCTAGTGGCCGACACAAACACCGGGCCCATCTAGGAGTGGCACTGCAGTGTCACGCAGGATGTCCCTTCCAAAAAACCCTCCCCAAACAGCACATGACGCAAAGAAAAAGAAAAGAAAAAAGAGGTGCAAGATGGAATTGTCCTTGGGCCCTCCCACCCACCCTTATGTTGTATAAACAAAACAGGACATGCACACTTTAACCAACCCATCATTTCAGTGACAGGGTCTGCCACACGACTGTGACTGATATGACGGGTTGGTTTGGACCCCCCCCAAAAAAGAAGCAATTAATCTCTCCTTGCACAAACTGGCTCTACAGAGGCAAGATGTCCACCTCATCATCACCCTCCGATATATCACCGTGTACATCCCCCCCTCACAGATTATCAATTCGTCCCCACTGGAATCCACCATCTCAGCTCCCTGTGTACTTTGTGGAGGCAATTGCTGCTGGTCAATGTCTCCGCGGAGGAATTGATTATAATTCATTTTAATGAACATCATCTTCTCCACATTTTCTGGATGTAACCTCGTACGCCGATTGCTGACAAGGTGAGCGGCGGCACTAAACACTCTTTCGGAGTACACACTTGTGGGAGGGCAACTTAGGTAGAATAAAGCCAGTTTGTGCAAGGGCCTCCAAATTGCCTCTTTTTCCTGCCAGTATAAGTACGGACTGTGTGACGTGCCTACTTGGATGCGGTCACTCATATAATCCTCCACCATTCTATCAATGTTGAGAGAATCATATGCAGTGACAGTAGACGACATGTCCGTAATCGTTGTCAGGTCCTTCAGTCCGGACCAGATGTCAGCATCAGCAGTCGCTCCAGACTGCCCTGCATCACCGCCAGCGGGTGGGCTCGGAATTCTGAGCCTTTTCCTCGCACCCCCAGTTGCGGGAGAATGTGAAGGAGGAGATGTTGACAGGTCGCGTTCCGCTTGACTTGACAATTTTGTCACCAGCAGGTCTTTCAACCCCAGCAGACTTGTGTCTGCCGGAAAGAGAGATCCAAGGTAGGCTTTAAATCTAGGATCGAGCACGGTGGCCAAAATGTAGTGCTCTGATTTCAACAGATTGACCACCCGTGAATCCTTGTTAAGCGAATTAAGGGCTCCATCCACAAGTCCCACATGCCTAGCGGAATCGCTCCGTGTTAGCTCCTCCTTCAATGTCTCCAGCTTCTTCTGCAAAAGCCTGATGAGGGGAATGACCTGACTCAGGCTGGCAGTGTCTGAACTGACTTCACGTGTGGCAAGTTCAAAGGGCATCAGAACCTTGCACAACGTTGAAATCATTCTCCACTGCGCTTGAGACAGGTGCATTCCACCTACTATATCGTGCTCAATTGTATAGGCTTGAATGGCCTTTTGCTGCTCCTCCAACCTCTGAAGCATATAGAGGGTTGAATTCCACCTCGTTACCACTTCTTGCTTCAGATGATGGCAGGGCAGGTTCAGTAGTTTTTGGTGGTGCTCCAGTCTTCTGTACGTGGTGCCTGTACGCCGAAAGTGTCCCGCAATTCTTCTGGCCACCGACAGCATCTCTTGCATGCCCCTGTCGTTTTTTAAAAAATTCTGCACCACCAAATTCAAGGTATGTGCAAAACATGGGACGTGCTGGAATTTGCCCATATTTAATGCACACACAATATTGCTGGCGTTGTCCGATGCCACAAATCCACAGGAGAGTCCAATTGGGGTAAGCCATTCCGCGATGATCTTCCTCAGTTGCCGTAAGAGGTTTTCAGCTGTGTGCGTATTCTGGAAAGCGGTGATACAAAGCGTAGCCTGCCTAGAAAAGAGTTGGCGTTTGCGAGATGCTGCTACTGGTGCCGCCGCTGCTGTTCTTGCGGCGGGAGTCCATACATCTACCCAGTGGGCTGTCACAGTCATATAGTCCTGACCCTGCCCTGCTCCACTTGTCCACATGTCCGTGGTTAAGTGGACATTGGGTACAACTGCATTTTTTAGGACACTGGTGAGTCTTTTTCTGACGTCCGTGTACATTCTCGGTATCGCCTGCCTAGAGAAGTGGAACCTAGATGGTATTTGGTAACGGGGGCACACTGCCTCAATAAATTGTCTAGTTCCCTGTGAACTAACGGCGGATACCGGACGCACGTCTAACACCAACATAGTTGTCAAGGCCTCAGTTATCCGCTTTGCAGCAGGATGACTGCTGTGATATTTCATCTTCCTCGCAAAGGACTGTTGAACAGTCAATTGCTTACTGGAAGTAGTACAAGTGGGCTTACGACTTCCCCTCTGGGATGACCATCGACTCCCAGCAGCAACAACAGCAGCGCCAGCAGCAGTAGGCGTTACACGCAAGGATGCATCGGAGGAATCCCAGGCAGGAGAGGACTCGTCAGAATTGCCAGTGACATTGCCTACAGGACTATTGGCATTCCTGGGGAAGGAGGAAATTGACACTGAGGGAGTTGGTGGGGTGGTTTGCGTGAGCTTGGTTACAAGAGGAAGGGATTTACTGGTCAGTGGACTGCTTCCGCTGTCACCCAAAGTTTTTGAACTTGTCACTGACTTATTATGAATGCGCTGCAGGTGACGTATAAGGGAGGATGTTCCGAGGTGGTTAACGTCCTTACCCCTACTTATTACAGCTTGACAAAGGGAACACACGGCTTGACACCTGTTGTCCGCATTTCTGGTGAAATACTTCCACACCGAAGAGCTGATTTTTTTGGTATTTTCACCAGGCATGTCAACGGCCATATTCCTACCACGGACAACAGGTGTCTCCCCGGGTGCCTGACTTAAACAAACCACCTCACCATCAGAATCCTCCTGGTCAATTTCCTCCCCAGCGCCAGCAACACCCATATCCTCCTCATCCTGGTGTACTTCAACACTGACATCTTCAATCTGACTATCAGGAACTGGACTGCGGGTGCTCCTTCCATCACTTGCAGGGGGCGTGCAAATGGTGGAAGGCGCATGCTCTTCACGTCCAGTGTTGGGAAGGTCAGGCATCGCAACCGACACAATTGGAGTCGGACTCTCCTTGTGGATTTGGGATTTCGAAGAACGCACAGTTCTTTGCGGTGCTACTGCTTTTGCCAGCTTTAGTCTTTTCATTTTTCTAGCGAGAGGCTGAGTGCTTCCATCCTCATGTGAAGCTGAACCACTAGCCATGAACATAGGCCAGGGCCTCAGCCGTTCCTTGCCACTCCGTGTGGTAAATGGCATATTGGCAAGTTTACGCTTCTCCTCCGACAATTTTATTTTAGGTTTTGGAGTCCTTTTTTTACTGATATTTGGTGTTTTGGATTTGACATGCTCTGTACTATGACATTGGGCATCGGCCTTGGCAGACGACGTTGCTGGCATTTCATCGTCTCGGCCATGACTAGTGGCAGCAGCTTCAGCACGAGGTGGAAGTGGATCTTGATCTTTCCCTAATTTTGGAACCTCAACATTTTTGTTCTCCATATTTTAATAGGCACAACTAAAAGGCACCTCAGGTAAACAATGGAGATGGATGGATTGGATACTAGTATACAATTATGGACGGGCTGCCGAGTGCCGACACAGAGGTAGCCACAGCCGTGAACTACCGCACTGTACTGTGTCTGCTGCTAATATATAGACTGGTTGATAAAGAGATAGTATACTCGTAACTAGTATGTATGTATAAAGAAAGAAAAAAAACCACGGTTAGGTGGTATATACAATTATGGACGGGCTGCCGAGTGCCGACACAGAGGTAGCCACAGCCGTGAACTACCGCACTGTACTGTGTCTGCTGCTAATATATAGACTGGTTGATAAAGAGATAGTATACTCGTAACTAGTATGTATGTATAAAGAAAGAAAAAAAAACCACGGTTAGGTGGTATATACAATTATGGACGGGCTGCCGAGTGCCGACACAGAGGTAGCCACAGCCGTGAACTACCGCACTGTACTGTGTCTGCTGCTAATATATAGACTGGTTGATAAAGAGATAGTATACTCGTAACTAGTATGTATGTATAAAGAAAGAAAAAAAACCACGGTTAGGTGGTATATACAATTATGGACGGGCTGCCGAGTGCCGACACAGAGGTAGCCACAGCCGTGAACTACCGCACTGTACTGTGTCTGCTGCTAATATATAGACTGGTTGATAAAGAGATAGTATACTCGTAACTAGTATGTATGTATAAAGAAAGAAAAAAAAACCACGGTTAGGTTGTATATACAATTATGGACGGGCTGCCGAGTGCCGACACAGAGGTAGCCACAGCCGTGAACTACCGCACTGTACTGTGTCTGCTGCTAATATAGACTGGTTGATAAAGAGATAGTATACTCGTAACTAGTATGTATGTATAAAGAAAGAAAAAAAAACCACGGTTAGGTGGTATATACAATTATGGACGGGCTGCCGAGTACCGACACAGAGGTAGCCACAGCCGTGAACTACCGCACTGTACTGTGTCTGCTGCTAATATAGACTGGTTGATAAAGAGATAGTATACTCGTAACTAGTATGACTATAAAGAAAGAAAAAAAAACCACGGTTAGGTGGTATATACAATTATGGACGGGCTGCCGAGTGCCGACACAGAGGTAGCCACAGCCGTGAACTACCGCACTGTACTGTGTCTGCTGCTAATATATAGACTGGTTGATAAAGAGATAGTATACTCGTAACTAGTATGTATGTATAAAGAAAGAAAAAAAAACCACGGTTAGGTGGTATATACAATTATGGACGGGCTGCCGAGTGCCGACACAGAGGTAGCCACAGCCGTGAACTACCGCACTGTACTGTGTCTGCTGCTAATATAGACTGGTTGATAAAGAGATAGTATACTCGTAACTAGTATGACTATAAAGAAAGAAAAAAAAACCACGGTTAGGTGGTATATACAATTATGGACGGGCTGCCGAGTGCCGACACAGAGGTAGCCACAGCCGTGAACTACCGCACTTTACTGTGTCTGCTGCTAATATATAGACTGGTTGATAAAGAGATAGTATACTCGTAACTAGTATGTATGTATAAAGAAAGAAAAAAAAACCACGGTTAGGTGGTATATACAATTATGGACGGGCTGCCGAGTGCCAACACAGAGGTAGCCACAGCCGTGAACTACCGCACTGTACTGTGTCTGCTGCTAATATAGACTGGTTGATAAAGAGATAGTATACTCGTAACTAGTATGTATGTATAAAGAAAGAAAAAAAAAACACGGTTAGGTGGTATATACAATTATGGACGGGCTGCCGAGTGCCGACACAGAGGTAGCCACAGCCGTGAACTACCGCACTGTACTGTGTCTGCTGCTAATATATAGACTGGTTGATAAAGAGATAGTATACTCGTAACTAGTATGTATGTATAAAGAAAGAAAAAAAAAACCACGGTTAGGTGGTATATACAATTATGGACGGGCTGCCGAGTGCCGACACAGAGGTAGCCACAGCCGTGAACTACTGCACTGTACTGTGTCTGCTGCTAATATATAGACTGGTTGATAAAGAGATAGTATACTCGTAACTAGTATGTATGTATAAAGAAAGAAAAAAAAACCACGGTTAGGTGGTATATACAATTATGGACGGGCTGCCGAGTGCCGACACAGAGGTAGCCACAGCCGTGAACTACCGCACTGTACTGTGTCTGCTGCTAATATAGACTGGTTGATAAAGAGATAGTATACTCGTAACTAGTATGTATGTATAAAGAAAGAAAAAAAAACCACGGTTAGGTGGTATATACAATTATGGACGGGCTGCCGAGTGCCGATACAGAGGTAGCCACAGCCGTGAACTACCGCACTGTACTGTGTCTGCTGCTAATATAGACTGGTTGATAAAGAGATAGTATACTCGTAACTAGTATGACTATAAAGAAAGAAAAAAAAACCACGGTTAGGTGGTATATACAATTATGGACGGGCTGCCGAGTGCCGACACAGAGGTAGCCACAGCCGTGAACTACCGCACTGTACTGTGTCTGCTGCTAATATAGACTGGTTGATAAAGAGATAGTATACTACTAATATTATATATACTGGTGGTCAGGTCACTGGTCACTAGTCACACTGGCAGTGGCACTCCTGCAGCAAAAGTGTGCACTGTTTAATTTTAATATAATATTATGTACTCCTGGCTCCTGCTATAACCTATAACTGGCACTGCAGTGCTCCCCAGTCTCCCCCACAATTATAAGCTGTGTGAGCTGAGCACAGTCAGATATATATATACATTGATGCAGCACACTGGGCTGAGCAGTGCACACAGATATGGTATGTGACTGAGTCACTGTGTGTATCGTTTTTTTCAGGCAGAGAACGGATATATTAAATAAAACAAACAACTGCACTGTCTGGTGGTCACTGTGGTCGTCAGTCACTAAACTCTGCACTCTCTTCTACAGTATCACAGCCTCAGGTCAATCTCTCTCTCTCTCTCTCAACCCTAATCTAAATGGAGAGGACGCCAGCCACGTCCTCTCCCTATCAATCTCAATGCACGTGTGAAAATGGCGGCGACGCGCGGCTCCTTATATAGAATCCGAGTCTCGCGATAGAATCCGAGCCTCGCGAGAATCCGACAGCGTCATGATGACGTTCGGGCGCGCTCGGGTTAACCGAGCAAGGCGGGAAGATCCGAGTCGCTCGGACCCGTGAAAAAAAACATGAAGTTCGGGCGGGTTCGGATTCAGAGAAACCGAACCCGCTCATCTCTAGTATATACACAGGTGAAAAAATTGTCTTGACAGTTATTAGTAAATGTGAAAGTTGTATTTTCAATATTAAATGTAATGAGATTGAAACATCTCCACATCTGTTGTTTTTCCACTTTTAAAATCAAATGGGAATCTTCTTTCCTGCTGTAGTTTAAATGGAAATGTTAATTAAGTAATGTGGATAGACAGCTTGCATGCTAATGAATGAAGTACTATCAGCTGGAGTGGTCAATATGGGTCATTCCGAGTTGATCGTAGCTGTGCTAAATTTAGCACAGCTACGATCATTCACACTGGGGGACGCCCAGCACAGGGCTAGTCCGCCCCGCATGTCAGTGCCGGTTTCCCCGCAGAAGTGCAAAGGCATCGCACAGCGGCAATGCCTGTGCACTTCAAGAGTAGCTCCCGGCCAACGCAGCTTTAGCATGCTGGCGGGGAGCTACTCATCGCTCCCCGGCCCGCAGCGGCTGCGTGTGACGTCACGCAGCAGCCGCGGACTGCCCCCCCCTCAACGGTCTGGCCACGCCTGCGTTGGCCGAACCGCTCCCCCTAAACGGCGGCTTAACGCTGCCATCCAGCCCCCTCCTGCCCAGCGACCACCACTGCCGAAGAGGCGATCACTAGGCAACGACGGCTGCCATGCGCCGGCGCACTGCGGCGCTGGCGCATGCGCAGTTCCGACCCGATCGCTGCTCTGACCCCCAATATGCACAGTCGACCAAACAGAAATGGAGATTCACCTGGACACCCAGCAAGGTGGTAATCGCGGCATTGTATGGAGGAAACAGGGCTACGATGACAAAAGCGTGTCACCACTGTATTTGTTCAGCTCTACCTGAATACCTTGGTGCACAATTTGCACCCAAGCGGTAAAATGAGATGGGTAAAAAAGGCATATTTATGAAGGCATCCTTTGTTGTATGGGCTGGCACAAAAAAAATTTCTCCTCACAAAATGACCTGTTTTTTCCACAAGTTCATTAGTGATGTAGGCAAGGCCTTGTCCTGTGGGTACCAAAAATATATCCTGGCCCTATACTTGGGGCCAATTGTGCGGGGTTGTGGCCACATGCCATCATGAATACAGTATGTAGATTGCGCATCAGTGAGACACTGCAGGGGTTGGTGCTCACCCCTCTCTCAGCACTTTGACAGAGTTTTTTAGATGCACTTTGAACCTTTGTCTTGGTACATATTTTACTCTTAGCATTATGTAGGAAACAAAGAAAAAATAAACTTTACATTTTGTAATGTATAGAAACAGTGTTGGACTGGAACATGAAGGGACCACCGGGGGAATGCAATGTTAGAGGCCTGGTGAAAAACTGCCAACACAGAATACATTTTATTGTCCCATCAACGGGACCTCTAAGTACCAGCTGCATGAGCCAGGGACTCGGGAAATGTAGGCAGAGGAAAAACAGGCAGACACTGCATATGGAACACAGACAGGACGGGCAGACACAATATATGGAATGCAAACAGAACAGGCAGGCACTCAGTATATGGAACACAGACAGGACAGGCCGACACATAACATATGGAACACAGACAGGCAGGAAGACACAGGGTATGGAACACAGACAGGAAAGGAAGACACAATATATGGAGTACAGACAGGACAGGCAGATAATCTCAGGATAATGAACACAGAGAGGACAGACAGACACATATCATATGGATCACAGACAGGACATGCAAATGTAGGATATGGAACACAGACAGGACAGACAGACAGACAGACAGACAGACATACACAAGGTGTGGAACATAGACAGGACAGGAAACAGGACTGGCTCTACTTTTAGGCAGCTTTAGGCAGCTGCCTAGGGTGCCGGGATCTGAGAGGGTGGGGAAACCTTGTACCGGCCCTGACAGGAAGACATAATATATGGAGAACAAACAGAACTGGCAGACGCTTACGATATGGAACACAGATAGGCAGGCAGACACAGGGTATGAAACAGAGACAGGACAGGAAGACATAATATAAGGAGTGCAGACAGGACAGGGCAGATACCTAGCATATGGAACACAGACAGGACAGGCAGACTCTCAGGCTAAGGAACAGGAACAGGACAGGCAGACACGTAGCATATGGAACACAGAGAGGACATGCAGACATATGATTTGGAACACAGACAGGACAGACAGACACAATGTGTGGAACACAGAAAGGACAGGAAGACACAATATATGGAGAACAAACAGGACAGGCAGACACTTAGGATATGGAACATTGACAGGATAGGCAGACATATAGCATATGGAACACTGACAGGACATGCAGACATAGCATATGGAACACAGACAGGACAGGCAGACATAGGATATGGAACACAGACAGGACAGGCAAACACAGGTTCTCAGACAGAAAGGCAAAATATATGGATAACAAACAGGATAGGCAGACGCTTAAGATATAAAACAAAGACAGGACAGGCAGACATAGGATATGGAACACAGACAGGACAAACAGACACATGGTGTAGACACAGACAGGGCAGGAAAACACAATATATAGAGAACAAACAGGACAAGCAGAAACTTAGGTTATGGAATACAGACAGGGCAGGCAGACACATAGGGTGTGGAATACAGACAGGAGAGGCAGACACAAAATATGAAACACACAAAGACATAGGATATGGGCAAAGACAGGACAGGCAGTCACTCGGGATACAGAACACAGAAAGGACAGGCAAACACAATATATGGAACACAGGCAGGACAGGCAAACAAAAAGGATATGGAATACAGACAAGACAGGCAGACACAGGATGTGGAACACAGACAGGACAGGAAAACAATATATATGAGAAAGAACAGGCAGACAGGATAACACAGAAAGGCAAGGCAAACACATAGGACATGGACCATACAGAGGATAGGCAGACACTCAGTACATAACACACAGACAGGACAGGCAGACACAGGATATGGAACACAGACAGGACAAACACAGGGTATGGAACACAGACAGGACATGCAGACACAGAGTATGAAACACAGAAAGGACAGGACGACACAGGGTATGGAACACAAACAGGAAAGGAAGACACAGCATATGAAACACAGACAGGACAAGCAGACGTAGATGATATGGAACACAGACAGGATAGGGAGATACAGGGTGTGCAATACAGTAAGTACAGGAAGACACAGGGTATGGAACACACACAGGACAGGAAGAACATCATATGAAACACAATAAGGACAGGCAGACACAGGATATGGAACACAGACAGGACAGGTAGACACATAGAATATGGGGGGTCATTCCAAGTTGATTGTAGCTGTGCTAAATTTAGCACAGCTACGATCTTCTTCCCTGACATGTGGGGGGACGCCCAGCACAGGGCTAGCCCGCCCCGCACATCAGTCCGGCCCGCCCTCGCAGAAGTGCAAAGGCATCGCACAGCGGCGATGCCTTTGCACTTCAAGAGTAGCTCCCGGCCAGCGCAGCTTTAGCGTGCTGGCCCGGAGCTACTCATCACTCCCGGGCCCGCAGTGGCTGCGTGTGACGTCACGCAACCGCTGCGGCCTGCCCCCCGTTCGGTCTGGCCACGCCTGCGTTGGCCGGACCAAACCCACATAACGGCGGCCAAACACCGCCATTCCGCCCCCTCCCGCCCAGCACAACGGCGCCTGCGTATGCGCAGCAGGGACCAGTTCGCTCTGCTGTGTTAAAACGCAGCGAACAGGTCAGAATGACCCCCATGGAACACAGACAGGAAACGCTGACACATAAGATATGAAACAGAGACATGATAGGCAGACTCAGGGTATGGAACACAGACAGGACACACAGACATAGGGTATGGAACACAGGCAGGACAGGCAGATACAATATATGGAACACAGACAGGACCGGCACATATAGGGTGTGCAACACAGAAAGCACTTACATTTGCTGTGCTGATACAATGGCCACTGCAGTGTTGTCAGTGGGATGGATTCCCGTAAAGTAGAGGGAAGGGAGGGCTGCAGACAGGAGAGCACATTCCTGAGGCTTCCTCTTAATCCATATTGAAGCCTTGAAGGACACCCACAGGGCTGCTGGTTGTCTCCAGTCATCAGTGCATTCTGGAGTGCTCCTGCTGCCTGCAGGACCAGAAGGTCAAATCCACCTGCTGCTACTTCCAACATAACGGCAATGGGTCCCAAATACAACACTGCTCTGACTTGCTGGAAGGGAATGGGATGCGAGGACAGACAAGAACATGCTGGGAAGCCACCCCGCCACCACTAAGTCCTGCTCCCTCAGAAAGGGGCATGGCCTGAAATCAGTGAGACACACCGGGGAATTACCCAGTTCTCCGGCAGCCCAGTCTGAGAGTGCATAGAAATATATGACTGAAAATAATTGCAAAAATATATAAAGTCACCATGGGCTGATTCTGTGTCATATGGATCTCTCATCATGGAGGTTAACGGCGAGAGTTTGCACGCAGAGACACAATTTATGTATTTTGCTTATGCCTGTCCTATTCTGAGTCAGACGCAATTTGGCTGGATTTGTCTTTCCATGAAATACAGACGGGTGTTTATAGCTAGTGGCAAAATGATCACATGGAACTATGATGGTCAATCCCGGGATAGGGATCAGTGGGATCCCAGGATCTGGGCGTAAAATTGGCCGGGATTCAATCCCGGGATTGGAGCTTTCAATCCCGGGATTGGAGCTTCCAATCCCGGGGATTTCGGGATTGGCTACCACTTTAGTTTTTTCTATGTCGGGCAGTGTTGAGCTTCCTCAGGAGGCTCAGAAGCTGCCCGGCTCCCACTGCTCAGCTCCCACTCACCGCGGGTGTGTGCAATGCGCAGCGTGACGTGAAGTCAGAGGTCACGCTGCGCAGCCAGCCGTCCGCCCACCGGACCTCACCACCACCCTGCCTCGCACCTCACAGCAAGTGGCCCACTCTCCCTCCCATCCAGATTAGGGTGTGCTATCTGGGCTGGGCAGGGCAGGAGGGGTGGGACACATTGAAAAGAAGCCAATTCCGAGTATCCCAGGAATCCTGGGATTGGTCATTTTTCAATCCTGATTCCCAGGATTGAAAAAATGGTCCGGGATTGGCCACCCTACACGGAACTATGCCAACTTGTGGGAGTGTCATTGGAATATCATGGGAATATCATGGGCATGAATGAAAAGCTCCATGACATTCTGAGTCATGCGTACAGACAAAGGGAGCCTGTTTCAGATGTACCTCTTGCACCTGGCATGGGACTGGTTCAAGTGCATATACTAATGATGGTGGTTGCTGCAGCCAGTGTCAAATCAGTGGCCAGCACTGTCTGCTTGCACTGCAGACACATGATCCCCGCATTAGCTGATCGGATGCTCTCATTAGCTCAATAAAGCTAGTAAAGCAGGCTTTCCGCAACTACAGCCTCTATGCGTGCATCACAAAATCAGCCCCTCAGTAATAGGTGTCGGAATGGGGGAGGAGGGGGGGCAAAGGGCATCATGCACCCCCCCCCCCCCCCAAATATATTAGAGTCACCACTCTATTTATTGGGTTGTGGGGTGCAGTGCGGCCATCTAGGCTTACCACGGGCAGTGTCAGGATGGAGGTAATTGTCTTTCTGGCTGCTTCCCCTCCTTCCTCCCCATGGCACCTCTCCGCCCAACTACAGGGCCTTCCTCCGCTCTGCACCTAGTTCAGCCCCTACAGTGTGTGGTTATTTACTGTAGGCTTACCCCTCCTATGGTACCATCCCTGCGCTCTTCTTAGCTCCCACTTCATATGTCCCTCCCCTCTTCCCCCTGAGCTCCCCACACATCCTTACTCTCCCCCTCTCAGTTCACTCCTTCAAATAGATAGGGATATCAATCAATCTATCTATCTACTGTACACACACACACACACACACACACACACACACACACACACACACACACATATATGTGTATATATATATATATATTTCAAATATCCATATCAGATTTTACTTTGTTATTATTTATCAAAGAAAAAGTCAGCATAAAATAACCATTATGTGAAAAACTTCCAAAACAGATATAAGACCACTACCCTATGGAGATTTAGCAGAGGCCTCTGCACAAAGGAGAACCTCCAACATCAATGGACTGATGCCATGCTGAAACAAAGTAGACTGACATCCATCCAGTGCAATGTCAGAGACTGATCCACTCATGTTATCGCTGCTGTCCTCACTCTTTCACATGCTGTATGACTTCTTCATGTTGCTTTAGCTTCTTGGAGTAAATGGAAAATCTGTTATGGCTATTTGTCATATATGCATGTTGCCAGTCACCCCATACATACATGCTGCAGAACAGGCATTCATTTCAAGAGCAACATTAGAACACATTAGAAAAGCAAGAGTGAGGCAGAGTGAGCCTTGGTGGCTCTATTCCTAATGTTTTATATGTGATGAGATGATGTAAAGTGTGTTCAGTGCTAAAAGTAGAAACATTAATGCATTAAACTTAAACCTGATTGCCCAGTGGAGATGACTCTGGACGATCCCTCTTCCTTGGTGGTGCATTTACAGATATCTCTCCAGACCTATACTTATCGGCACCAGGGAAAGAGAACCCTGAATGTTTAGCTAATTAGTGAAACCCTTTCACAGTGAGTGCCAGTGGCGGCTCAAGAGGTGGGGCTGCATTCCAGAATTCAAATAAGGGAGTCATACCAACTGCCTGTGTCTCCCAACCGGCGGTGTTTGGCAGCATCTGGGGTGGCAGTTGGTGCTACTCCCCTATTTGAATTTTGGACTGTGCTGCAGCCCCACCTCTAGAGCAGCCACTTCTGAGTGCAATGTTAAAGGGGTGAATACTTTCCAATCTAAATCAAATGCAGCAAAGTGAATCAGCCTGGACTGTTTAAAGGCACAGTTGATGGATTGATCCTGGCCAACAAATAGGTAAAACTGTATATAAAGGCCAGAAAATCTCATATACATATACAACATTTATTTTTCTGTGTATGATCACTATCTTTAAGTGGTGTCAATCTGCGCTTTTATTGAGCAACAAATACTAGTATTCTCAAAGATACTGCATTATTCCTGCAAGATGCCTATATATAGAAACATCTCACCACTGCAAACTTAGGGGCTACTTCAGATCTGATCGCTGCTGTGCGTTTTCGCACAGCGGGCATTCAGGTCTGAACTGCACATGCACCGCAAAGCGCAGGTGCGATGGACCGCAGCAACGGGGATCGCTGGGCAGCGACGGGATGGTGAGAAAAATCAGAACACACCGGCGATCGCAAGGAGATTGACAGGAAGAGGGCGTTCTGTGGGTGACAACTGACCATTTTTAAGGAGTGTCCGGAAAAACGCAGATAGGATGGGATGTTCATTTATTTTGCTGTATATAGAAGTATTATTGTTTTGTACTGATAAATATGTTTACTATTGAATAAGTGCTCAGCACTACAAATCCCATGAGACACTGCAACGATTGCTGATGTAATATGTTTTGGGATTGGATAATTATGGTGCTGAGACTGTTTACTCCCCTCCTATTGGATAGGATGCAATCCCAGTTAGGTCATGTGACCGGACTGATCACATGGTCTGAACTCCGGATTTTTATAGAGCTAAAGTATCTCCTATATTGTGATATTTATGTATATATTACATTTGTAATCATATTGGGACACATAGGACTCTCATATACTATTATATTATTTTTAATCTCAGAACGGCTTTTTGAAGTGCATTAGTGTCTAATCAATAGAGAATGACCCATGAGGCTCCAGTGAATGGAACCTTAAGCCGGACACACCCTGAGATGATATCAGCCCAATATGTAATTTCTGGCCGAATAAAAACGAAATATCAGGCATATCATTCAGTGTGTATGCATGATATGTGGATCCCCACGGTCACATGCAACGACACCCGGTTGTGCCTTATGATCAACCGGGCAATATCGCATGAGTCCTGGTGTATGCATATGAAGGACAGAGCAGTGAGCTTTCCGTCCTACATTAGATCGTTCTGATGTGTACCCAGGATCGGATATGTTGGCCTGTTGGGCCGACATATCAGCAGGGTACACATAGCGTAGTGGGTACCCAGCTTTAGATAGTATGCTTTTTTCTCACTCTGCCTGGGAGAGCTGCTTTAAGGGGACATTATGCTTAAAAATCACCAATTTTACATTTATGTTAGTGCAGCTCTTTTGGATGGGATGCATCAAAGGTAACTTTCAAGTCAAACCTTCGAAAGTGCCATTTTCTGAGGTCTGGCCACATGTCGCATACGAGGTTTAATTATTAAGTATTGAGACAGATGCTATAATTTACATATAATTATATTATAATTTAACTGTGTTCCCCTTCTACTCCTCCCCTTCTGCATCCACACACTACTGCATTTTTTTTCCATTGGTCAGAGCTGCGCTGTGGTTCATTAACTTGTCAGGTGTCTCAACAACGCGGTCGTTTTCTTATTTTACCTCAGTAATTGAGGCAAAATGGGTCCTCTTGAGTACAGTTTTGACTTTAGGGAATATAATGAAGTCACACAGTGCTAGGTCAGGTGAGTATGGAGGGTGTTCTATCACTGCATTCAATTTCTCGGACAATAACTGCTTCACAGAGAGAGCTGTGTGGGCTGGCGCGTTGTCCTGATGGAGGATGAAACCATTTCTCCACAACTCTGGCCTCTTTCTTCTGATTCTTTCCTGCAAAATTTCTAGAACATTTTGTGAAGTAACGTTAAGTCACTGTAGCGCCCTCTGGTACCAAGTCTGCCAAATTAACACCTTTTGCTAAGAAATAAGAAACATGGCTTTGAATTTGGATTTGCTTTTACATGCTTTCTTCGTTCTTGGGGATGATGGTGTTTTCCAGTGTATGGACTGGCATTTTGCCTCAGGATCGTACTGGAAGATCCATGTTTCATCACAGGTAATAACTTTATCTAAAAAATGCAAATCCCCTTGAATTTGTTCCAAAATGTCTGTACAAATGTTCTTTCTGCTCGGCAGTGAGAAGCCTTGTAACCATCTTAGCACAAACTTTTGTCATGTTAAGATCTTGATGCAAAACTTTCCTAAAAGTTTCGTTGTCAACTTTTACCATTTCTGCTATAAGTAGGATGCTGAGTTGACAGTTAATTAAAATAATGTTTTGCATTTTCCCCCCACATTTTTTTCTTATGTGCAAGACCTTCTGGGGGCATTGTGTAACTGGCACTGCTGGGTGCATTATGTGTATCTGGCACTACTGGGGGCATTTTGTGTATATATAGCACTACTCGGGAGATTATGTGTTAAAAAAAAATCAGTTTTTGCGCCAAATGATTACCCACCCCTTTGGTAGCTCCACCCACATTACTGCGCACCTCTGCCCTGCCCACAGTTCCTGAACCTATTTTCCTACAAAAAATAGCACTGAAAGTATGCATGCGATCAGTGGCAGTTTACATCGCGATTGTTCCACCCCCCCCCCCCTTTGTATACCGAAACACCATTTCATTTTCATGATACCTTTGGCCAGTAGGGGCAGTGTTTGGCAGAATGTATTCTTGGAATAAAAAAGGCTTTACCTTTCTTACTAACATGTCAATTTACTACATTCCTTGTATCACTGCTGGCTGAGACAGTCAACCCTCCATTTCCTTGCCCAGGTTTACAGATTACAATTTTTTAAGAGAAACTAATTTCAGAGATTTAAAGGTGATACTCAATTATATGTAATTACTGGTATCCCTTGTAACCTGATCCTGCTAAGGGATTTTCTCTCCATATTACTATAAAGCAGATCAGTCATATGGAAATGTGGGTTTGCCAACCAGGCCCGTCATTTCTTTCCCCAAGCGGTCCGCCTGCTGATCTCCTGAACATTGACTGACTAGACGTACATGTAACTAAGTTGTGTCCCTACGGTATAACTATCTGTGTGACTTTACTTGCCCCCCTTCCCCACCTGCTTATCTGTTACCTACTTGGCTGTTGTATAGCAAACCGAAGACAAATTCCTAGTATACCTGGCCAATAAAGCTGATTCTGATTCTGACTTCCATGTAGGCTGGGAAGCAGGGAGATGGAAGGGGGGGGGGGGGGAGGTGATAAGAGGATGGAGGACAATTAGTTTGAGCTGAACAATCCCTGTAACATTTAACTCTTACTTTTATGCAAACTGTAAAACCGACAGTGAAAATGACCTACTTAACTTGCACAATACATGAAATTATACATTTAAATGTGTTTGGATTCGACACACTAATAAGAAATGCTTGATACTGAGAATTTCATAAATATATGTGCAAAATAATTTACTCCAAATAATGAGCAAAAGAAGTGATCCAATTTAACATCTATGCACTGTATGGGTTGGTCTCAGTCTGTATCCAGTATGAACTCTGGGGGATTCAGCAGTTATCACTTGGAAATAATGACAATCTTTAAACAAAGTTGGTAGTGGAAATGATGCTTTGGAAAAGTGGAACAAACAAATGCCTTATAATCAGATCTAGTTACGATAATGATATGGTAGCATTAGACCAGTTACATTAGTCTAGCCTCTCTTTATCTAAACACCAGGGCTGCTTTTCTAAGGAAGTTGTTTATCTGCATAGGAGCACAACTGCTGTAGCAGCCTCACTTATCTTCCCCAATTTCTGCTTCCTGTCTTCAAACAGCTCACAGGCTGGGAAGACACCACCTTACTATGGATGGGCCTGGTGATGTTCATCCAGTTATCTCCAATTTTCCACACAACCCAGTGAGAAAAATGTAATTGCTAAACAGACTCTCCTGTAACATGTCTAATAAACAAATATTAAATAATCCACAAAACACCACAAATTGGTCACAGTGCATATAGAAAACAAATGTTTGTTACTTTTAAACACTTGGAAAATATTTGTCATTCACCAAGCTTTTATAAAGTGTGATCCAGGAGGACCTGCTTTATATCATTAAAGAGAATTGAGGCTTCACTTATGCAGCTACCACGTGAAATGTCACAAGGTATGGACAGGGCTCACGCTGACATGTTTTTATTTTGGTCTTTAACACAATTGTGTTTTTTAAACACAAGACCTGATTCAGAAATGTGCGCAAGTCTACTTTGCGGCCAGATCTTGGGGTATTTAGTTGCTGCCCATGCACTGTATATGCAAGATTGAGCAACTACGGTCAGTTTTTACGATATATATATATATATATATATATATATACACTGCTCAAAAAAATAAAGGGAACACTAAAATAACACATCCTAGATCTGAATGAATGAAATATTCTTATTAAATACTTTGTTCTTTACATAGTTGAATGTGCTGACAACAAAATCACACAAAAATGATCAATGGAAATCAAATTTATTAACCCATGGAGGTCTGGATTTGGAGTCACAACGTGGCGTTGGTGGATGGAGCGAGACATGATGTCCCAGATGTGCTCAATTGGATTCAGGTCTGGGGAACGGGTGGGCCAGTCCATAGCATCAATGCCTTCATCTTGCAGGAACTGCTGACACACTCCAGCCACATGAGGTCTAGCATTGTCTTGCATTAGGAGGAACCCAGGGCCAACCGCACCAGCATATGGTCTCACAAGGGGTCTGAGGATCTCATCTCGGTACCTAATGGCAGTCAGGCTACCTCTTTCGAGCACATGGAGGGCTGTGCGGCCCCCCAAAGAAATGCCACCCCACACCATTACTGATCCACTGCCAAACCGGTCATGCTGGAGGATGTTGCAGGCAGCAGAACGTTCTCCTTGGCATCTCCAGACTCTGTCACGTCTGTCACATGTGCTCAGTGAGAACCTGCTTTCATCTGTGAAGAGCACAGGGCGCCAGTGGCGAATTTGCCAATCTTGGTGTTCTCTGGCAAATGCCAAACGTCCTGCACAGTGTTGGGCTGTAAGCACAACCCCTACCTGTGGACGTTGGGCCCTTATACCACCCTCATGGAGTCTGTTTCTGATCATCTGAGTAGACACATGCACATTTGTGGCTTGCTGGAGGTCATTTTGCAGGGCTCTGGCAGTGCTCCTCCTGTTCCTCCTTGCACAAAGGCAGAGGTAGCAGTCCTGCTGCTGGGTTGTTGCCCTCCTACGGCCTCCTCCACGTCTCCTGATGTACTGGCCTGTCTCCTGGTAGCGTCTCCATGCTCTGGACACTACGCTGACAGACACAGCAAACCTTCTTGCCACAGCTCGCATTGATGTGCCATCCTGGATGAGCAGCACTACCTGAGCCACTTGTGTGGGTTGTAGACTCCGTCTCATGCTAACACTAGAGTGAAAGCACCGCCAGCTTTCAAAAGTGACCAAAACATCAGCCAGAAAGCATAGGAGCTGAGAAGTGGTCTGTGGTCACCACCTGCAGAACAACTCCTTTATTGGGGGTGCCTTGCTGATTGCCTATAATTTCCACCTGTTGTCCATTCCATTTGCACAACAGCATGTGAAATTGATTGTCAATCAGTGTTGCTTCCTAAGTGGACAGTGGACAGTTTGATTTCACAGAAGTGTGATTGACTTGGAGTTACATTGTGTTGTTTAAGTGTTCCCTTTATTTTTGTGAGCAGTGTATATATATATATATATATATATATATATATACAGGTTGAGTATCCCATATCCAAATATTCCGAAATACGGAATATTCCGAAATACGGACTTTTTTGAATGAGAGTGAGATAGTGAAACCTTTGTTTTTTGATGACTCAATGTACACAAACTTTGTTTAATACTGTACACAAAGTTATTAAAAATATTGTATTAAATGACCTTTAGGCTGTGTGTATAAGGTGTATATGAAACATAAATGAATTGTGTGAATGTAGACACACTTTGTTTAATGCACAAAGTTATAAAAAATATTGGCTAAAATTACCTTCAGGCTGTGTGTATAAGGTGTATATGTAACATAAATGCATTCTGTGCTTAGATTTAGGTCCCATCACCATGATATCTCAATATGGTATGCAATTATTCCAAAGTACGGAAAAATCCGATATCCAAAATACGTCTGGTCCCAAGCATTTTGGATAAGGGATACTCAACCTGTGTGTATATATATATATATATATATATATATATATATATATATTTCCCCGGAAAAAGCAAATACATAGATTTAGGAGTCTTCTTGTATTAAATCCTGTACAACTCTATGGGGAAGAATTGTTGATGTGATTTGCTAGAGGCATATTAGACTTGCTGAAAAAAACAGTTTGGAGAAAACCTAAGCAAATGATAAAATACTGAATAAGGCATCCAAAGTCCTCATACATCTCTTTCACAAAATCAATCTTATTTTTAATAACTACCAAACAGTTTAAATAATTATTTATTTATTTTTATTTTTTATACAATAGGGCTCACTTACAGATACAGTATGTAATGAAAATGATGCTTTGCCATGTGCCCATTTTTGCACATATGTATCCACCTGCACAGGTGCATGCATGTACTTGTGGGCTAATCTGCAAAGCTGAGTAGTTTGGGGCAGTTTATGTGCAAATTAAGAGCACAGGTGGGCCTGATTCTGTGTCAGATGCAGTGTCGTTGCGCACGCCAGTAGCTGATGTTTTAAGCCTTGCATGCATCAAAGGTGCACAGTGCATGCATTTTGTTAGCGCCCGGAGATGCGGTACAGAATCAGCTGCAGTATCTGTGAATTTTAATGGGCGTTCCTGAAAAGTTACGGGAGAGGGGGGCTAAATTGACAGCACGCAAGACCATACTCATATGGTATCTCGTCATTAACTTAATGCTCCCCCAAGATGCTGGCACCCTAGGCAGATGCCGTATGGTATTTTCGTCCCTGTTGGGTGCCCAAACAAGACCTTTTCACACATTTTTTCTTGCACCTCCGGAGGCTTCAAGAAAAACATTTATGCCATAGCTGATGGGCATCTGATTGGAGAAATAATTGAATTGCTCCAATAGATGCCCATTCATTTAGATGAACAGCAGGGGGCACACGGAACATTTGAATCGCCCTTATTGTGTCTAGTTTTCCTCTACGGTGCAAAGCAAGTTTCATTTTGCACAATGGAATTATTTAAATAAGCCCAGAGTGGGCAGGACTATCTTAAGAGCATTGTAGGCCCTGGGCAAAGCAATGCACTGGGGCCCCTACATACCTATTCACTAATTAATTAATTAATAACTTACCCCTCCTGCGGTTCCGTGCCATCTCTCCACGTTTCCATACAGTGAATGGCTGTCAGCACTCTGATTAGTGGACAGCACCAGCCATCCACCAATCAGTATGTTGGCAGTCATTCACTGTATGACTGCAGGCTGGGAGGCAGGTAGAGGATTCTCTGAATGTAATTATCAATTATAGCTGCCCAGGCAGCATTCTAAACTTGCCTCCCAAGAAGCTCTGGAGGCAACAGCCCACCCCTGTTCAAAGGCCCCTAGAATCATGGGGCCCTAGGCAGTTGCCCAGTGTGCCCATACATTAAGATGGTCCTGAGGGAGGGCATATTTAGACAGGTGTTCTATGTATGCAAATAACATTTTTCTAAACTATCATGGTCTCTATACTTTTAACTGGACTCACTTTGCACATCTCAGTTGTACACTTGAGGAAAATCGTTTTTCTAGGCAGATGACGTAATGAAAACATTCACATTCAAGCACATAAAAGTTCAATATGCAATAAAGTGCCAATGTTCTCTCACTTCCGTAATTAATGTAAAGCTGCGCTACCATCTAGTACAATATTTTACTATGGTGCCCACCACCTGGGAAACATGGCAGCATACAGCAGCCCCAGGCACATACCAGCATTGGCCAGTGGTAAAATAGGATGAGAGGCATTGCTATGACATACTGGGGACTTGACTATATCATAAAGGGCAAAATGAATTCCACCTCCCTCACATACATGACCTTCCCCTGGTGGGCTCGGCCATGTCCCCAATCAGAGATTCTATGGGAAAACCTTCCAAACCTCTGCAAATCAGCAAGAACATCATGCTCGTGGGATTCTGTAACAGTCCCCTGGAATAAGGACTATCTTACTGAAATTGGGACTGTTGGGAGGTATGTCTTAGAAAACTCCTACCAGGTGGTAGTGCAGCTTTAAATGAATTGTGAGACTGAGTGAACATAGGGCCTTTTAAAGTTTTGTATGTATGAATGTTTTTATTACATCAGTCAAAATCTGTATAGAACTGCAATTTTCCTTCATTCAGTCCTAACGGAAACCATTTTGGAGTTGGGGTCAGGTTGTTGCGGGTGCACCTATTCAGTACACGGGGCCACATATAGAAAAGCTGTGCAGGCCCATTTCTGTTTGCCTTCGCAAAAATTACCCCAATTGAATATTTAATATAACATCAAAACTTTATTTTATTTTCCCTGCAAATACAAAAAAAAAAAAATCAGAGTAGTAACAACAACAGAGCTTTCAAGACACAAACCCACACACACACACACACACACACACACACACACACACACACACACACACACACACACACACACTTGTGTGATCAGTCACTCCGAATCCCAGGTACTTGCAGGACAGCTTCTTAGCCTGGGAAATAATTGTGTGAGGAGCAGGATTGTCATTAGGACTCCTCCTGGCATAGCATTAACACTGCAAAACTAAAATTAGCAAAATGTCAGAAATGAAAAGATTGATTCACCCAGACGCAATTATCATTTAAAAGTGCTTGATTGAGGTGCTGCAGTTGGGTGATTTATTCTGCATACCATATACATAATTAAAGTAGTGGAGCGGAGTAATTTATCAATCTAGTTGAGGCTGGAGGTTGAGGAGCTGTATATGTTTGTTTTAATAAAATGCTTAGGCTGCTACTAGCACACTTCTCTATTTCCAAGAGTGAAAGAGATGATTATTATTATTATTATTATTATTATTATTATTACTACATTATAAGTCACTGGTAACTGTGGAGCAGACAGTGGAATAGACTACAAGAGGGGCAGAGAGAAAAGAAATTAGCAGACATATACTGATTAAAAAGGCAATGTAACAGGAAACAGAGGGGTGAGGGGAAAAATGGGAAGGTAGTGTGGAGATAAAAATAGGAAGCTATCTATCCAGAGGAAGAAAGAAACAAGGGAGTGCAGAAAGAGGGGGAGTGAACAGGGGAGGAAAGAAGAGAGAGAGAGAGAGAGAGAGAGAGAGAGAGAGGGAGGGAGAGGAAGAAAGACAGAGAGGGGGAGAAGCAGAGGAGGAGGTAAGAAAACGACACCTCTCCCGGCACTCAGTTTTAAATCCACTGCCTTTTCCTCCTCTCCATGCTACAAAGGCTCAGAGCTCCCTTTTTCCCATTCGTCTCCTGTCACTTCCTTCCTGGACGCTTACAGGACGACTCCTCCGGTTACTTTCTCCCATCCTGGCAGCAGAGACAGAGCCCCTGCCCTGACTGTGCCCAGACACCCTCTGCCCACTGTTGGATTGAGTTGGTGCTCCAGAGCTGCTGCTGCTGCTGCACAGTGAATTAGTGACCGGAGCCCTCCAGCAGGACACAGGCAGCAGAAGTAAGAAGAGCCCACATCTAGCTCTCATTTCCTTCCTGCTATTATCCCAATGAGAAGAGAACATCTGAAGGACTAGTCACAGCAGCAGATGCCTCATGTGAGTACAGTTTTCTAACAGCCTATAGGTTGGAGATGTCATTTGCAAACGTAGATGCATCATCATTCTCTGTTGCTAAATCGCAGGCTTCCTTCTCACTGATAGTAATTAGTATAGCCCCCAGCACATTACCAGCTTTTCATTTAAAAGTTTAAAAGTCCGGGCACTTTTGGGACTCTCCCCTGCTGCTGTGTCTTTCCCATCTGGCCAGAGTGCACAGAACTGACTTCTAGCCTGTGCATAGCAGTCCTGATAGGACTGTTCCCAGACAGTTACAGTATGACCTTGTTCCACATGTATCCAGTTTTATCATTTTCCAAACACAGATCAGGTTGCATAAGTATTTTGTAGCAATAACACACACTTCCTACAGGATGTGAGCACTGCCTGTCATTTGCCTGCTTTATTATGAACATGTAATAATAGATACATATTACCACCAAAACTTGACATTAGTACATTGTGTCTTCTCAGATGTCACCAAAAGGTCATTTATTGCCACTTCAGCTCATAATAAATACACAGATACCCCATGATCTATTCCAGAGGGTTATTGTCACAGGGACCACTGCTATTTATTACAAGGTTTCATCCGAAGTACATTATACTGTTTTAATTAGGCAGTAAAATTGCAATCAGCAGAGCCACAGCTTGTGCTCTCAATTCCTGCAAGTATTAACCTCATTCTTAACCTTAAAACACCACAGTTGTTAAATAATAAATAATGATGATAGTGAAACCAAACTTTGAATGATTTATATGCTTGAAGGGGCATGTCATGTTTTATTACACTTTTTAATTTTCAGTTTCAAAGGATGGCGGGAGCTTTGCTAGGAAGAAGGAGATGGTTAATTTGTTTGGGCGGAGGGAGCACACACAACACACTGGGGGGGGGGGGGGGGGGTATGTTCACCTGGACACTAGTTGCTGCTGAGCTGTTTTCATAAGAGACACAACATCAGTCTCTGCTACAGTTCAGTGAGATGTTTGCTTGCTGTTTCCATCACTCTGTAACTTTCTACAGAATGGTGTTTTGTTTTTGTCATTGCCAGTATGTTCCATGATACAGAGTAATAGCGACTTAACTTAAAAACTTTTGTAATAGTAGGATGCATATTGTGGTTACTGGCTTAAGATGTTTATATAGAACATAATAAGTGTAATCCCTTACATCTTGGCAGCCTGTGACACTATAACCACCTGTGATCAGCCACATCACACGCACACCAGTCACATTAAGAGCTCATACAGTTATGTTTTTTTGCTATGTTGAAAAGCAGGAATGTTCGGCATTCACTATGGAAAAATCGATTAGGATTTTGGCCTTTACATCAATATTCTTGTTTCCCTCACACATCTGGTGTATTTGTAACATGCGTATAACAATCAGCATATACTGTAAGCATAAAACATTCCAAATTCAAATTTGATTTCAATACCAAACATTCAGCCTATACTTTAATAAAGGCCACAGTTCATGTATATACAAATAGTTTTAAAACTGTTATCTAGAGGAGGCAGAACACTTTTCAATTCAAAAGTTATACTATTAAGGAACTATTGTAAATGAATAACAATAATAATTAGGGTAAAAGAACATTACCCGGTCACTTGAGAATGCATGCTTCCATCCATTCTTTTTTCTAAATCAGTAGCTGGTGGTCCGATTATTAGGCTGATATAAAAGCCTCGCTTTGAATTTAGTCATAGACATTAACAGTGCATCCGTTTTGGAAGTTTATATATGTTTAACATAAGGCACATCATTTCATACTACAGAAAATCTAACATTTATTTGTCAATAATATTTTATGATGTTAAAGTGCTTTGCAAATGTAAGTGGCAGCTAATTGTCAGTTTATTAACAAGTAATTTGGTAAACGTCTTTCTCATATTAAATTACCAGAAAAAGAATGTTTCTGTGGGGAGAACATCTTGTTTCCTGTTAACTTTATTAACCTGATTATTAGATAGATCTGTTTAGTTAATATTCTTTTATAAGAGCTACTTTAGTATAGAGATTAAAGATGCTTCTTAATATTACCTCTATCTCTGCTGTTTAACTTGTATTATTTTATCATGTTTAAAATCATAATTGTAAAAGAAACATACCACTGGTTTCAAGCACCATATAATAACAATAACAATAATTAGAATAAAAGGTCATTTTAAAGGGACCAGTTTGTTTAGTGAGGGCGGCACCTGTGTATGGGGCTATAGGTGACGGCCACTAGTAGGACATTATTACCAGTAGTGGGTGCAACTTTATAACCGACCAACTGGTTAATTAGACTTCATAAAGTTAGTGTGTGTGTGTGTGTGTGTGTGTGTGTGTGTGTGTGTGTGTGTGTGTGTGTGTGTAAATAGAATATATATAAGTGCGTGTTTTTACATTTAGAGGATTGTAATTCCTCTTGTACCATGGCATACTCTTCAGCCAAGCGGGTTTGAACAGTGCTATAGGTCAGGTGATTAATGTTTAGTGTCTTTGCTGGGTTACATTCATCTCACTGCACTTTTGGGGCAGGAGTGCCATAGTCTTTGCCTGTTTAGTTGAATCTGTCATTTCTATTAAATCAAATCAACTTTGTTAGTCCTCAAGTAGAGTGAACAGGAGTATCAGTGTTGTGTGTCGGATAAAAGAAGGATTAAGCAGTTCACTTGTCACTCTGATCGACCAGAGATAACATCTAATAGTTGTTCCACATGCAACACACACTTCTTGGTTATTTGATTATAGTCTAAGGAAGACTTATCCCTGTTTAGTCATGGCTAAATGCAAGTCTTGCCAAAAAGAAAAAGAAAAAAGAACAGTAATTATGTATTCAAATATTGAACAATTTCCAACTAAACTGCTACATTTTAATACATCAATGTATGTGTTTAATTAGTCTGCATATGTTAACATTCTGGCAATAGCATTCATTTTATCAGCACAATATAGATTTATTTTTTTAGAACAAGTTTTAAAACTTAGAATTCTGCCCTTAATGACATTACAACTTCTATTTTTATGGCGGGATAACTATTGGCTTACGTGGTGTAGAAAGCTAGAGAGAACCAATACATGGTTTAATTAAATAAAAAAATAAAAAAATGATGAAATAAAAAAATGTTGCATAATGAAATTGTAAAAAATGTTACAACAGATTAATACACATAGTATTTTAAATATCTGATTTATTCCAAGTTGACAGTTGTAAATGTAGATATTGATTTGTTAAATTGTTTCACAGTAGCCTGTACGTTTGCTGTTGAATAGCCTGTATGTTTGCTGTTAAATGGTATCAATCTAAGATTAATGTGGACAGGATGATCAATATATTGGGACAGATTTGGACATAAGTCCCTTTAAATATTTTATACACACACACACGCACACACATTTTGCAGAGTTGATAAAAAAGTCTCACAAGCTCTGTCTTTACAAGTAATTATTAAGTCATTATCAGCCAACCAGATCAACACAACTGTCTCAACCAGATCAACACAACTGTCTTAAGCCGATAGGCAAAGCAAATTTGCCATCATGCAAATGAAGCATTACAAATGGTATTATTGCAATACAATTGACATTGCATAAAAAAAGGTTAATTTTACCCTAAATGTAATTATATTTTTAATACAGGGACAAGTCAAGATTTTCCAATGCTGAAAAGTTTATGCTTGATTGTGATTGTTATGTGACCCTTTTCAGCAGTTTTGTAGTATAGAGTTTAGAAGTGCCCCCCTCCTTACCTATAATCCATTTTTTATTTGATCATGTCCCTCTCCTTGAAGTCCCTCTTTCTCGCCATGTAACGCATCTGCACCTTTAACATTGGTGCCTGCTATTTTGCATGGGACAGTTAAACATGTTTGTAATATCTCACTTTTAGAACCACTCTTTCACTACAATTATGTTGAGAACACAGGTCTAGGTTTAGCCTATACCTACACATACGCCTCTTTGACTACAGTATGAAAATAATAATAATAATGCATTAACAGTATTCTACATGGTATGCATTTATTTCTTCTAAGTGTATTATAATGGCACAGTCAGGCTTTATTGTGCTATTCTGTATATGTTTTGTATTGACTGATGTAGTGGGTGTTTGTTTGGCATGGTGATGCATTGTAACTAGCAATGCGTTTCAGGCAGACTTTTTAAAGGTAACATCTGCCTTGGAATTAACAATCCATTTATAAAGGAAAGAAAGTATACTATAATAATACAAATAATAATACTTTATTTCAAAGTGACAAATCAGTGTCGTTAGTGAGTCAGGATGTGGGTTAACTCTTACAGCTTTCATTCCGAGGAAGCACGTGTTCATATCTAATTGTATAAAACACTAAAAGTGAGTATTCAAGCCCAGAACCGGAATTTCTGATAAAACAATCTGGTAGGTAGACTCTGTTCACAAAGGTTCAGCAAGAAACCTCACATTAATACAAGATACAATAGCATAACAATACACAACAATGGCGTCATAGATGATTAATTACCCATATAGCCTACTGTATATCTTTTTTGGAATAAGCACATACGTATTCCCAATAAGGAACAGTTTACAGTATTGTAACTTCACTACCATGTATTATAGGTGTCATAATGTTAGACTACAACAGGAACACACATTTACTATATATAATGCAACAAAAATCCTTTTTTGTTTTCTTTCTTTTTTTTGTTGTTGTTCCATCAATAACGAAGGATGCAAATGTTCCAGTACAAAGTATAGTCATTTTGTAGGCTGTTCAGTATGAATGGTTCTTCTTTGCTTCATTTTGTGCTTATCATTAGTTTAAACCTAAGCACATGCATGATTGGTCATGCGTGTTTTCATAGGCCAGCAAAAATACACTTACAAAGTCTGTACACAGCTAATATTTAAGTGAATTCTTCATATGGTTTGCACACACTGATAATTTATGGTAATTGGGAATGTTTATGACCTCATTGCATGTACAATAGCACTGACATAGAAGCACACTTCATTTTATATAGGTCTGCAAGTGACCAGCAACATAGACTGTATTACATTGCAAAAAAACTCCTTACGTCAACAGCCCTGTCTGATGTTGTATTTATATGAGAATATCATAGTACAGACAGAAATGCCATTTTAGGAACATTGAAAGTTTTAAAAGATTGACCAGGTATTTATTTGTGTTAATAATTGGTGGCAATTCACACAAAAAATGGCCGCACCTCGTTTTACGGTATTGCTTGTATACTTCATGTACTCCAGGTGTATATAACACATGGGTTATAACTTCATAATATACATGTTCTTTTTAAAATTTTATAATGCTTTGCACTACAGTGATTAATCGGACTAGTTTGGTTACGCAATATTTGTGGGAGTACTCTATGGATTGATAATACTCTATGTTCAACAGCTTTCAATGATGTTTATTGCAAGACATGAAAAACTTTTGGGAACTATACTGTATTTGTGACATGCCCCTATTTGTCCACTTCCCAGTAGTAAAAGAACTGAGGTTCATCACTTTCGTTATGTATGATGACTCTATGCCATTTGCATTACTGTGCCACCTACACAACATGGTAAACCAGTAGTAGGGCTTTTGCAGGACCCAACATCCATAGATGGCCAAGGGCCAATCAGAAATCAGTTCAAATGTTTAAAATGCATGTTAGCTTTTGAAACTACACAAAATAACAAGTTCTATTGTTGCCCCCAATCTCAGTTGAATTATATAGCTGTGCAAAGGAATCTCCTGAGATGCTGAGCTTTTATTGACATATCCCCCGAGATACCCAATTTGTTTCAACAAGACCAAGGTCTTCATCATATAATCTCAAGGGTAATAGATCTGTTTGCTATTGTACAAGTCAGAGGTGAACACTATAAGAACCCTGCTCTTTGTCAGTGATCAATTATACCTAGAAAAATACAGTAGAGCCTACAACAGCCTCCACTCATACAGTAGTTCCATTTCTCTGAGCTTTGATGAGGAACAAAGGCAAAGTAAGGTATTATTTTCTTATATTTTACCGAAATCAACAAAGGAAATGCAAATTCCACATCTGCAAGAACTGTAATCCAAACGTGTCTTGCTATACATTCGTAAAAGAATGTACGCTCATTTTCATTATCACTTAGCAGCCTAATTAAAAGTGGACCCCACATACAGTATGATGTAGAAGTACAAGGCAGCACTCTATACAATACGACCTACAGTATATAAACAGGATTAGGATAGCTATTAAAAAAAAGACATTGAACACCACTTAAAATAGCAGAAATTTAATTTTTTGCAGAGCATTAAAATAATATTGTATTTAAATAATACAAAAAAGCCTTCAAAATAGCATTTCGTATCTAGAAATTGGTACTGAATCAAAATATATCTATTCTTCTGTCTATGAATTCAGTTTTTTATTCACATATATGATTTTTGCTCTAGAATTCAGACATCTGGTAGATACGAGAAAAGGTTCCTTATCATCTTGGAAGTTGTGGCTCTTTCAGAAATAAGTAAATTACGTATGAAACACTTCATTACAATCAGAATTAGTTTTTTTTTACTCTAAATAGGTATGAAATACTCATTTGAAATGGCCCAATGGGACAACATACACTTGCAAAAATCATTCTTTATAATTTAAAATAAAATGGAGTAAAACGGGGTCAGTCAAAATTAAATATTACAGGTTTTTTTTTAGCTTATATACTTAAATTATTTAAATGTAGAAATATGGTATAGCTACCTATTAAATTAATGCATTTTGTAAAGCAGCATGTAAATTAAAAAGTACAAGACATGCTAACATTTGTAGTTTTTAATTTATAGGTATGAGTTTTTAGGTCACATAATACATCTTAATGCATATTTTAATGGGCTCCCTTACGGATGCTCATTCTGCATATTGTTAGCACTGAGAATAGCTCATAAATTTATGTGTATAAGACACTCGCATAATCTGCTTTGACTTTACACATAGGCAGGTTGCAGGTCTCTGTCAGTCATGTTATTGCATTTAAAAATACTATACTGCACAGTATAACTAGCATAAAATACTGTCCCAAGTGTCAGTTTCAAACACACTTAACAATGTCTTCTGTTAAATTCAAGTGTGACGGGTACAAAAAAAATATATTAATTTTATAACATAAATTATTATTTTCATCAACTCCACTCATTACAACAGTATGTAGCACTTGCTTAAGTTTGAGTGCTAATTTAATTCACGTCTGGAGGTATTTAATCAGATTAAGCAGCACGTAAGGCGAGTGAATCATCAGTGATTCAATAGTGGACATAAATTGCCATGGAAAGTCGACTAATTGTAGTTTTAGGTGATAGGACACCTAGAACTTGATGACTGAAACTCTGTTCCGACCGGTTAAACTACATCTCTATTCACAGGTTTCTGTAATCTCAGTATTTATTTCAGTGGAGCAGGATAGTCATACAGTAGTTAATGAACAAATACAAGTAGTTTTCAGTGTTACCATAGCCTTTGAAATGTTATACTATGTCTTCAACTTATACTATTTGGAGTACAGATTATAACTATGGGGGATATCAGTGAGGTAGGAAAGCATAAGGAAACCTTTAAGGACACTTGTGCATCATTGGTTTATGGGCCAAACATAATAATTTGAAAATTGTAAGGTTGGAAAAATAACCCTCATATTAAATCTTTCATAAATTCTAATTATTATTATTATTATTATTATTATTATCCATTATTTATATGGTGCTACAAGAGTTCCGCAGCGCCCAATTACAGAGTACATATGCACATAATCAAAACATGAAAACAGTGACTTACAGTTGAAGGCAATATAGGACAAGAATAGGGTAACTAAGCATAACTACTCAATAGGCGACATAGAGATAAATTTCAAGGTGGCCAAAAAACTGCAGGATTTGGGCAGTTGAGGATTATTAAAGTAAGAAAAGGATAAGCACATGAGGGAAGAGGGCCCTACTCGTGAGAGCTTACATAATGGGTTGTTATAGAGAAAGTCATCCCTACACCCCCTCCAAGGAAACAGTTGCCAGTTTAGGGGCAAAGAGAAAAATATTCCTTCCAAACCCCCGCAGTGCAACCACTCCTATTGTTAAGAACCCCTTCCTTTGCTGATGGTAAAACATTCTTTATTCCATTCTCCTAATTGCAATTGATTTCACCTTCATTGTCCCCTATAGTGATACATAGAAATCACATATACATATTATGTCACGTCTCTTTTTCAAAGTAAAGAAATATAGTTTTTACTTGTAACCTTTGTTAACAAGGTTGCCCACCTCTGACTCCTCACCGGTTCTCATGTGTTTCTTATATGGATGTATCTGAAAACTTGTCTGTTACTGGATCATTTATAATAAAAATGTGTTTATTTGTTTTGTCCCCTTAGTGCAGCAATATAGAACCCTTGTGGTGTCATAAGAATAAAAAATAATAAAATGTAAAACTTTATGCTATATTTAAGATATAATCTAACTAGCCACGTACAGTATACAATGGCAATATTGTGTTTGTATCATATGCATGCCAGGATTTTATACACCTTTGCAGCTCCTCCCTGGCACTGAGCACTGCTCTACAGCCTTCTGCACACTAGTATTCCATGTCCGATTTCATTTAATATTTCAACTATTTCATTATTTTTTAATGTGTAACTAGAAAACTCAGTACCATGGCATAGGAGCATATGTCTGAATTAATTTACATTAAATTGAATCTACCATTTAATTTACCAGTTTGCTATTTTGTATAAATCCTTTTGTAGCAAGGTACTATCCTGTACAATGTTAATAACAATACACAGTTTAGTGCCATTAGCAAACAGAGATTTTTATATACCTTCTTTTTGGGGCCATCTAAAAGGTCATTAATGGGAAGGCTGGAAAATACATGGAAAACTTTATACCTTTCTGAATATATTCCATATATAACTACAATTTCTCCTGTATCCTTCAGCCAATTCTCTACCCATATACGTACTTTTTTTCTTTACCTAGTTCTCTCGTCTTATTTACTAAACTGTTATATGAAACAGTATTGAAGTACATTGCATAATCCAACTTTATCACATTGGATGCACTACATACTGTAGATCCTGTTAGAAATGTATTTTCTTGTAAAAATAAGTCATTTTTCTTTGGCATGCATGGCTCTTCATGAAACTGTGCTGATACTATGCTATCAAATAATTTTCAATAATATATTTCTCCCTCAGTACCTCTAAACAATGTACCCATGATTGATGGCAAGGTTCACTATACTGTTACTTTGTTTGATTTTGGATTGGTTACCTTTTTTTAATTATATGTACCACATTTACTCTCTGCCAATCTTGTGGCAGCGACATGTTTATGAAGGCACCTTTACAGTAAATATAGGGAATAGTTGGGTATCAATGACTAAACTTACAGATGTGTTCTCTTACATCTTTGCTCCGTGCGCTACAAGTCTTGTTACACATTACGCGTGAGTGCCGTAGACTTGGTAGCGCCAAGCATCTTGTTTTGCATTTTTCTGAAAAAAAAAATGCGTCTTAGATGCTTCTGCTGATTGAAATGATATGCAGCATGCCTATATTCTGTGTGTGACTGCGACTGTATTTGCATACAAAATGCTGTGCTACAGTGTTTTTACATGAAAACACTGTAGCACAGCATTTTGTATGCAGATAGAGCCGTAATTACAGCGTGGCTGCAGCAAGGATGTAAGAGGACACATCTGTAGCTCCTTTAGCACACATGGGTGGTTGTCAACTGGGCAAGGTGCTCTAGCTGTTTGAATCTTGGTAGATGTAACCACTCCACCTCCTGTGTTAAACAGGTAGCATTTAATGGGCTGCATAGGCTATTTCTACACTACCTATCATCTTGTACTTTTTTCTTCTTTGACAAAAACAACATATTTCCGAGATCAAGCTTCTCTTTTTCTTTCTAGGGTATTTCTCTGAATTTGTCTTTCATAAACCCATTATTATATGTTTTATTGAGCTTGGCGTTTATATACTTGAATACACTTGGGTTTAAACTTGTGGCCTTTAGCAGAACAATATCCAGCTTCAGTCTTTGCTAACCTGATTGTGTGTCTACATGTTGTGCTACATTCTGTGTGTTTACATAACGATTGCATAGACCAGTGGTTCCCAAACTTTTTAAAATCACTGTGCCTTGGGTATCAGATTTGTATTCTCCGCATCCCTAGGCCAAAAGATTCTTATTGAGAAATTTAGAAAAAAATATAAAATTAAGTAAATTGTATTTATATGTCATCCTTAGGTTCAGTTATGTGGTGAGGGGCAGGATTCGCTTCTGTTTGTCCACATCGTTTATGACTGGCAGCCACAAGCACTGGTTTTTCCTAATACATTGACCATAAATAATTTGAATTGGTCCTGGACCACCAGTCCAAAGCACCCATGCAAGTGCCCTGAGGCACCCCAGGGTGCTTAGGCACACAATTTGAGAGCCACTTGTAGTTGTAGAAAATTAAATGTAGTTGGCATAGACCTGTGTAGTTTTAGCAATTTAAATGTTTGGTTTTTTTTGCATATACATAATAAAACAGTTGTAGTTTCAATTAAAAATTCTGCTTTATTATGTACACTGGTAATTTTTTTTTAGCTCCCTTTAATATTGTTATTATTATTTTTTTTTATTATTATTTTTTTATATATAATCAGTTTAACAACATTGCAATATTGTATTACATTATTGATACTTAATGGGCACATCCAAGCTTAAATATTTGTTGTATGTGTCTGAAATGTTTTGATGCTTTAGATATGCTGCTAAAAGTCTCTTCCATTGAATTGAATTGCATTTTTTAAAGTGCTTTAATACAGCTTTAAATATAGTAATTTGTAATGCAAAAAAAAATTATAAATAAATTATGGAAGAGTGAAGTTTTTTTAAAATTTGAATCTGTTTATACATATGAAATAATTCAATCTCATCCTTTGATTGTTGTGCAAGCCACATTAAAATGTAAACATGTAACATGTATGAAATCCAGTAGAGAAAAGCATCAATCTAGCTATAGATTTTACTTGTATTTTAGTGTACTCTAAGGCTGGAGTTACACATGATGTTCTGAACAGTTCAGGGACTACACAAGCTACATTGGGCTTAATAGGAAACACTTATTCGTTTTGTGACAGGTAATAAACGTTTCCCAATGACTCCAATGTACAGAAGCTTCTGAAGCTCATCTGAATGCTTGCTGAGTTACATTGGCTATAAAGAGCAGAGTGAGTATGGCACCATCCTTATATATCTGCTCTAATATCCAAGCACTGAGTTGTTTTTCTATGTTTATCATAAGCGGGGTATACACCAGATGATGTGTAAGCGACGCCATGGTCGTCCCGATTTCCCATAAACTCCCGGACAAAAGATATAGTGTATACACTACACAATCTTACAAACTGAACGATATATATTGAATTGTTTGGTCATTTCACTGTTAGCGATATATCAGGTATTACGTGTACATTTAAAATGTGTTATTACAGTTAATTAAAGTTTTCAACCAAATCCATCCAGTGGAAGGCCCAGAACAGTCTCCCTACGTCAAAGTTCTGTCTGGCATACGCCAACAGGAGGTCCAACCAGGACCTCAACCCTTTAGTATGTCTTGGACCCAATGTTATCACTCTGTGAAGTTTTCATCCATATCTATCCAGTGTAAGTCCCAGAACAGGTTCACAGGGTCAAAGTTCTGCCTGGTGAACACTAACAGGAGGTCCAACCAGGACCCCAAACCCCCTAGTATGTCTTCTGGGATCCATTATTTTCACTCTATGAAGTTTTCATCTAAATCCATCCAGTGCAAGGCTCAGAATAGGGTCAAAGTTCTGCCAGTGTACACCAACGGGAGGTCTGACCAGAAACCTTAACCCACCTAAAACCTGGCCTGGATCCAATTGGACCACCTTGCATTGGTTTTATCCCAGTCTATGCAGAGGTGTCCAAATGCATAACCTGACAAACAAACAAACAAACAAACAAACAAACAGACAAACAGACCAATGAATTTTATATATAAGATACAGACAATTGTATCTCTAATGCTATACAACTATACAGCTGGTCGACCCAATAATTGTATAGGTGTGTACCTAGCTTAAGAGAGAGAGGCAGTTGGATCTAGAATGCTGAGATGTTTTTTTTTATCTAGAACAGTGAGGTGGTAAGGTATAGAATCCTCAGGTGATTGTATTTAGAACACACAGGCTTTCCTTTCTAGAATGCCAAGATGCTTACAGTATATCTAAACACTTACATGGTTATATGTGAAATGATCAGGTGACTGTATCCAGGGTGCAGAGGCGGTTGGATCTGTACTGCTTAGGTTGTTGTATTTAGAATAACTTTGCTGATTGTTTCACATCACCAAGGTTTTTCAAAGTTCCAGAGTGAGAAACTCTGCAATTCTCTCTATTATTCTTCTAGTGTCACAATGGTACTAATTAGAGATTAGCAAAATGAAGATGGCGTTTTGACGGAGTCAGTTTTGCACTTGAACAGGCTGTTTCACAGAGGTGCTTTAAAAAATTCTAGTTCTATATTGGAGATTATTGAATAAATTATTTTTGTGTTTCAAAGTATACAATCAATTACTCAAGAGAAGGCAAAGATCACAAAACAGTGTCACCACCATTAGAGACAACGCAGGCAGTATTCTATCACATGCCTTACTCTTCCTCTTCCCTTTTCCCGAAATCCTGTATGTATAGAAAAACTGTGACTGCATCAATCAAATGTCACCTCATCTACACAGCTGTGTCACCAAATGACACATTTCATCTGTGAGTGCTGCTCTGCGCCAAGCTTTTCTCCAACTGGATTTCGCCATGTCTACTTAATGGAGTGTTTTCATGTCAGGGGGAGCGTAGAAGCAGGAATGTATTTAGCAGTGAATGAAGGATGGGAGCAATTCGTTTTATCTGAAAAATATAGTATTTATATACTTACCAAGTGTTTCCTGCACTGCCTGACAAGCAGAGACATTAATGGTATTGTAACATACTGTATACAGTAGTTCAGAACAACTAACTGGAGAGCACTGTTCTCTCTATGCTAACCAATCTGGAAATTATGATACTGATAATCTGCTGTTTACTGTAACTCTGCACAATGGCTCTTGCAGGGGTGCCTTGGATTGGTGGTCTAGGACCAATTCAAATTATTTATGGCCAATGTAATAGGCAAAACCAGTGCTGGTGGCTGCCAATCATAACATATGTGGACAAACAGAAGCAAATCTTGTCCCTCCCCACACTCATCTAAGGATGACATATAAACACAAGTTACCGTATATACTCGAGTATAAGTCGACCCGAATATAAGCCGAGGCACCTAATTCTACCACAAAAACCTGGGAAAACTTATTGACTCGAGTATAAGCCTAGGGTGGGAAATGCAGCTCTAGCCGTACACAGCCCTCAGTGCCAGATATGCCCTCATACTGCCAGATATGCCCTCATACTGCCAGATATGCCCTCATACTGCCAGATATGCCCCCACAGTGCCAGATATGCCCCCACACTGCCAGATATGCCCCCACACTGCCAGATATGCCCACAGTGCCAGATATGCCCCACAGTGCCAGATATGCCCCCACACTGCCTGATATGCCCCCACACTGCCAGATATGCCCACAGTGCCAGATATGCCCCACAGTGCCTGATGTGCCAGATATGCCCTCATGCTGCCACATATGTCCCTCATGCTGCCACATATGACCCTCATGCTGCCACATATGCCCCTCATGCTGCCACATATGCCCCTCATGCTGCCACATATGCCCCCTCATGCTGCCAGATATGTCCCCTCATGCTGCCACATATGCCCCCTCATGCTGCCAGATACGTCCCCTCATGCTGCCAGATACGTCCCCTCATGCTGCCAGATATGTCCCCTCATGATGCCACATATGCCCCCTCATGCTGCCAGATATGCCCCCTCATGCTGCCAGATATGTCCCCTCATGCTGCCAGATATGTCCCCTCATGCTGCCACATATGCCCCCTCATGCTGCCAGATATGCCCCCTCATGCTGCCAGATATGCCCCCTCATGCTGCCAGATATGTCCCCTCATGCTGCCAGATATGTCCCCTCATGATGCCACATATGCCCCCTCATGCTGCCAGATATGTCCCCTCATGCTGCCAGATACACCCCCTCATGCTGCCACATATACCCCCTCATGCTGCCAGATATGCTCCCTCCCCAAGTGCCAGGTATGCCCCACAGTGTTGTTACTTACCCCTCCGTCGATCCCGCGCTGTCTTCTGGAGGGACACGAAGCGCACAGCACGCGCCTATCCTGTGTCCCTCCTGCATCTTCGGCGGCCGCGGCAGGTCTATTAAAGGAAGTGCCGGTTCGTGATCAGAGGTCACGAACGGGTACTTCCTGTAATAGAACCGCCGCTGCTGCCACCGGAGATGCAGGAGGGACACAGGAGAGCCGCGCGCTGTGCGCTTCGTGTCCCTCCTTCACACTGCTCTGCCTCTGCCTGTCACTGACTCGAGTATAAGCCGAGGTGGCTTTTTCAGCACAAAAAAAAGTGCTGAAAAAGTCGGCTTATACTCGAGTATATACGGTAGTTAATTAATTTAATATTTATTTCTAAATTTCTCAATAAGAAACATTTGGTGGGTTGGGGTTGGGTAAGCTAAACCTAACCCCCCGCCCCAACAGCCTAACCCTAACCCTCCCCGGGATAGCTAAACCTAACCCCCCCTTCCCGCAGCCTAAACCTAACCTCCTCTCCCCTGAGCCTAACCCTAAACCTCCCCCCATCAGCCTAAACCTGACCCCCACGCACCGCGACTTACCTCTCTGGCGTCCCAGCAATTGATTGCTTGTGATCCTGTCTGTCGGGATTTGGTGCCAGGCTTGTAACCCTAGTCGGGATACAGACGCCGGCATTCCAAGCAGTGTCATTTTCCACTGTTGGTATTTCAACTGCCCGGATCCAGACCACTGGGATCCAGACCGGATCCCCGTTTGGCCTAGGGGTGCCGTGAAAAAAATTCTGATACTCTAGGGCACCATCATTCAGAAAAGTTTGGGAACCACTGTCTTATTAAACTCTTCATTTAGAAGTTGCTCAACTTAGAGAAAACATTGTATTACAGCTACTGTTTAATGCCCCTACTACATATTGCACAGAATACATTTAAGGTTAGTAGTACAAAATATATACTGTACTTCATGTGATGCAATATGAAATACTATAATATTAGTACATCCTATTGTTGAGTTACATTTTGTAATACACTATTTTATTAACCAATTTAAACTTTTACTTGCCTTGGTCCTATGGAAACCTCTTGATTTAAATTTTCAAAAGCTAAGGAATTTTATAGCAGAGAAACAGCTGGGATGTCAATTAGAGAATATAGGTTCTAAATATTGTTTCTATGGGGCCTAATTTAGAATGAGATGTATGTTTATTAGTGTGGCATAAATTTTGACACTTTCAAATTACATGTGAGTAGCAAAATGGGGGACAAGCAGGTGAAATTTGGGTACCATAAAGGTGGGTACATACTGGAAAGATATATCTGAAGATCAATTGATCTGCAGATATATCTATGGACGGATCGGGCAGTGTGCTGTGCATACACACTGCCCGATCCGTCGGGGACTGACATCATGGACTGGGCGGGCGTGTACACACGCCCGCCCAGTTCAGCTGTCAATCACCGCCGGCCGCCGCAGCATGTGTACGGACGGTCGGCCGACCGCCGTACACACACAGTGATGCGCTAATATATCGTTAGATATATTGGCCGTCGGCTGTGATGCGGGGCCGACGCGATACATCTGTGAATGACGGAGTTCACAGACGTATCGGCCGTACACACTGGCCGACGGACCCGCGATATATCGGCCGTTCAAGAGAACGGCTGATATATCGACCAGTGTGTACGAGCCTTAAGTGTGGTGTCCAGGAGACGTAACCTACTGAAACATGGACACATGCCCAGACACACTTCTTAGAAGGTGTATCTTTTGGGTAGAGGAGGCCTGGTGTAAAGACGTGAACATCTGTTGGGCTGCACTATCCAACCAATTCTGATTGGCTGTTTGTGTCTTCACACTGTTTATTTGGATTTCTTATTTCCATTTGGACTACTGCAAGAAATCAGATTCCCATTGGATTTATAAAGCAGTAGGTGCTTATTGCATTCTATATGGAATTTTCGGCTCTTCTATTTATTAATGACTCTTTCAAAACACTATTCTCTCGTGCAGTGGCGTAACTGCTGCCCCCGCAGCCCTCGCGGTGGCTTGGGGGCGAGGGGCTGCGGGGGCGCCACTGATTTACAGCAGACTGACATGCGGACGAGCGTCCGCATGTCAGTCTGCAGTCTCCTTCCCTCCGCCGCTTTTTGGAGGGACACAGAGGGCACAGCGCGCCTCCCTGTGTCCCTCCTGCTGCATCATCTCCGGCGGCCGCGGGTCTAATAAGGGAAAGTGCCGTCCGTGAGCTCTAACTGGCTCACGAACCGGCACTTCCCCCTATTAGACCCGCGGCCGCCGGAGATGATGCAGCAGGAGGGACACAGGAGAGGTGAGCTGTGCCCTCCGTGTCCCTCCAAAAAGCGCGGGGGGGGGGGGGCGGGGGGCGGAGGAGGATATCTGGCACTGGGGGGAATATCTGGCACTGGGGCATATATGGCACTGGGGGGAATATCTGGCACTGGGGCATATATGGCACTGGGGGGGAATATCTGGCACTGGGGGCATATATGGCACTGGGGGGGAATATCTGGCACTGGGAGCATATATGGCACTGGGGGGGAATATCTGGCACTGGGGGCATATATGGCACGGGGGGAATATCTGGCCTGGGGGCATATATGGCACTGGGGGGGAATATCTGGCACTGGGGGCATATGTGGCACTGGGGGGGAATATCTGGCACTGGGGGCATATATGGCACTGGGGGGGAATATCTGGCACTGGGGGCATATATGGCACGGGGGGAATATCTGTCACTGGGGGCATATATGGCACTGGGGGCATATGTGGCACTGGGGGGGAGTATCTGGCACTGGGGGCATATATGGCACTGGGGGGCATATATGGCACTGGGGGGGAATATATGGCACTGGGGGCATATCTGGCACTGGGGGCATATGTGGCACTGGGGGGGAATATCTGGCACTGGGGGCATATGTGGCACTGGGGGGGGATATGTGTACCTGGCACATGGGGGGGCTATATTTGGCACTGGGGCATGTGAGTACCTGGCACCGTGGGGGAATATCTGGCACTGGGGACATATGTGGCACTGGGAGCACAGCCCTAGCAACAAGGACTACCTCCTAGCAATGAGCATGACACCCAGTGCATGAAACACCTGGCAATGAGCATGACACCCAGTGCATGAAACACCTGGCAACGAGCATGACACCCAGTGCATGAAACCCCTGGCAACGAGCATGACACCCTGAGCATGAAAACCCCTGGCACCGTGCATGAAACCAAGAGCATGAAACCCCTGGCAACGAGCATGACACCCAGTGCATAAAACCCCTGACAACGAGCAGGTAATTGAAAAGTAATTAGAAGCCTTACTGTAGGACTTAATGTGTAATGGGCATTACGGTGTGTGGCATAACGTATCACGAACATTGCGGTGTGTGTCATAATGTGTCACAGGCATTACGGTGTATGGTATACTATATCGCGGGCATTGTGATATGTGGTATAATGTCTCAGGGTCATTGCAGTGTGTGGCATAATGTATCACGGACATTGCGGTGTGTGTCATAATGTGTCACAGACATTGTATGTGCTATAATGTATCAGGGGCATTGCAGTGTGTAGCATAATGTATAACGGGCATTGCGATTCCTGTCATAATGTGTCACAGGAATTACGGTGTGTGGCATAATGTGTCACAGGCATTACGTTGTGTGGCATAATGTGTCGGGGGCATTACAGTGTGTGCATATTGTGTCATGTGCATTATTGTGTGCGGCATAATGTCTAAGGGCCATTGCAGTATGTGGCATAATGTATACTGGGCATTACTATAAGGAGGAAAAATGACAAATAATGTAAGGGGCATGAATCAGGATTATTTTTCTTTCCTGTGGTGGCCAACGTATGGGCGTGCAGGTTGCAAAACTGGGGAATAAGGTAGTCTTTTCCTGCAATGCCACACCCCTTTATGCAAAACCACGCCCATTCCAACGAAACCACGCCCCTTTTTGGCGCGCGCGCCTTCGGGCGCGCATATTTATCCCTTTCTTGCTCCCAATTATGGAGCATGAAGGGGGGGGGGGGGCGCCGAAGAATTTTTTGGCTTGGGGGAGAAAAATTTCTAGTTACGCCACTGCTCTCGTGTATATGGCTTCATTATATCATACTGTGTATGTATAGGGTAATGTGACATTTTTATTTCATAGTAGTCAGGCAACATCTCTATGCTATTGTATAGGCCTTTGTATGTCAGATGTACAAATACTACAGTGTTTTCAGCAGGACAAAACACACACTTAAGACCACAATTTTTGTGACAGAATTTTTACAGTTACTGTTGGGGTACAAAGTGCGTCAGACTATGGTAGATGGGATGCCAGTTTCAGCTGGATGTTTTGCAGTCAGCGTGAGACTGACGTAAGTCCCAACACTAATGGTGAAAGGTACGGCTGTGAACGTAAGAACAGTGGCCAAACTAGGGTTCCACATGCAGTCGCATGGATTTTTAGTATACGAAGATGGATTCTTGCTTGAGCATAAACTAGTAAACAGCCTGCCACAGGTGTACAGAAAGATGCATGGGAATCATGGCAGAATCAGTCCCATAATGTACACGTCAAATTTCACATCTTCTCTCATGTACCATGAAAAAGGGGTGTGGTTCATAGGGTCGACCACACTTAAGTCAACAGTGTCTAGGTTGACCACTATTGGTCGACAGTAACTAAGTCGACACCCAAAATAGGTCAACACAAGTATTAGGTCAACATGAGCAAGGTCGACCTAAAGGTCGATATGAGTTTTTTTTTAATTTAGTGTCGTTTTCTTTGTAAAGTGACGGGGAACCCCAATTAGTGCACTGTGTCCCCTCGCGTGGCTCGCTTCACTCGCCATGCTTCGGGCAAGGTGCCTCGCTGCCGCTGCGCTCATCACAGGTTACTGTTCCAATCGTAGTCCACATGGATCGTAAAGTATGAAAAAGTTCAAAGAATGAAATAAATCTTGAAAAACTCATGTCAGCCTTTTGTCATGTTGGCCTAGAACAGTGATGGCTAACCTTGACCCTCCAGCTGTTGTTGAACTAAACATCCCAGCCAGTAGCGGATCTTGCCACGGGCAAGCAGGACTTTTGCCCGGGGTGCCGCCTTCCGGAGGGCGCAGAACCATGGAAAGATCCGCTACTGCTGTGCTGCCCGCTGTGTCCCCCCGCTGGTCCCGCTGTGAAGGGAACTAGACGCTACGCGTCTAGTTTCCCTTCATGGAGAGGACCTTTGCTGTGCGGTGCGCGATGACGTCATCGCGCACCACACAGCATTTCAGCGGCACTACTGTACAGGGAGCGTAACTGACCATGCCCCCTGTATGAAGCCACGTCCCTATTTCCCGCCCGGGGCGCAAAAAGGACCAGAACCGGCCCTGCTCCCAGCATGCCCTGCATCAGTTTTAGCATGGCCAAATAGCAAAACTGTAGCAGGGCATGCTGGGATGTGAAGTTCAACAACAGCTGGAGTGTCAAGTTTAGCCATCACTGACCTAGAACATGTCGACCTAGTGACCATGTCGACCTAGAAACCCTGTCGACCTAATGCATGTCGACCAATAGTTGACCCTATCCCTATCCAGTAAGGGACTAAAGTTCTATAAAGAATGTGCTCGCTATGTGATCTCCAAGTCCCTGACAAAGCTCAGATAAGGAAAACCCTTCTGATGGCCCGATGTGATCCCCAGCCTTTCCGAACATTATGAGGCTGATTCTGAGTTGCACACAAAGTGGCTGTAGCTGCTGGCTGCTGCAGAAGCCTGATTGTAATAATATGCAAGAATCCATAGAGCTGAGAGGGATTAATGCATCTGCAAGCGGGAATCTGTGCCACCCACTGATTTTATGCCAGCTGATGCAATTGTCATCATTAGTATCTGCAGTCGGACCAGTCGCATCCTAGGTACAAGAGATCCATCAGAAGCAGCTTCCCTATCCTGTACACACAACTACGAATCACACAGAAATGTTGATTGATACATATCCATGACACTCCCATACACTTATACAAGTCAGGGCAGTTAAGTGTGATCGCATTGTCAACTACCTGAAATGCCCTATCTCATGGAACAACATATCTCACCAAGCTCCATTCATCTCTGAATAGGACGGGCATACGCAAAAATGTGTATCTGTACAATACATCTGCACATGTGCTGTGTACAAAATCTTGTCATTTGTGTCTATGAATAGAGATCCATCTAACTCAGAATCTCAGCCTGATTTGGATTTGGAAGCAAGGCAGAAAAAGCACATACTGTTAGTTTGTATCTATGGGGGTAATTGAGACCTGATCGATGCTGTGCATTTTCGCACAGCGGGCGATCAGGTCTGTACTGCGCATGCATATGCACCACCTCAATGCGCCGGCGGGTCGGACGACTGCATCGGGTATCAGTGTATAACAACGGGATGGTGCGAAAAAAGCGATTGCACGGGCGATAGCAAGGTGACTGACAAGAAGAGGCCGTTTGTGGGAGGCAACTGACCGTTTTAGAGGCGTGTCCGGGAAAACGCAGGAGGGACCAGGCGTTTGGAGGGAGAGTTTCTGACTTCAGCTCCAGCCCCGATCATCGCAGCGGCTGAGTAAGTCCTGGGCTGTGCAGAGACTGCACAAACTGATGTTTGTGCAGTTCTGCTACAAATGCGATCGCACACCTGCACACATCCAAAACCCTCCCCCCGTAGGCGGCGACTACCTGATTGCAGGGATACAAAAAACGCACCCTAGCGATCAGGTCTGAATTACCCCCTATGTTCCCATGCAAGGGGAGGAAATACATTTATATTTTTTCTGTGCAGGGTAAATACTGTCTGTTTTTGCATGTAACCCACAAATATTAGACAGCTTTATTTTGTACTGCCATTTACATTTCAGTTTGGACACATCCCACCCAAATCTAAATCTCTGCACATCTGCCCCACCTGCAGTGCCACATGGTTTTGCCCAGTTTCTTGGTTTTTTGGTTTGCTTCCAAATCTGAATATATTCCCGGCGGACGTAATGCCGGCTGTCAGTATCCTGACGATGGTATCCCGCCAGCGAGAATGCCAGCAGCAGGGCAAGCATTACGAGGCTTGTTGTGGGCTCGTTGCGGGCGCGGTGGCTTGCTGCACTCGCCACAGGATCTATTCCCACTCTGTGGGTGTCATGGACACCCACAAGTGGGAATAGCCCCTGTGAGGCGATATTCTGGCTGGCGGCATTGCCGGCGGGTGAGATTACGGCGTCGGTATCCTGGCCGCTGGGATCCCGACAGCCGGAAATTTGATTGCCTCCCCTGAATAACCCCTTCTGTGTTTATGCAACAAAGCAAAATAGCATTATGGACATATAACAAAGAGATTTAGGGCATTTATATAATGAAGAGATTTAGGGTATTTTCCTACAGTGAGGAATATTAAATATATTAAAGAAGAAACTGCAGTCTTTGTAACCAATAGAAAATGAAAGTGAATTAAAACTAAAGTGAATTATCTAACTCTGTACTTTTATCATAGCCAAACTTTTTTGTGTCCTAATTGAAAATCTCCACTGTGAGATTTCCGCAGTTCGCTTCTGTCATTTCAGCACATTAAAAATTAAAAACTCAGTAATGACAAGGTCAGTGTTCCATCCTCTACATATATATGCAGCGGAATAAGACTGCTTCTTTAATAGAAAGGATTCGTTCCATGGGAGGGTGCTACGTTTGTCTGGATTTTTCCACTTTTCCCTCATTTATCACCAGTAACCTCATATTTATACCTCTCATTTGTAATTAAGTGCAAATTGGGTACAAGCAGACGACCATCCCATTGAATCACAAGTTCCATTAGGTGGAGAAGCAGCAGGCAAGGACTCTCTTTTGAATTTGGCTGACCTTTCCAGGCAGCGCTGTCTCACAGCAGAAAGGGAAAATCCTTAAATGTTTAGGCACGTTGTCACAGACTTTATGAGTAAATACGGGAAATTCAAACCTAGAAAGTTCACAACCTAAAAAGTGCTTTAGAACCGTATTATAAAAGCATATAACACTGTACACTGGTAATAGCAGGTGTGACCACTTCTGCCCAGGTGTGGTATGAAATACCAGCATTTAGACTGTTGACATTCATTATGTTGACACCATAATGTGGACACTTAACATGCCGACATTACATTTACATAATGTTGACATTTGACATCATGAATGTTGACAGTCAGGATGTTGACACGCAACCCTAACCCTAATTGCAGCCTAAACCTTATCTTAATTGCAGCCTAAACCTAATTTCACATGTCACATTCATAGGGTGGAATTCAAATGTTTGAAAAGTTGGTTGGGTGTCTGTTTTTTCCTGTCTATTAGATAGGAAAAAACAGACTCTCAACTGACTTTTCAAACATTTGAATCTCCCCCATAATGTCAACAATTAACAACGTCAACATTAGGCCATTGTTGACATTATGAGTATCTATATGGTATATGTCAATATTCTGACTACATCCCGTTTTGCCCCTCTGTCATTGAACTACAACCTTCTTCTTCTTCTTCCTGCTGTTATGATCCTGATGAGAGTTGTAGTTTAACAACAGTGGGAGAAGCACATGTGAAATTGGCCCTCATAAACGAATCTGTAAACCCAGTAAGCAACCAGTATGTCTCCAGCTTAACATGCCTACTCTCCCAAAACAGCCGGGAGACTCCTGAAAATCAGGTGATGCTCCTGGCCTCTCAAAAGAGTGGGCAAGTCTCCCAAAAGCTGGGGCCACTCACTTCCTGAATGAAGTGGGCAGTACAGGCAACCAATGACATGATTTGCATTGGATTGCATCATCATGGCTCCGCCTCCCACCAGCAATTGTAAAACTACAGCATGCTTTGACACTCTGTGCAGAAGGGTGAATTGATGCATTTTCTAGGATGGGGCAAAGCCAGATTATAGGAAAAGTCCAGGTGGGTTTTAGATATTTTAGATCGGCAAGGTCAATTGGCATAAAACAACAGATAATTCTGGTAAACAGCAGAAGTACACTGATTTCAATTGTTACACACATGTTAATCTGAAAACAAACAAAATATATATATATATATATATATATATATATTTATTATACAAATATACACATGTATGAATAACATGAATATATATTTATAGTACATTACACACATACAGTCATGCACACATGTATGTATGTATGTATGTATGTATGAACATATATCTATATATCTCCTTGTATCTCTCTCTCTTTTTATATATATATATATATATATATATATATATATATTGTAATCACACACACACACACACACACACACACACACACACACACACACACACACATTTTTTGCTCAGTTAGGTCTCCACCTCACTTTGAGCTAAGTGGTATTACTGTAGGTAGAAGTAATTAGTTCCTAGGTCTCTCTACATGTGAATAGGCTCCTTGTAGAGTGTATAGGGGTCACTCTATGCATCGCCTGCTTATTAATAACTTATGAACAGGTAAAGTATTATGAAGCTTATATAATTATTTTTATTAGTAATCAGAGATTACTTGCAATAAACCACTGACTTTAAAGATGCCAGACATAAACATTTTCTTTGGCTTTGTAAGAAAATAATAAACCCTAAGATCAGGTGAAAACTAATATTATTGAAGTATAGGAAAATGTTAATAAAGGTCATGACTTTCTCCAAGAACTGGCTTCACCCTCTAGTACACACCCTATGTGCAGAAAAAGCAAATGATGTCTGTATATGGAAAGTGGGGCGGTGGAGCAGTGTTGCTTTTACAGGAGGCTGTGAATCTGTTGGTGACCCCAGCACTGTTACTTAGACCTGCCTCTGGCTGTATAGCTGTTGCAGTAGGGTTGTTTCGTGGGCATGTAAATAGGCACTTCGTCATGTTTTGAAGTGCTGAAGCTACTGTACTTTTACAAGCCTTGGTTTTTTTTGTTAGAAAGGGAATACATTAATAACATGATCCAGCAAGTCAACTGAATAAAGTAAAGGATCTAGAGGCAAAGGTAGGATTTTTACTATATAAGACAAAGCTGATGACTGACACATATTGCTGTCCGCAGATAACTCATATAGAGGGGTTGGGTTGCCAAGACACACGCACAGATGGGGTACATACAGTACTGTACTTACAATTTTAGATGCTTTAGGCCAGCATGAATTCATATTCCCTAAATTAGCAATTGAATACTGTGCAAGCTCATGCCACACTGCCTAACAACCCCTAATTAGGTGTCCCAGTTGTCACGGTTTTCCCAGGGCAATGACGGTACTTGCTACAAGAATTCATTAACCTGGATGCTTGATTCATTAACGTGAAAAGCTTCTTTTTCTTGAAACCAGGCTCATGATGCATCTAAAATACAACATTAGTAGAAGTAAAGTAGGTTTAGATCATTGTTCTTCATAATAAACATATACAGATCAGGCTGCCAAACATATTTAATTCATATTTACTCCAAATATTAGCTATTTGCGAATATAATGATTTGACAGTGGCACAAGTCACATGCCATAAATGAGAGCCCCGCCTCAATATTTACAAAAAAATAAAATCCAAGAATTATCACTATTCTTTATCTTATGCTACGGTTATATGTGACTGCACATACTGTACACCATTCATTACTTTTGTATTGACAGTAAATGTAGGGGTGAAAGTGTATTACCTGATTATTATTATTATTATTATTATTATTATTATTATTATATTCCAATTGGACAAAGATGAAATTAGATAATTTTGTAAAACAACTTGGGACCATTATTGTGACACCCCAGAATCTCTCCATAAAGCCGGAATAAACTGCATGAATCATAAGTTCTAAGGCTCTGCAGTAACTACGTAGGTTATAAGCCAAAGGTAAGATTTGCAAAAGAGATGATAGCTCTAAGTGGCACCTTAAATTAGTACTTTCTCTTTCAATGCCATCGGCCGAATGTAATGACTCCTGAGTTTATCGGCCGGCGGCCGTGCGGGATGCTGGACAAACTTGGACTTATTTTGAAGGGGCAATCACTTACAAGGCATGGTATTTTCAGGGATCTGGTATGAATGGTCGACCATTTTAAGGTTGACATTCATTAGGTCAAACATTATTTGTCGACATTGACATGGTCAACATAGATAAATAGACCAGACATGAAAATGGTCGACACGGGACAGGTCAACACATGAAAAGGTTGGCATGAATTTTTAAACTGTTTTTGGTGTCATTTTTTATGTTACAAGACCAGGTACCCCAATTAGTGTACCGCGTCCCCTTGAATGGCTCGCTTCACACGCCATGCTGTGGGCAAGGTGTCTCAGTCCGCTACTGCTGCGCTCGGCCCAGGTTACTATTCCCAATCGTAGTCCACATGGATGGTAAAGTATGAAAAAGTTACAAATATTTTTTTTAAATAGCCACGTCGACCTTTCCTGTGTCGACCATTTTCATGTGTCGACCATTTGTCCATGTTGACCATGTCAGTGTCGACCAATAGTGGTCAACCTAGTGACTGTCGACCTAAGTAGGGTTGACCTGCCAAACGGTTACCACTTTTCAGATGCATTGGTTTATCAATCTGTACTATATGATCAGATAATACAAATATTCTGATCTTTTAGGAATCCTCGTTATCAACTGTATGAAAGATAATATCATTTCAATAAAAATAAATAAATAAATAAATAAATAACAAGTATAGTTTTCTTTTTCTCAAATTATTTGCACCTGGAAACATGTTCTCTAGTGGAGAATCAATATATAAAAGCTGAAAGATTGTCAGTATTTCACCTGGTATAGCAGTGCTAGATTATACAGCACAGAGTCCATTACGTAGAACCCAGGAAAAATAACAATGTACCATTATTGATAAACAGCTAGATTGGATGGCTTCCATAAATCAGAAGACTAGAGAGAGCAGACGTGAGACCTGCATTATATTGACAAGTGTGCTAATTTAGGTGAGATGGGGTGTATTTTGAGTGCCAGTAGCACACACCATTGGACTGTTTGCAAACTCGTAAAGTTTTGAAGGATTTTCACTCTCTGGGTATTAATTATTCTTCATTAGTTTTGTGTTCTGCCAAGGTATACATGTGAATTTTTTTCTGTGTCAGCTGGCCCATTCCCAGCAGATGCACACAATCTGTTCTGCTGTCACTAACAGGGTTGAGTTTGTGAAAGGGATGTGTCAGAACACGCAGCTTCAGTCACTTTTTACAGATTTTCTTCCACAGTGATTGCTTTGCCCTACTTTTTATGCTTGCAATCTCATTCTTAGCAAGAGTTACCAAGGAGCAGCTATAGCATATATATTGTATGACTTACCATATTTTAACAATTTTCAGGATGGCCTTTCTCTCCAGTGTGTAGCATGGGAGCATCCTCTAATTCTTTGCAATTAGAGATTAAAGGAATGGCAAATGACACAGTAATAGTGCATGTTATTTCACATAAGTTCTGTTTAAGAGTAGACATTTCTATTTACATGTATATCTAAATATAGAAAGCTATACAGCCACGATCGATGATAGATAGATAGATATGTATATAGATAGATAACTGTATATATATATATATATATATATATATACATACGTGTGTGTGTGTGTGTGTGTGTGTGTGTGTATGTGTGTGTGTTATATAGATGTAGCCGTGCTCAGCTTACCCGTGGTGCAAGTGGTACTAGCTGCAAATATTCACACCCGCAATCGCGTACTATAAAATCTATGGATCGTGGGTGCAAATATACACCCACGTACATGTATGCGCACCGTGGTAAATAAGTAAATAAGTAGCAGATACACCTGAGCTTGGCTACACACACACACACATATATATATATATATATATATATATATATACACTTCTATATATATGAGCACACATGTATAGAAGTGATATAAAGGTCACAGTATATGTGTATATGAAGAGAATCTTTTTCCTATACATCAAATTTAGTACATTTTAATACAACGTACTGTCACACAGGATTGGAGGGATTTCAGACCCACCAAAAACATTTCTTAGAGCTGTCCATGTTTTATTCATTATTATAGCTGTTGTCTGGTGGAAAAACTGCCATTGATCATTGAATGAAGACTATTGTATCTTTCACAGACATCATAATCAGACAGTGATGTCATTAGCAGTGTCAGTGGCCTCTCAGTCAAGTGTCCTTATTCACCAGTTGAGAAATATTCTCTGTGTTGTACATAAATCTTCCCCAGCAAGTTCAGTATATATATGAAATAAAGTAATATTTGACTTTTTAGAAATCGTTCTATTCTAGAATGAAAAAAAATAGATTTTTTTATGCTTACATGGCAAAGCCTGGATCACAGATGTTTTATTTTCAACCCTGCGTTAAGTAAAGAGAGCTAATCAATATGCATACACAGCTAATTATGTACGGCCGTGCCAGGAACAGCTTAGAAGCAGAACATGCAATGGCTGAATAGGAAGGGAAATGTTTTTTTGGCAGTGCCTTGCTCAAAATTGCCCATAAACAGTAAAAACGTAGTTATTAAATAAATAAATGCTTTATTTTTCTGTAAAATGACATGCATTTGGAGAAAACCAGCCTCGACCAGATCATCAAAATCTCATAGGTGGACAAGCCAAATACATAGAAATATACAGTATATATATATATAAAACTCTTTATTTTATAGTTAAATGTTTCTGGACGTCCAGTTGGAAACATTTCAGCAACAGACACTGTGAAAAACTATTTTAGCGTATGATTTGAAACAGACATGACTGCTGTAGGTGTGTTTTATTTGTATTGTAGTATTCTCTGGCCATCCACTGGTGTTTTGGGGATTTGACTAGCTATCTCAGCAATGCAGTTTCTAGTGATCAATATCTAAATATAGGACCCTTCTGTAACTGTGTAGAGTTTGTAGCCAGAACAACACAAGAATGTGGGTTCCTACATTTAGGGCTATATTATGTATCAATTATCGGCTTTCAGAACCCATAGTTGTAATTTCTAAGCACCGCTATTTGCGGCAATAAGAAAATAAATACCGCCCAGATATATCTATCTTCACATGCAGGGACAGAGTCTCCAAAAGGAGTCTGTCCCTGCAATGCCCTCGTAGTGGTCACCGCAGCAGTAGCGATCTCTCCACTCCACTAGTGGGATTATCCATGCATATGATGGGGAGGGCTCCGAAGGAACCCTCTCCCAGGAGTTTTTGCAAAGAGTATCCCTTAGGCCAGTAGTCCTCAAACTGTTTTGAATCACAGCACCGTAAAGTATCAGAATTTTTTCCTCAGCGCCCTTTGGCCAAAAATTTCTTATTGAGAAATTGAAAAATAAATATATTAAGTACATTGTTTCTGTTTGTCCACATAGTTTATGAGTGGCAGCCACCAGCACTGGTATTGCCTTTTACATTGACCATAAATAATTTGAATTGGTCGTGGCCCACAAATCCATGGCAACCCTGCAAGTGTCCTGAGGCACCCCAGGGTGCCACGGCACACAGTTCGAGAACCACTGCCATAGGCTACAGCAGCTAAGGATTGGTGATTCTGACAGCTTAGCATCCCCCAGTGAAACCTGCATTTGGAATATCTCTGATATCTGCTGCAGTCCCTCCATAGTACACTGGAGTGATAATGTTTGCAGGTATCCCCCAAAAAGGGTTTTTTGGAGGGGATATGGCTGAAATATTGAATAATAAAAAGGCCCCTAAATCTGAAGGTGTGGAGAGATTTGGGAGACATTGACACCTACTGTATAGATCTTTTGCACTGAACGTGCGTTTAGTGGACAAATACATTTTTGACTACTGTTATTACAACTGAGCCGTGCTGCATCCTGGCTACACAAAACTCTTATACATAATGCCATGTATGGCATTTTCTCGTGGGACACAAAACAGCTAGAAATGAGTCTTTCCTGTATCTAGCGCCATAAATCACATGACATTTAGCTGTCACTTTAATGCTTTCCAGTGGATTGCTGCTTGAATAGTTAAGAGTCTGTAATAAGTGTACAATTTTATACAGTGTTTGGAAACTTGATTGTAGGGAGATGGATTTGCGTGCTAGGTGAATCCAGGTACTATTGTAATGCTCCGGGTTACATTTATTATTACTGTGTTTGAGGAGTGCATGGAAAATTGGATTTGTCATACGATGAAAAAAATCATATGAAATCAGAAAATCTTTTCAAAAGTCAATTGGCGCACATTATGAGGTGAATAATGCTTAGTGGAGTCTTGTCCTCATACAGTCACAGCTTATTGTTTTATCTTGTCAATACCTATTTGGTATACAGATGAGTAGCAAGTGGCATTTCTGACTGAGCCCATGGCCACATCCCCATACTATTGCTGTAGGCTGTAGGGGCAGTACTTTCGAAAGCATGGCAAGAGATAAAGTGGAGAGAGATAAAGCACTAACCAATCAGCTTTTAACTCTCATTTAACAGGCTTTGTTTGAAAATGACAGTTAGCAGCTGATTGGTTAGTGCTTTATCTATCTACTATATCTCTCTCCACGCTTTGCTAAATACCCCCCTAGACCGCTCCCGGGTGTAGTTCATATGGTCGACAGTCATTAGGTTGACCACTATTGGTCGACAGTGACTAGGTCGACACCTGGCATAAGTCGACACAGTCATTAGATCGACATGGAAAAGGGTCGACGTGAGTTTTTTAAAAATTGGGTGACGTTTTCTTCGTAAAGTGACGGGGAACCCTAATTAGTGCACCAATAGTGGTCGACCTAATGAGTCTCGACCTAAGTTCAGTCGACCTAAAGACCAGATCCCACCTCTCCTCCCCTTGTTGCTGCTTTAATGGCTCTGTTAAATGCAAAGGGGTCAGTTCAGTTACATACTATATAAGATATCAGGTTCTGGTGTGAGGTACAGACAATGTGCAGTGCTCACATATCCTATACATACAGTAGCCTAACAGCTGGCTTTTTCCTGTGCATCACTATGGAGGTGCGAGGTAAATTGCATGATTTAGGGAGATGTAGGGTGCTGCTGCTGCTGGTGGTGGTCTTCAAATGGCACTTTGCCCCAGTATTGTATTTTATTGAATCACCCCCAAAGAGTTTACAGAAAATGCTAGTTATCCGCCATAGGTTGTCTGGTAGTGATAGCACCTATAGGGCATACTACAGGACATTTGGCTATGTATTATATACTGGGCCAGTGTTGTATTACATACTGGGAATGGGATTTTTATACTCTATACAGGGTTTACTAAGCTTTGTGGCTGTATCACTGTATATAGTGCACATGGAGCTATATTACATAGCGGGCAGGGAACTATTATATTTGTCGGAACATACATGGGAAATATCTCACACTTTAGGAAGAATAGCATTACAATATATCCAATTGATGACTGTTGGAGACCCTAAGTAAAAGGCACACCACACTTTTCAGTATTATCGGAGGTTAATCCGCACTTTAACATCATTTAGAATAGCCTGCCATCTTTGAAGACATACTTGAGACACTTCTTTTGATGCTACTCAAAGTCTAGAATTTCTCTTCTATCTCTGTCAAACATGATGTGATGGAAAACTGTAATAAAATCTCTCTGAGAAATCTACAGCCAGTAAATTGGCACTTTTACAGTATATCTGTCATTAGAACAATAGTTAATGTCTTTCTCAAGTTAAAGAAATTCTGTCAATTAGACCATCTATAGGTATAATATGTCTATTGTTCTTCATGTAACTTCACCATTTTTTAAACAGTGGAATATATTGCTATTTCTCCCAATGTAATAAAGGCTTTTTACATAGCTGGTGGCAATGTGTGTTAAGGTGTATTTTTGGGACAGGCTACACGAGCTACTGGAAGTATTGCCTGCTCCTTTCTTCATGTCACCTAACATCTCCAGATTTATATGTCTCTGAAACCTGCCAGTGGTGTTTGAAAAATATATCTAATCTGTATATTTTTTAGTGTGTGGCTGACAATTTAGTATATGTTGTTTCTTCTTTTTGTATCCTCAGTGACTTTGTTATTTTGTTGGTATTTTTAAAAACAATGTAGCTGGAAAGTATATATTTTTCTACCTTTCATATTCAGAACAACAATGTCATTGTTCTTCTATAAACCCACAATACTACAGTATGTATTCCATAGTCCATTTCCCAAGAGCTTGCACTGAATGCATTCACAGTATGTCACCCCATCTTAGTGCTGTGTAGGTAGAAAAGGTGAAATTATGGCTAAATAATAAGGGATTCCTTTTTTTTTTTCTTGAATGTCCCCAAAAACTGAACTATTGCTTACAAAACAAAGGGGTCTATTAACTAAGTCTTGGAGAGAGATTAAGTGGAGAGCTGGGCCGGATTAAGGTATGTGGGGGCACCTGTGCAACAAATTTGTGGGGCCCCCACACACTGTCCTCACAACTGCCAAAAAAACATTGGAGTAGGAGTACAGCATTTACTCCGTCCTCGTCGGCAGCTGAGCTGTTGCTTTAATGCTTCGGCCGCTGAGGAGCTTCACTCACAGCAGTCTTGCGAGATAATGTCAAATCTCACGAGACTTCACACTGCAGTGAGTGAAGCTCCTCGGCGGCCGCAGCTGTAATGGGACATCTCAGCTGCCGAGGAGGACGGAGAGGAGACAGGTAAATGCTGCACTGCTACTCCGATGTTTTTTTTGCAGTTGTGAGGACAGTGTGTGGGGGACCCGGGACGACCGCCCCGCCGTTAATCCGGCTCTGGTGGAGAGAGATAGAGTACTAGCCAACCAGCTCCTAGCTGTCATTTTTCAAACAGAGCCTGTAACATGGCATCTAGGAGCTGATTTGCTGGTACTTTATCTCTCCAAAGCTTAGTAAATAGACCTCATAATTCTGAAGAGAAGCATTGCTGCAGATTGACATACAGTATGAGTTAAGAAGGGGTTGGGGCTGTTTCACCGGCGGTCAGGATCCCGGTGGTCAGCGTCCCGGTTGTAGGATGCCGGCAGATAGGACAAGCGCAACAAAGCCCCTTGCGGGCTCGGTAGCGAGCTAGGCTCGCCACAGATTCTATTCCCACTCTATGAATGTCGTGAACACCCACGAGTGGGAATAGTCCCTGTTAGTCGGCATGCCAACTGTCGGGATGTTCAGGGGGCGGGATGTAGGTGCCGGTATTGTGACCGGCGGTCTCCTGACCGCCAGTCACATAACTACATCCCATTAAGTAGGTATAAGTGGACTTTTGACTCTACGACTGGATCTCTGGGCTGTGTCATTGATGGGAGCTGTCATTTTCATGTCTATGGTTTCACAGTGCCACTAGCGTGAACAATGTTTTTCCGGGATGGCTGCACATACAGTACAGTAAGTATTCTGCCTTCCTGCTAATAATATTTCTGCCATATTCATTGGTAATGACTGTCCATAGCAATATTCCACTAATGTTATGCAAAGCACAATAACTATGGCATGACTTAAGATTATTTAAGATTTAAACATAAACTAAGTACAGCCCTTACAACTACAGTTGCCACCAGAAACGGATAGCCCCTATCACAGCTGGTAAGCAGCACACCGCTTCCCACCTCCTCCTCCCCCTCCCCCAGCGACTCTTTTGCTGCTCTGCTGGTGAGGCGAGGAGATGACTGTGTGCCTGCGTGTCACCACTGTGTGGGCTTGGGTCAGACGCAGAGTGGAGTGAGACCTCCTGTAAGCTGGGTGCTAGGCTATTGCCGGGTGGTTTCACACAGGGAGCATTTGTCTTACACCTGGCATCATGGTGCCAGTGTAGCCAGAATATATGTCGGGACAGCCCTGGTTGGCACCTTTTATGGAAAATTGATGTCCTTCCTCTCAGTGTACAGTATGTTTCTTCTGTATTAATTACTTTGGCAAAAAGTTACATTTTCACCAACCAGGCGTATAAAATACCTCTCATGTGCAGGGCCGGTGGAAGCACTAAAGGCGCACAAGGAGATGACTCCCTCCTGCTGCGAGCATGTGGCGTGGCGACGACCTGTCCTGCTCCCTTTGGTCAGGGAGAGTGGCTATGATTGCTTTTCCTTTATGTTACTCATTCAGTGTTCTAGGCACCCTCTAATCATTGGCATCATAGGTGACCACCTAAGATCCTGTAATGGTATTGATGGTTATACTCATGGCAGTTATACATAAAATACCCCCAAAGAATTAACACAACCTGGAGGTTATTGCACTACGCTGCATCCTCAGCACATTACAGAAGTAGTTAGAAGAACCCAGTTTTAAATTAACAAAACATTATAGATCTTTCAGTTGGAATAAAAATGGCATAAATCAGATGAAAGTAAATGAAACATAATCCAAATAATATAGGTAGACACATCATAGCGTTTACCCAAATAAAACGCTAAGCTGTCTAACCAGTATCTTTAATAGAAAAGCAAATAAAGAAATGATAAGAAATCACCTTTATTATAAATCAGCCTAATAAACGTGTCATTTGATCGTCAGAAGCTTGTCCTGGGCACATACACATGCTGTACGAGTGTGGCTCATAGGGTCGACAGTAACTAGGTCGACAGTCATTAGGTTGACCACTATTGGTCAACAGTGACTAGGTCAACACATGGAATAGATCGACACTGTCATTTGGTCGACATGAAACAAATGTTGACATGAGCTTTTTATATATTTTTTTGGTGTTGTTTTCTTCGTAAAGTGACCGTGAACCCCAATTAGTGCACCGTATCCCCTCGCATGGCTTGCTTCGCTCACCATGCTTTGGGCAAGGTGCCTTGCTCTGCTACTGCCGCACTCCGCACAGGTTACTATTCCCAACATGGATCGTAAAGTATGAAAAATTTCAAATACATGTGAAAAACTTATGTAGACATTTTCATGTGTCGATCTTTGCCATGTCGACCTATTTACCATGTCGATCTAATGCATGCCGACCAGTAGTGGTCATCCTAATTGCTGTCAACCTAAAGACCGGATACCATACTGTGGATGCTTTTCAAATTCAGTGCTGGAATTTGGAGACATCTGGATACCCAAAGCTACAGATTTCTAAGACCGCTAAAGTGATTTAATAGTGAGTAGCGTGTGATGGCTAAACCTCCCATCCTCAAAATGAATCATGACGTACAGTACCATTACTGCATTGCTGGAACAGCTCTCCTTCTCTCCCAGCGCGTTTAATGGTGTAATGCTACTAAAGCATTTGTGACTGTAAATAGCCTCAGTGTTATGAGAGAGTAACCACAGCCAAAATTATGGAAGACACCTTTGCTGTAATGCAGTCCTTTCAGCCAAAGCACAGCGTACACGTAGGCAGTAATACATATGTGACCAAACCCATACTGGCTGGCAGACATGATATTACAGAGTGCCCGGCTACAACTTTTCTAAATAAGTCAATGACTGTACAAGGGCTATTTTTGGCTTCTATAGCAGCAGAGCCCAGTAGTCTTTTTAGCTGCTGCCAAGAGAGTGAAATTCTACTTAACATTGCTAAAGTTTACATAGTTGTTCAGTCAAAATTAAAAAAAAAAAAGATTGCATGAGATGACTCCAGACAGTGTGCTTGGCATGGAAAGGGTTAGCGCTCATTTATTAATAACCAAATGAATGTCTGGCATAAGAAAGTTTGTGGCAAAACATATGAATGTCATTTAAAGTGGAAGAAAAGAATCAGCACTTGTAATTTAGACTCCACTTATGCAATAAATAAAAGCTTGAGAGTGGGGTTATAAGAAATATTTTATATTGTTTTCCAAACTCAAAGCTGATTCACATTATTTACAAGTACGGTTTGATTTCTTGTCCATATATGGTTTGAGACAAAATTGTCCCTAAGTAACAATAAAAGGCTTTTGTTAATCTGCATCCATAACATGGTTTATTTCAGAGTACAATTGCTAAAGCAAAATCAAGTACATTTTAACCCCAAAAATGATGGCAGCCTTTCTCTTGCCTTATAAGTCCGAAATAGTTCACTATGGGTCTAATTCATTAAGGATTGCAAATGCAAATTGCAATTGCAGTCCTTAGTAATACAGATGCAGGAGGAAGTGCATACCACCTCCTCCCTGCATTTGCTATGCGATCGCATCCCAGATGAACATCACGACCGTCGGTCGCGATGTTCATCTGCCACGGCAGGCTGGGTAAGCTTAAGCTTTGTCAGCCTTGCCGTCGCAGTGTGGCTTCAAAGGCCAAGGTAACTGCGCCTCGCGACGTAGTCCTTGGCCTCGCTACTCCTGGAAAATGGGGGCAACACACCCCCATTTCCCCAACGCCGGCCACCCCCGTTCCTCTCTGCGAACGCCTCTGTCTGTCAATCAGGCAGAGGCATTTGCATATCTGCGCCACATTCACAGGACAGGGAAATCAGTAAGGTTCCTTGATGAATTAGCCCCTATATTAACAACTGACTGCAGTACCCAGTCAGGTTTAAATTTCCCAGTTATTAAGGGGCAGATTTATTAAGCTCGGTGAAGTGATAAATTGGAAGGTGATAAAGTACCAGCCAGTCAGCTCCTGTCATTTTTCAAACACAGCCTGTGACATAGTAGTTAAGATCTGATTGGCTGGTCCTTTATCATCTTCCACTTTATCACTTCACTGAGCTTAATAAGTCTGCCCCTTAGTTATCAATGAGTTGGATGTAACTGTCAACATTTAAAAAATAATTAGCAGCTTAGCAGCAGTTCCAACACACCCATGAGGGGGTTGCCCAGTGTCTTTTTGGGGGTGAAGAGGGTGTCACCAGTAGCCCTAATCCCCATCTTTCCTTTCTGTTTAGTTTTATAATCAGTGTTACATTGTGAGATGGGTGTAAAGGTTTCCTTGTTATCATTGTTGTTATTCCAAGGATACACAGTATTTTTTGTCTTCCTACCTCCATTTCTGTCAGTTATTTTAGTTCATTGATCTAAGTCTATTTCAGTCAGTTATTTCAGGTCATTGAATTATGGTTATTTCTGTCAGTTATTACAGTTCATTAAGGTTTTCATCCATATCCATCCAGTGGAAGGCCCAGAAGATGCTCCCTGTGTCAAAGTTCTGCCCAGTGTACACCAACAGGAGGTCTGACTGGGACCTCATACCCCCCTAAAACATGTCCAGGATCCCACTGGACCACCACGCGTTGCTTTCATCATAATCGGTGCAGGAGTGTCTGAATGCATAAGCGTGTCCATTCACGTGAGCGTGAATTAAAAGTCAATGTAATGGGGTTGATAAAATCTCACACTGCATAACAGCCATGTGCCATGCACATTTTGCACCAAACCACCTTTTTCGGCAACCAATTAGATTCCATAATAAAATGAAATCCATGTTATTTTTGCCACATATTACACATATTATGTCATCCAAATGTAGACAAAGTACACAGCTTTCATCACAAAGATTATCATCTTCCCTAGTACGTTACCAGTATCAATTTTCTTGTTTTTTTTTGTGCTCAGGGTGTGGGATTGTTTTAAACATGCGCTATATTTAGCATCATAAACAATAGACAGATTTTGCTGTGAAGTATTAAATACCTGATATCATTCACATGGTGCCTTTTGTAGTGATTTCCTGAACAGCACCACCCACCACAGTGCTGCGAGGAGATCAGATTTTACAGTAAAAAATAATCACACTAGTTTCTCTAAGCCAAGAGAAGACCAAACGTACCTTTTATTTACATTACATAAAGTTTATGTCTACAATGTGAATGTAAAGAGATGCAAATACATGGGCCTGCTTTTCCAGATGCACCTCATCATGAGGACTGTTCTGCAGTTGCACCAGGTTATACTGGGAGAGTGGTGCAGGGTTATGATGTCACTGTCTTGCGCCACTCTCTTAGACAGAATGGGGCAGGATACAGTACGTTATCCGCCCCTCCACAAACACAGACACTCCTTCCCATCTGCAAAGTTAAGAAATAGTGCGGGGGACGCAGTGCTCGTAGAGGGGTGCTGCCTCTTAGGGAATGCTAGGCCTCACCCCAAACTATTTACATATAAAAGAAATAAAGACTTATCGGGCATGATTCTGAGGTGGGAAAAGGTCAAAAAAGAGCAAGTAACTTTGCACCAGGACAAACCATGTTGCACTGCAAGGGGTTAACTACAATTATTATTTTTGTATGTAGGGTAAATACTGGCTGCTTTTGCATGTAGGCCACAAATACTGGTCAGCTTTATTTTTACACTGCAATTTAGATTTCAGTTTGGACACGCCCCTCCTAAATCTAACTCTCTCTGCACATTTTACATCTGCCCCACCTGCGGTGCAACATGTTTTTGCCCAGATTCACAGATACTTGGGGCCAGATGTAATGCCATCCGGGTTGACTGGAGGTGCAGGTTGCTGGCTGAACTTAGAGATTTTTTTTAAAACGCTGATCATTTACAGGGCATGGTTTTGCCTTGTAAATGACTGCCGCTTTTAAAAAAATGTCCGCTTTAAGCCAGTATCCTGCACCTCTGGCAAACTCGAACTCCATTTGGAGTTGGCTGGAAGTGCGGGTTTCCGGCTGAACTCGGACGTTTTTTTTAAAGCGGGAATCATGTACAAGGTAAAACTGTGCCTTGTACATGATTGCCACTTTAAAAAAACATCTGAGTTCATCCAGAAACCCGCACCTCTGGCCAACTCGGACATCAGTACATCCGGCCCAGTATGCTTGTTTATGCACCGCTATCAATATTTATGCTGTCTAAATTTAAAATTGTGTGATATGTTACAACTAATATGTGATGTGTTACAACTAATATTCACCTCACCCAGTGCTAATGCCATTAATAGACACATCTGCAGTTATGTTTGTTTATTATATTTATAATATGCTTATATATTACATGCAAGCATTTGAAAAGGTACATGAAATAACATGGTGAAGCTATAACACACAAGTGACGCTAATATGTATAAACTCATAAACAGTATCTTTATAAATGGGACATTCAGAATGTTAACTTAAAATTGAATAGTTATGATGTCTTCACTCTCTGCGTCATTAGGGAAAAAAATAACCATAAGAAATAATGGATATTACAAGTCACATACTGTAGATAAAATGGTCACCGAACTCAGCGATGACCTTTAATATCCTTCTAAATTACAGTAGTGAATACATTATCCCTTCTACGAGTAAATAGTTTCAAACTTAAAATTCATGGAAATAATGATATATATATACAGTATATATGATAAAGTGGAATGAACTTTACACAAATCTTGGTACAATACATACAATACGTGACAGTTTCATTTTTGATCTGTTGAAATCTTTCTGTGCGCTAGTTTTTATTTTTGGGAAATAAAAATGACAAAAAAGTGCTATTATTTCATATACGGGCAGGATGTAATGTAATGAAGTTCCAGTTCAGACGGCATCCCGCCCAGCTGCTGAACTCGGATGTTTTTTTAAAAGTGGCAATCATGTACAAGGCATGTTTTAGCCTTGTACATGATTGCCTCTTTAAAAAAAGTCTGCGTTCGTCCGGCATTCTGCACGGCCGCTGAACTTGGACTTCATTACAGCCTGGCCTAAGTGTCCAAATTGCTGTAAAAGTAGAAACTCATCTTAATTTGGCCAAAATGAGAAAATATAAATTCTTGTTTAAGAAAGACGACAATTGTCTGCATAGTTTGGCAGTGATTAGATGTCTATACCCAGACATCCTATGTCATATAGTTTGCTGTGAAGGATTATGGGAATTTACTTATAAAGCCAGATATATAATAGGCGGTGTGACTCATGCTGTAGAAGAGCCTGACACGATTTAATTGTCATACTATACACCTGTGGATACTGTATATTCTGAAAATAACAATGCATACGTATATCATTATAAAAGTCCATTCAGTGAGTTAGACAGAAATACTTGGATTTCCTAGCTACAGACTAGCAGTGGAAAGTGCACATTTATTTGATGCTCTAAGAAGTAAATATTGGGAGATTGAATTTACTATAGATGACACATTGCTCTAGGCCAGTGATTTTCAACCTTTTTTTTACTCGCGGCACACCAAACAATATTTTGAAATTGCCAAGGCACACCATCAGTTCCCCACAGAAAAAAACAAAAAACACACATTGGCCCTCACAGTAAAAACAAGAATCCACACATACATTGGCCTACACAGGAAAACAATCACATTGCTCCCCACATAAATCATGTTGCTCCCCACATAAATCATGTTGCTCCCCACATAAATCATGTTGCTCCCTACATAAATCCCATTGCTCCCCACATAAATCAATCACATTGTTCCCCACATAAATCATGACGCTCACACATAAATCAATCACATTTCTTCCCACATAAATCCTATTGCTCCCCACATAAATTATTCACATTGTTCCCCCCATAAATCCATAAATCCAATTGCTCCCCACAGGAGAAATAATATAACAAATATTAGCCCCTACTGGTTAGCTGTCCTCCTCCCTGTCCCTCAGTGGCAGGGGTTGTTCATAGTGGAGTGCTGCGAATACTGAGCAGCGGGCGGGGGGCAGGTATGGATGTGGGTGGGCAAGGAAAGCTGTGGATGCGGGCAGGAGCTGGAAGATGTGTATACAGGCGGGTGGGCTGGCTGGGTGGTGAGACGCAGCAGCCGTGACCTATGATATCACACTGCCGCATCATCAAGGCATAGGTCACGGCCGGAGCATGACTGATCCTCTAAGAAGAGCCAGGGCCAACAGTTCACTCTGAAGATGCAGGAAGCTGCTCTGGCTCCGCGGCACACCTTGCAACTGGTTGCGGCACACTAGTGTGCCACGGCACACTGGTTGAAAAAGCCTGCTCTAGGCAAATCGAGTGTAACAAAATCATTGGTATAAAACGTATGTGTGTAATATATACGAGTGTAATAAGTGATTTTCTGACTTTTTTTTATTATGGACAACTGAAAAGATCATTTTTATCATCTGCCAGGACTTGACTAAATAGTACTAAAAGTGATATTAGAAGCATTTTATTGGTATACCCATCTTAAAATCATATATACTAGATTTATTGTAAAATATAAATACACTATCACCTGATGTCAGCCTACATATCTATGCAGCGGCTAACAATAATTAAAACTTATGTAAAATAAAGACACAGAGATGTATTGGAAAGGAAAAGATTCACCTTTATTAATTATAATGATTTTATTTGTGGCTAAGGGGTCTATGTACTAAGCCTTGAAGAGATATAAAGTGGACTGATATAAAGTACCAACCAATCAGCTCCTGTAATGTTACAGGCTCTTTACCTCTGTCCACTTTATATCTCTCCAAGGCTTATTACATAGCCCCCCTAAGAAAGAACAGCCCACACAACAGTATCGCCATACCTTACATACTGACAGTTGTCACTTAATGAGTACGGCGGCAGCTCCATCACTCCTATGTCCCATGATACACCGCAGGAATCAGGGCTGGGTAGCCCCGCCCACTGCTGGGACACTGCCACCTTCTCCAGTCCCTTCTACTGAACATGGATGGCCCCTTGAAGGAGGAGGGCCCGGGACCCATGACCACAGAGACCCCCTTTGTGAGCCCCCCATTATCACTGACCGCAAGCAGCAGTTCCCTCCTCATCTGGAAGGCGGAGCTTCTATCTGGCTGGGAGGGACAAATAGCCAGAGGAGGCAGAGCTACCCTGGCTGACAGCAAGCAGTCATACCTACTTTCAAGGGGAGTGGAACAGGTGAGAACTGTTTGTGCAGATAGCAATGGCTGCAGTTAATAAGAGCCATGGCCGTCACAGACATCAGATGAATGATGCTTTGTGGACAGCACAGCCTGACATTGATGCCAGTGCTCTGGGCTAAAAGCTGCCTGGGACAGTGGAGTAGAGATGCCCCGTTTCCGACTGGAGCAACAGCTGACTCTGTTATCTCCTGCAGTTCCGCCCCGGGCTTGATACATAATCCACCTTCGAATTTTAGCATTGGGTTTTTACTTGGAGACGTGAAAGGGATAATACCAAATTCTTTTTTTTTTTTTAAACACAGTAAACTAGACAAGCCAATATTTAATGTTTTAATGACAAGAATATAATGCGGATGACATTTCATGGATTTTTAGCACCGGGATTAGAATCTCTGAAAGTTCCATTTTAGTTTTTCTTTATATTAGTCTAACCATTAAACAATGAGTGTGAAACAGTATTCATGCAGAAGACTTTTCCCTAAGGTCTATAAAGGTGTTACTAACTCAGTAGACATTAGTTTGCATACAGAGCCATTGTGTTTGTCTCTGTCCCATAAACCACTTATCTCCGTGCGCAACCTTGTTAATTGTATTGTGTATGAAAACCCCTTTACACTACAGCAGTTTTATTGCATGCTTAGTGGCTGGAAGTGAATTTGAATGATTGGAGTGGGTGGTATGAAATATGAGTGTCAGGTTTCAAGTCCGAAAACCTTTTTTTTTCAGTTTTCACTGTTTTTATTTTTGTTTTTTAACATTTATTTATATAGCAACAGCATATTCCATTGTGCTTTACAATTGGAAGCAGAACAATAGAGGAATGGGACTCTGTAATAACACAGCGGGAAAGAGGTAAGAAGAACCTGCTCGCAAGCTTGCAGTCTGTATAATAACACTGATAATACAGATAAAGCATTCCTTACCATATGCAGAAACGCCATGGCAAGATTACAAACAAAAGTTTCCTTTACTTTTTTTTTTTTTACAAAACATGTGACTCGTGTTGCAGTAAACTGTTTGCAGAGTCTCTGGCAGTGATCACTGGAGTTTAAAAATATTTCCATCAACTACCATAGATAGCTGACCTACTTGTGTGTATGATTTCTTGGAATCTGTGAATGAATGAAAATACAATACTAAATACCACAACAAATTGGTTGATCAGTGTTTCGTGTATAGCAATCTCATGTTTATATAATGAAAGACAAGTCAAGGCTATAAAATTGCTATCTGTATTTAAAAGCATTTCAAAGACATGTTCATGAAAGAATAGAATCCTTGTTTAGCAAAAATGAACTCATGGTTGATCAGAAGAAACAATTTCTCAACAGTACAGCCATGTCTGCTAAGGACCTGTAGCTCTTCTCTGTGAGCTTTTTTAAACATCAGTTTGAAAACACTCTTACAGGGAGATTTATCAAACTAACAGTGGCGTATCTATAATGGGTGCAGGCACTGGCGCAGAGAGGTTGGGGTGATACAAATTAGCAGGGCCCAGGGTTGCTGGAGGGGCCTGGCGGGGGACCAGGTCTGCCACCCTTCCTCCCCTCCTCTCCTGAGTATACTTACCTTGATGCAGGAATCATGTCCATAGAGCCATCTGTGATACCCTCAGGAAGTGACAACCTCGGGAAGATGGCACTGTGCCAAATTTTCTACTCTCTACATGCCATCTTTCTGAATATAACTGGGAAGATGGCTGAGGAGGGAACCACTTCCTGGATCAAGCAAAGGTTGTGTCCCTCCGCCACCATGTTGAGCATGCAGTTGCCCCGCAAATAGTAGGGTTTAGCAGACTACCTGGAACAGCACCCCGCACCCAGGATCACTTCTGCAGTACCTCCAGGAGCATCCTTTGAATGCTCCAGGAATGCACCCTGCAGTCTGTACAGTCTTCAGGATGCTCTGGGCAGTGTTGGTGGCCCTGCCCCATCTTTGTGATGTCATGACATGATGTCATGTGCTTAGGGGGTACTGTTGACCCCCTCTTCTATTGCAGTGCTGTTGTACATCTCTGTGAGTTGTATTTGATTTCAATTCTGGGTTAATATACAAATATAAACATGATTCTATTTCTCCCTTAGACTTCATGAACAGCTTCTGCATGTTTTATAATACAGTTCCATTGAAGCATGAAGCGAGAAAAAAAACTGTACCATGTAATGAATGGTATATAGCAGAGGTTCCCAAACGTGGTCCTCAAGGCACCCCAACGGTCCAGGTTTTAAATGTATCCATGCTTGGCCACAGGTGACTTAATTTGCACCTAAGTCAATTTGATTGAACCATCTGTGCTGAGCCATGGCTATACCTAAATCCTGGACTGTTGGGGTGCCTTGAGGTCTGCGTTTGGGAACCTCTGGTATATAGCATGTGTGGACTCACATGTTTAGTTAACTTATATGACGCACGTACCATGGAAATAAAAGTTGTGGGCGGTAAGAGGTTAATAAAATAGCCACATGCCATGCTGCTGTCCATATTATGGAGAATTCACTGTCTGTATTCTGGTTAGATCTCCCATTCCAAATGTATGCAGCATTCAGCGCTCATCCACAGAGAAAGTTCCTGGCAAATTGCATTCTCAATGCCATTCATTGAGTCCCAATATCAAAAACACAGATGCCACAGGACAGTAACAGCATGTGGAATATGCCAAAATTCCTCAGCTACCTCCCTCCAATAGACACACAGAGGATATTTTGTTCAGCTTTTTCCATTATGTTGTGCATGTGCTTAGGCTTCAATGCTCGCCACAGGGACAAATAGAACCACAGTGTGTTAATTCTGCAAAGATAAGGACTCTCTGTGTTGTTTAGAAAGATGGCTTAACAACAGAGTGCATCCCCCAAGGCCACTTCATGCACAATGAAGGTCTGTATTAGATAGTAGTGTTAGAAGAAAATAACAGCCATTCCTTGATAGGGTTTACTGTTAACCACTTGCATGTAGTAAATGTGAAAGACTTTTTTTTTTTTTTTTTTCATTTATGGGATTTATTTAAAGAAACGCTACCCCTAATAATAAACATTTTCAGAGCTGAATGTTAAATGCCCTAAAATTCCTCTTCAGCTCTGGCAAATAGTAAAGTATTACTTCTCCAATAAAGATGCTGAAAAATTTTGAACTGCTTCAAAAATTGATTGAATTTCAGTTTTCAAAAGACCCTGATTCAAATTTGTGCTTTGAAGTTTCCACTTGGCATTCACCTATCGCATTCAAGGTTCACCATTTTAGTTACTGTGTGGTACTGTTTGCTGTCCAAGTTTGAGACTCACCATGAAAGCTGACAAAATCTTTCCATTTTATCACGAACAAGCTCGAACCACTTTGGACATGTGCTAACCTGCTTAATCTTATGCACACTGACTTACCGTATGCGATTCAGTGATGCAGGACCTAACTTGGCTGAACCAGCTTAAGCTCAAACCTATTCGACTCTCTCGAAATATGCTTTTCTTTTTTTCTTAATCAGTGTAAAAGTTGAGACACTTCGAGCTTTCTACCTGGTTTGTAGAACCAGTTAGAGAACTGATATGCACTAAGTTCCACCAACTTAACACTCCAGCCCATTCTAGACAGCTGCACCAGTTTCCACATCTTTAGGACATTGTGTCTAATTCAAGGTTGATTGCAAAACAACATTTTCCTCTAATGGGCAAAACCATGTGGTGGGGCAAGTATCACATGTGCAGAGAGAGTTAGATTTGGGTGGGGTGTGTTCAAACTGAAATCTAAATTGCAGTGTAAAAATAAAGCAGCCAGTATTTACCCTGCAGAGAAACAATATAACCCACTCAAATCTAACTCTCTCTGCACATGTCACATCTGCCCCACCTGCACTGCACATGGTTTTGCCCATTAACGGAAGATTTTGCTTGTGCAATCAACCTTGAACTAGGCCCTTTGTCCTGATGGAATCCAATGCAGACCAAAAAGCAGAGCAGTCACTTCAGTACAGCTAGCCATACACTGAATGATAATCATTCAGATCAGCCAATGGCGATCTACCATTGACGACAGAAGGTCCCCCAACTTCCCGACTGCCTGTGGGACCAAGAGGCCTTACTGTCCTGCTGAAATCGGGACGTTTGGGAGTTATGCTGTATGTAGGAATCAACCAACCATACCACACTAGTGCAAGTCTGTCATGCTGTCAGTCATGGCATATCTGCTGTGTTAGAGAAACACCTCACTCCTAAATTGACACCATGCTGCAGGGGGGTGGTCTTCTGTTTGCCGGCGGTCGGGCTCCCGGCGCTCAGTATACCGGCGCCGGGAGCCCGACAGCCGGAATACCGACAATTATTTTCCCTCGTGGGGGTCCACGACCCCCATAGAGGGAGAATAAAATAGTGTGGCGCGCGTAGCGCGCCACCGTGCCCGTAGCGTGGCGAGCGCAGCGAGCCCGCAAGGGGCTCATTTGCGCTCGCCAAGCTGTCGGTAAGCCGGCGGTCGGGCTCCCGGCGCCGGGATGCTGGTCGCCGGGAGCCCGACCGCCGGCCAGCCGTAGTGAACCCCTGCAGGGGCGTGAAAGAGAGCATGGTGAACATACTGTATATTATGTATACTGTACATTATTAGGTTATTGCTACATGGCCTTATTAGTCTATTATTATCATCAAATAGTCTCTTTAAAACATAGCGCCAAAACCATAAGTGTGAGTTACAGAACACTATTGCTCCATGCTATAAAACTGGTAATATAGAAAGCTTTAAATTCTTTGCAAGTAAAAAGAGTTAAAATAAAAAAGTGCTTTTTCTGGCCACAATTATGTAACGAAGAGAGATTTTCAATTTCATCTGTGCAGTTTTCATTTTCGGCAGCTGCGTTCAGTATTTAATCACATATTATCTGTGCAAAGCCCTTTTCTAACATTTGTTAATTGGCTGTTTTCTTTGACAAATTATGAGCCTTTACTTTGATGAGGTTCAACTGCAATCTTGTATAGATGGAGTATGTTAAGCTTTCAGTCCTCAAACCACTACAAACCTCCGTGTGTCACTGGACTGCTGAGTAATGGCAGGATCTGGGCCGCCTGACTTTTTTTTTTTTCTTGCTACAGATTTTTTTATTTCCCCACAGGATATTTTGAGCTCTCTGTACTAAATCCGTTACAGAGCGTGCCCTTTTTAGCAGAAGACCGCTCTAAAATTAACAAGTCTTGTGTGAAATTACCAGCACACTGCAAAGAATGCATTACAGTTAGCATCTGTTTTACAGCAAAAAAACTCTTGGCCTGCATAATAGATACAAAAGAATCACAACTTTTATGTCCTGAGAGTGCAGCACAGCCAGCGCGACAGCTAATGAATGTTGTGCAAGATGCAAAAAAGGGACATTTATATAGAATTCAGAAATATTCCTTACACTTTTTTCCCTATTAATAAATAAAATAAGACAAATGTACATAATGTATACTTTTGCCTTCTTAGTTTATCCAGTTATTTTTATATAAAAAAATAAGTTTTTTTTATAGAACATTTTGTTATAGTATTTGTGTTTATGTACTTTAGTACTTTACAATGGAATTAATGAGAACAAGGCTTGTATTTAACTAGATACCATACAATGAGGTGTATATATGTGTAGTTTCACTAAAACCACTGCACCCTATCAGTGATTGCCATTAATCTATGTAATGCAGGTTGGACCATGAAAGCAATGTCTGATTAGTTGCATAAATGTACATTTTCATCTCGGAGCAATGTTTCTAAATAATCCTCCATGTAATGTATCTTCCCTTTATTGAGAGAACATTACGTATTTTTCCAGAAACCTGTAACAAGATTTATAGATGGAGCTGTGGGGTACTTCAGAACACTTTATTCTATATGGTAAAGCTGCACTGCCACTATAGTGGTGAAAAATGTTTTTGCTACTTTATGATTGGCTGCACACAAAGCCATCATCAGGGCTTTGGTACAGCCAGTACTAATGTATCAGACCCGGAGTCAGAGGGGGGCCCACACCACTTAGATGATTCTACCTGCAAATTGCTTTTTATTTACAGTCAGATGTTTGTTTGTGAGTAAGAAGCAGTTTGCTGCCAGAATAAGCAACACTGCGGGCCCCTTGTCAGAGATTCTGGACAGAAATGGCATAGATGGGATTACGGGAGTTGCATTCCATGGGTTACCCTTTCATAGTGACCAGTGACCACCTATTATCTCAGACTGCTGATCCTCTTATACCCCACTCCCCAATTCTCCTCCTCCCCTTGCTCGCTTCCATTGCATTCATTAACCTTGCTGTGCGTGTGATAACAGCTTCCACATCAAGAGGCACATACAAGTTATCCATATGTGCCTCTGACCCACCCCTCTCCAGGTGTGCCTCTGCCCCACCCCTGCCCTGTCCTTCTGGCCCCTCCCAATTTTTTTTGCTGCTCCACCCCTGCAATGCTACAGTTACTCATCCTGCCTGCCCCCTGCTCAGCTCTGACCTTCCCCTACCCCCATATGGCAACACCCCCCTCTCCCCGCTTCCCGCTCTGTCTTGCTCCCCTACTTATCCCATTTCCCAGCTGGGGAGCCCTCCTCTCCTAGGTCTGTCTCATCTCCCTAGCACTTCAGTGGGAGATGTTGGGGCGCCCTCCCTGGCTTTGTTTTGCGCACGCTTTGAGGAGACAGGACAGACTTTATGAAATTATTATATAGATATGTATATATTTACCCATTACCTGGTTTATGTACAGTAAAAGAATGTCAGATTATTGATCACATTATACTTACCAAATTGGTCAATGATGTAGGATATATGGAAAGGTCCTGTTCATGCTCCGTGACTTCTCTGCACTTTTCCACACAGATGACCATCCTCTTCTCCTCTACATCTGTCACTTGATTGTCCTTCATGGCATCCTGGTTCACCTCCTACCTCTCATCAGTATGTGTCTCTACTTACCACTTATACACTTACTCTGTTGGGGTCACTCAAGGCTCTGTCCTTGGTCATCTGCCCTTCTTTCTTTACACCTCTTCTCTCGGCGAAGAGATGTGCTCCTTCAGCCCCCACTATCACCTCTATGCAAATGATGCTTAATCGCTGATAATGTCTCCCCTCTCTTATCCTGTATGTCCAACTGACTCTCTGCCATCTCAACCTGGATGGCCAGTGCTACCTCAAAATCAGTATGTCCCAATCAGAGCTCATCATCTCTCCCTTCACTAGTGCCACTTCCCCCTGTCATCTCTCACAGTTGACAACATCAGGGTCTCTCATTTCACCATGCCTATAGCCTTGGTGTCATTGTTGACTTGGTCATCGGCTTCACAACACACTTCCGGCCCCTTAAGCAGTCTTGTCACCATTTCCTTTGAAACAATGCAAGAATTTGCCCCTTTCTCACTCAGGGTATTACAAAACCCTTGTCCAGTCCTTCATTATTTCCTGCTTCAATTACTGAAACATCCTCCTATATGGCCTTCCCCTTATATTTCATTCCCCTCGGCAAAACGCAATGAATGCAGACAATACTCATCTTTCCCTAATGCAGCTCCTCATCCTTAGCATTACTCTGTAATACCCCATATTGGATCCCCATTACCTACTAACTTCATTATAAGCTGCTCGCCCTGTCCTGTTCAGACTCTCTGCCAAACACAAAAAAGACAATATACAGATAAGCAGCGCTTAGGTAAAGAAAGTAAAATATAAAACGTAAACAGATGGATGGAATGAAAGGTTCATTAGAATTTAATAAATTAAAAATTTTAAAATAAAACAGTAAAACAGCAATTTAAAATACACAGAATCACCGCCACAGGCTGCTCAATTTATGGTGTCCATTCCTGTAACTATATGGACTGCAGATAGGTGAACAGAACTTATTATAAGGGCTGATTGCACAGTCCTTGCAACGTTACCGCTAAACTGCCGCTGGAGGCATAGTCCCTTGAAGGAATCCCTTAGGTGAATGTTGGGGTCCTGGGTCCTCACCAGAATGCGATGTCCTTAGTGTGGAATAGATGTGAAGTATCACCAAGAAGCAGGCTGTTCACCAATAGATATTCTGCAAACGTGATTAGAGGTCCAATATGGTCCGGGCAAACAGTATGCAGCTTCCAGTGGGTGGTGGGTGATCAGGAATGGCACCTCTGCCAAACACCAAGCTTTAAACTACTCCCCCTAAACCCACCTCATTATTATTTCCTATCCTACCTGAGACAACTCCCTCTAAACACTAATCAGCTTCATCATCTCTTGGTACTTTTGCTATTATTGACTGGACTCTGCACTTCCCTCTAAACCAGGTTTTTCCAGCTTTCCTAATGTCCCAGGTACCTAAAAGTACATGTTTCCTCTTGTCTCCTTACAGATTCACAAATGAAATAAATAGTACCACTTGGGCATCATTTAAAATGCATCAGTTAGTAATGAATACACCTGTGCTGCAGCAAGGAGATATGGAAAACGTGCATTTGGGGAAACACTACTGTAGACTGTAAGCTCTGATAAGTAACTCTCTGTGCACCCTGCTTGTGGCTGCGCATCCTTTATCTACCTTGTATGCATACCTCCCAACTATCCTGATTTTCGCGGGACAGTCCCTTTTTTTGGGACTGTCCTGCTGTCCTTCCTGTGGGCCGCGGTGGGGTGGGGGGACAGTTGGGAGTCTTCAGTCACTACCTGCAGCAGTGATGATGCACAGCGTCCATTCACAGGGACAGAAGTACTGGGGGCATGCCATCAGCTCATAGAGCGCTGGGCATGCCCCCACAGTGATGGAAAATGGGGGCATGGCTTGCGATAGCGGTAGTCTTGTGAAGCCATGCCCCTTTTCCATAGGCAACGCCGCCTTTTCGGGAGTCCCGCATCAGAGGGGACATACGTTGGGAGGTATGTTGTGTGTACTTTTTATGTTTCATGTTTAATCTGTCTTTGTCATTCTTACTGTCCAGCGGTGCTGAGGTATGTGGTGCTTTGTAAATAAGCAATAATAATGATGATGAAGGTTTATTTAGAACACTATTCCTTACTGTTATATAAGAGTCCAAGCTACCTAATGACTTCAGTACTCCAATAAACAAAAATCTAGGCAGACACCCAAACTTTCTCCTTTCATTAAATCCTAACCTAGACCTCATTCAATATTGAAAAAAAAAGTGCTTCTTGCTATTCATGGAACTATATAACAGTTTTGTTAGTAGAATATAAGCATACGATTTACCGATTTCAGCACCTAGTAAGGTCAGAGGTCAAAATATCAACATCCCTACTACTCTCTGAATTGGACTGGAGTAAAAAGAAGTTTATGAAAAATATATATTTTTTCATTCCTGTGAATGTTTGGCCCCATGCATGTCACTGATATATACCAAGGGGTCGATTTAACTCTACACTACACAATATCACCAGATTTTAATTTGCACATATATTTTAATTATTAATAATTAATAATTGCACATATATTATAAATATTAATCATTTAATATATTTTAATATTGCACATATATGTTCTATATCAGTGGTTCTAAACCTGGGGTCTTAGTACCCCCAAGTATACTCGCTGTGATTTTCAGGGTGGTTCTCAAAATGAAAGCCACAGATGCATCATTTTACTAGGATACAGAGATAGACATTCATTTAGTTATCAGGATAAAAAAAACTACAAATGAAAGAGATGGGATTGGGATCCCGGCACTTGAGATGCTGGCGGTCAGAAGACCGACAGCAGCATTCCGATGGTCAGAATCCTGACACCCTTTAGGTAGGTATGCTAACCCTCTACCCTCCTAACCCTCCATACCTGTAGCCTAACCCTCCCCCAGCTGCCTATCCCTAACCCCCCCTAATCATCCCTCTAGTGCCTAAACCTAACCCTCACCTTCCCCGCACCTAACCCTAACCCCCCAGTATACTTGCTGACAGACAGAATTCCGGTGCCGACATTGTGAGCGATGTCAGGATCCCAGGCCGGTCTTCTGTCCAGTGTCGGGATTCCAACTGCCGGCATCCCAACAGCCGGTACGCTGAACGGATCTCGCACAGGGTAATGCACTACAGCAGAAGTTAACATCCTCCTCCCACAAGCATACCATCTAACTGGTAGGCATTAGTGAATATTTTATGCAATTTTTGAAGGATTGCCAAATTAATTATGTATTGTTTTAATAGATTTTTATATGCCTAATTTGTAACATTCTTTGTACTGATCTCCCAATGGCCCTGATAGTTATACATTTATAGAGATTGAAGATCTTGTGCAACTGGACTTTTGTGCCTCCTCAGTGAGCCCCAAAACTTCAGCAAAGACAGTAATTAAAAGAGCTGGGTCCAGATTTACTAACCCGCTGATGATTATCAGCATTACCCGATGGATTTAAAGCAGCAACAAAAATAAATGCTAAACCATAGCATTTATTTCTGTTGCCATTTTAAATCCATTGGCCAAAGCCATGGATGATCAGCAGGTTAGTAAGTCTATCCCGTGGTCTGTTACTGAAGGATCCACGCATTGTTTCAGCACCAGTGACTTTCGGCATACTACATATATTCCCCCATGTATGTACGAATGGAAGCAGCCATATGCCTAACACTAACTGAAGAAGCTGCTCCGCTTTATCCTCCAGAGACGATTCTTAATTCAACAATTTCTCTAATGCAGTGTACAATAATCTTTAAATCCTTAGGCTACCTGCATTAATGATGTGGAAGCACGTGAACACTGTGCCACCGCTCAACACTCAACATATGTTAATAAATTAGAGCATAAACCAAGGTTAAAAAGATCACCTTTAATGTTGCTCTGAGACACAAGATTCTACTTCCCATACAGATGTTACTTTAAAGAAATGCAGTGGTGATAAATACAGCTTCTGATGCATAAATTATGCTTGAAATCACTATTTGTAAAAACAGTAAAATGAAAGCATTAGTATAACAAAAGACTATATACTGAAATATAAAAATAAAATAGCAAAATAAAAATATGATCACTGTAAATATTCTAATATTCCATATCAAATGATCATATAATATTATACATTATATTACACAATATGTACAAAAAATTATATTGTAAACATGAGTGTGTCTTATATTCATATTTTACTATATTTCAAATTTTCGGATAATAATGCCATTTATAGGTCTTGCGTCATATTAATGCTATATATTAATTGATAGTTTTGAGTAGTTGTAAAAGTTCTAGATGAGAATTAATTCCAAGCAATGGATGTGAAGTGTCTACAGAACAATCAGGGAATGTCATTTTACAATAGTAGTATTGCCAATGGCCCTCATTCAGCTCGGTACGCAGTATACAGAAAATTGCAATCATGTGATTTTCTGTATCTGCTCATGCGCTGCAGCCGTATCGCGCATGCGTTCGCATTCATAATGTTATCGCATCCCTAAACGATGTGATCATCCTATGAGTGACAGCTGACAGCATCTGGCGTGGGGGGTGGCATTGCAGAGGTGTGTTCGCGAAAATGGGGGCAGATTTGGAGCATTTTTTGGGGTGGCCACGCGACGTCACTGCAACCTGAAAAATGGTGGCAGACCGCATGCATGCGCAGCCTAGCTACATCTGAAGGGGGTCATCCTTAATCCTTAATCTCAGCCTGATGCGATCGCATCACTGGCTCTCAATTAGCACACCGGGCGGCCTCGCCATGTGCTGGGTGGCCCCCAGCATGCTACAGAAGCGGTTGCAGAATCTGCGTTTTATCCGAATCTGTAATCCAACCTGAATAGGGTCCAATATCCCCTCATACCCCATAGTAGTGCACAGGTAATTATAGATTTTGGGGTGCTGTATTCTGCTATTAGGTGTGCAGTAAAAACATTGTATCGTCACATTAGGGAGAATTGAATATCCCCTTAGGAGCACCGTCCTCCCATAATTGTTATTCATTTTGACTTGAGTTGTATGCATGTAAATGTTTTCTACATGAAGTCACACTTCAGGTTTTGAAACTTTTGTTTAATTGGCTTTATGTAGAAATTCACCACTGTGGAAGAATATTCACAAGTAACGAAGAAGATGTGCAAAGAACAGGGCCGTATTCTATTTGCTGTAATTGGGGTCGGATGGGATCATTTCATAATTGCTGTCAGAAGATCAAATTTAATTCTTGTTTTAAAGATACCACTGTGGTATAGAGCTGTGCAAATTGTCATCAGAGGTTTTGATTGAACACAGCTTTAATTAGGTTGATTAGGATGCAAAATTAGTTAGAGGGGGGAAAAAAAGAAGAACAAGTGACAAATTGGCTTAGCGAGTCTTACTTGACAGCACTATCCTACATCTTTATTTGTGTTATGTTTAGATAGCTGTCTCAATACACTGATCAAATTAGACAACACATTTAAATATCCATTGGGTCTGAAATATTTAAAGGATACTGAGGAAATGCAGAGAAATAACCATAGAAATTGCTGCTTGTATTTCAATATGATTCAGAAGTGGTTCTAATATGTAAAAACTCCTGTAAATAATAGGCTGTCTGGATAGTGAGTTTTGCTGTTATCACTTACTGCAAATCATTACTGATATTAGAAGATGCCCAGGATTATTCACCACACACACACACTGTACATATATATATATATATATACACACACACACACACACACACACACACACACACACACACATATATAAACACACACATCTTTCAGCACCAAATGAAAAGCGCTGGCACTTCAAAATGATCTGTGGCAGATACTGAGAAAAGGAATACCTCCCCCCAATATCTGTCAAACAGTGTTCTGAGTGTTCTGCAATATTAGGTGCACTGAGCAACTACAGGGGCACATTGCCCTGTTTCATCAGTGATGGAATTATTGTCTATTCTTGAAGCCTAGGTTAAGTCATCCCTGTACGTTGAAATGTTGGGGGTTGTTATTGAAGACTTTAGTCTTCACTGTCAGTTTCCAGAGCAAGTCTGTAATCATCATCAGCCTCATGCTGGTTGCTTACTCAGACAGAAGCTCTGCAGTCATCTCTTGTGATGCGTACAGTGCTCTTCTTTCCCGTTTAACTTGATGTTATAGATACGATTACAGAGGGATAGACAATCACACTGGGGATAATTGATGCTTAGCATTGCAACTGCATGTGCTTGCTACCAGTAAAGGTTTTGCCTTGGGGAGCCCGATGGTAGACTAACATTCCCCGTCGTAGGCATCACACCACAGTACTAATAATCTGGACCTAAAATTATAATATTTGGAAATGCAGATTATCAGTCATCTGACTTGATCAGAGCTAATTGTCAGTTTGTATTGCACTCATTTGTCTGCTGTTATTACTTTTGTGATACTAGACTATCATTATGGGGATTTTTAAGTTACCATGAAATCTGTGCGCTAGTACTTTTCCAGTATGATGTTACATATTATTATTATTATTATTATTATTATTATAATCTTTTGTTATGTGCCACAAAGTGTACAATGCGCAGTACCATTCCTGGCCACCAAACGGCAGCAACATGTCAATCATGCTGTTGCATAGCGGCACTGCGACCGTAGTCGCAGAAAGAGACCTGCACATATGCAGTGTAGAATCCTGCTCATATCTCCATCGTATGCATTAGACTGTTGGGTTTATGGCCCACGCTATGTTCCCGGAGATTTCCCTACTGCGCACCTCAGATCTATTTTAAGGTGAGCGCTGCACCATTTTCCCGCTGGTATTTGTCTGCAGCACTGGTCGACGCAAGACTCCAGACAGGTAAGTATAATTATTTGGGTGAGGGTGTTCGGTGTAGACCCAGGGGCAGGTATGCACCCTGCACCCTTAATAGATACGCCAATGATATGGGGATCTTAGACTAACTATTGGGTCAGCTCTGAAAATGTGTACAGTCACTGTGTATAGGAGAGAAGTGCACATTAGTACCCCTTTTCCACTAAAGCCCTGACCCAGGATTTGGAACACCGTTCTAAAACAGGTCAGACCTGAGACAGACCCGGATCGGCTGTTCACAGTGCACATGGCTGCAGTGCCAGCGTTTGGAGATGACATCATCTCCTTGTGACGGGAAAGCAACTGTCCACAAAATTAATATTTCCCAGTCTTATCAGTGTCAGCGCTCAAATGTTCATCTTTTCTGAGCTTCTTTGAAACATAAATATCTCATTAAAAAACCCGTAAAAATAATTAAATGAAATAATTCATACAAGTTTAACTATTGGATTTAAAAATAGTAAGTAATAGGTTCTAAATTGATCAAGCCATTGATATTTTAATAATCAGGTCAAAGTGAACATTTAACACTTGTCTAGAACTAAAATACTGCACTAAAAAAACAAAAACATAAAAACAAGTAAAAGATCAACTCAAATTCCATCCTCAGTCCCAGAAATAATATTTGTACTACTAAGTAGTGCCGGCCAAACCAAGTAATGACAATTATATAAAATGTATTACTTGCAAAAGGTGAAGGTATTTCCTCACCGACTAATAAATATCATTTCTTGCAAAGATTTAACGGTATTAAATATTTGCAAAGAGACCAAAACGAGCACATTTTACCAATATATTTGTGTAGTGTTTTGAATAAACATATTTTATGACTTGGATGTTCTTAAGAAATCCACATGTTCAGATGAGTAATATGCAAAGTTTCTTAAAGTTTATATAAATCGCTTTGGAAACCCATGGCTTGAACAGATAGCTTGTTTGATTGTTTTGTTTTTATAAAAGTATCCAAGATTTTTAAATGTGCTGGATGTTATCTCTGGATGCTGTAGGTGGCAGTGATAGAGACTTGGTTTAAAGCACAAAACAGGACTTACAGGGGAAAACTGAAATGCAGGGGATTCTGACTGTCTGATAGCAAGCTGCGTTTGGCAGCCTATATTATAGACCTATCATTATCAGTGATAGATATAATTTTGTCAGTATAAAAGACCACCTGTCATTTAGTCTTACTTGATTATATACTTATTTACCATTCTCCAGAGTGTCCCTTCAGTTGTTCTGGACCCAAAACGAAAAAAAAAAAATGTCTGTCTCAAAATACCGGCATTGAGACATATGCCACTACAGTATTAGAGCAAACCATGTATTTGAAGAGTGATTATAGGTAAGAAGAATAGGTAGGTGGGTTGGCATGTCAGATGGGGCTTCCATTGTTTGTAGTTGTCCATCCCTTTCTGGCAAACATCTCACAACTAAAGCTTGCCTCAACAAGTCTTAAAGAGACAGTAGTGTAAAGTGCCAATTATGCGGAACATTATAATAACAAGAACACCAGATAAAAGGCAACATAGTTTATCTTTAGCTGTGCAAAAACAATGTCATTTAGGTGGATGTTGACCAGAGAAAATAAAGCTCTACTCGTCGTCATGTTGTTGATACTCTAGGAAGCGATGTTTCCAACTGCTGTGATGCAATCACTGGATTGTTTTGTCCGAATCCATGTTGCACAACACAGTCCCAGCTTTACAAGTGTGTTACTTTAAAATAGAACAGATGCTGCGTTATTCCCAAGAGATAAAACACTGTTTAGGCTTTAGATGCCTAAGCAATGTGTACTCATAAGTAACAGACACTGGACATCTATCTATTCCAGCCATGTCGGCTGCATGTAGATGGTCAATTTTATACCTCACAACTATCCCGATTTTTGGTGGGACAGTCCTATGTTGTGGATTTGAAAGTGGTGGCATTTCACCGAAAAGTGGGCATGTCTGGGCACATTGGCAGGGACACAGACAAGGTGGGCATGTACAGATTATCTAGGCCTCTGTATGAGCCCAGGAATATATGAGCGATATATCATGCCACCCCCATGCGCAATGCGATGACCATAGCCCGCAGTACATGCATTTCCGCTCCACCATAGATGTGTACTGAAGGAGTGTACGTAGCTGCGCTTCCTCGTGTGGCCATGTCACCATAGACCTAGGCCCGCTGAAAGTCTCAACAACCCTGGACATAGGGCAGGGTTTGGGTGGATCGGTGCTGAGTGTGAGTGTATCAAGACAGGGCCTATTGTGTCACAATTTTGTGTGCGTAATAGGAGGTATGCAGTCTGGCTCTTTAGCATAGTAACAGACAGACCAGATCTTTATGGTAGTATGGTAACACAATAAACTAGATCACAAACTGCAGCATTGTTTACCCATTGCTGACCCATACTCACCTACTTTTCCTCATGAGGATCAGGGAGGGTCAGGCTCCAGGAAGAATGGCATGCCGCTAGTAATGCCATAGCAGCTCTGCCCCCCAGATTTTCCTTTCTACCCAATCAAATCTTCTGATCAGTACGTATTTTGATTTTGCACAGAATGGGATCACAAACATGTCTCATTTGGTTGCATAAGGTTCACACTAGGCTGTTTTAGCAGGGCTCCTGCCTGATTTTAAGGTGGTAAAATGCGCCCTGCCCTAATCACTGTGCTCGCTGGGTGAATAGATGCCATGCACATGTGCACGGCATCTATTCACATTAAGGGGAGAGCTTGAGGAAAGGCCAGCACCCCTGTAAGTGCTAGGCACACCCCCAAGAGTGATGAATTGGGGATGTGTCACAAGGACACGCCCCTCCCCAGCCATCCACACGGAATATCCCCCACCACTTACTGCTCGGCCCCCTGCCTCCAGGGAGCACTAGTCGCCTTAAACAAATCGGAAACATTTATTGTATGAGCAAGGGTTGCGGCAGTTGCTTGTTGCGGCAGTTGCTTGTCTTTGACGGCTGGACTCTGCCCCATCATATCCTAAATACAAGTGCAAATGCATGACAAAATACAGAGGCATTAGGAGCAGGTTCTAAATAACATAACTTACTATATACCAAAAAAAAAGAGTTTTTCATCTTTACGTTAGATATCCTTTTGCTTGGAAGGTGTTGCTGGACTATAATAACCAGCATGCCATGCCAACCTGCATTGTGGGACTTGTAGTTCAACAACAGCTGGAGAGCTGCAGATTATCTAGTCCCTAAGTAAGCATATGGCGATTGCAGATAAAGTGGCAATTTCCTACCTATGTTACAGTTTGCAGGTGTTCTCGCCTGTTTTTTTTTTTCTCCCCTCCATCTCTCTACATATTTGACATACATTTTTATCTCCTTTGTCCTTGGGAAAAAGTAACAGTGGAAATATTACAGCAAAGTTTTCAGCTGTCGTGAACTCCAGGGAAGATTGATATGTTCTCCAAGCCATCTTTGCATATTGTGCCTGAATCTGTCTCCAGGCAGCAGAAGCTAACCCCTTTTCTGCCAGAGAAATCTCTTCAGTCATTTTCTCTCTAATACACTGCAGGCCCGCTGGCAGCAACACGAATCTGGGAGACAGTGTGAGTAAGTTTTACACTCTGCAGAGCAGCAGCGCTGCAAAAGTGCCTGCAAATTAAACAGGAAATTCACAGTTCTCCCTACTATACAGCACATTTCAAGCATAGATTTACTACAGCAAGGTTTATTTCACCTTTGTTGTTGTTTTTTTTATGTTTCTGCAAATTTGGCAAACCTAATGCTACATTGTATGGTTTTAGTTTCCGTAACAACTGGAAAATATCATCAAAAAAAGTTACTGCCTATGGTAAATACTGTCAGTTAGTACTCCTGGTATGCATAGCATTTGCAGCTATGAATGATTTGGTACATAAAGGGCATGTTTTCAGTAATGAGTCACATTTTATTTTCCATGTTGGCAGTTTAAACTATATTGCTGTTAATCACTTCTATTAATGGTATGAAAACATTTAATTTATTATATTGGAAAAAGCACTATTTTACAATCACAAAATATAGCTGTACGGCTTTTTTACAGTTTCATATCACATACCATTTGATGAGATTGTGACTAATATGTCACTATATTGGTACAGTAGGTCCATTTCGTAAGAAAGGGGTCGACATTTGAATGTAAAAGGAAACAGGAAGGGGCGGAATGCTACATTAGGGATGGCCATCAACTGTGAATGATTCAAAACCATCGATTGTATGTGGCTGATGACTAATGTTTTTACCATCGATGGTGTATAACCAGATGGTCTCTTGTTATCGATGATAGCTGTGGGCCTGATGGGTTTTTTTTTTTACTTCCCTGATGTTTGCTGCTGCTTCAGCCCTGCGCTCTGTGTGTAAGATCTGGGAATAGAATGGGTCAGCTGTCATTCACAGCTCAGCACCACCAAGGGCTCTCATACAGAAGAAGTGCCAGCCGACGTGCATGCGCAGAAACACAGATGGCAAAACCAATGCTGGAATTACCCAGAATAGTTAGCAGCCATCGATGCATTGTCTCATCTTCACCACCTATCATAACCATCGATGGTAACCACACCAATGGTCCTTGTGATGCTACATCACAAGGACCCATGACAAAATATTGGAGGAGGGGCTACAGTTAATTTTCCCATAACCTTCACCCTGAGCATTCGCTGTGGCCTTTGCATGTACCCATGATAGTGGGTGCAGGCAGTAGCAGGAATATCAGTAATGCAGGCAGAGCAGTGGCTCCGGGTTCCCTACTCGCCTTTCTTGAACATGTAGTCGTCCACTACACTTCCATAAATGGCAGCAGTTCCACCGTTGGAGGCAGGGAAGATGTGTAATCAGCACAAATAATTATTTAAAAAATAAATACAAAAAAAGTGCATTTTGTATTATTTCTCCAAGGTCCAATGAGATGTGGCTCATCACATGCTGAGAGTCAGCAGCAATTTGTCCTGGAAAATAATCTTAAAATTGTGGCAGCTATGGTACTAAATATTTTTGCTGCGAAATAACCACTAGTAGTATTGATAAAATACTATAAAAATAATCACTATAGCCATACACAAATTATGGAGCCCTTTAGAGATGCTTTGAACAAAAAGATAAAATAAGAAATGTCCTAATTGTGATATGAATTTATAGTTTATGCATTAAATAAGCAGCCTATGCTGAAAAAGCAACAAAAACACATGTGCAAATGTTACAGGGAATGTATTCTCACTCAGCTGTTACTCTGTTATCACACTTCTCTTTACATGCATTGAGAAACCTTGAATATTTTGCTTTGCAAAGTTTTCTTATCAGTTGTAATGTAAGCAAGTATTACCACCCACCTGAAGAGAAACACATGTTATAAAATATACAGTCGTGAATCATGTTTTCTTAATGAAATCTGATACGTTTATGCTTTTGTGTGTGCTCTTAATATAGCACTAAATATTATACTTTTGTCTAATTTTATTATTATTATTATTATTATTATTAGTAGTAGTAGTAGTAGTAGTAGTAGTAGTAGTAGAAGTATTATTACTATAATACATAGAACAGTTTTTCTGTTTGTGCAAATTTATATTCAAATTGCAACAGATTAGTACTAAGATAAATATTTAGGGTATCAGTCACAAATTGCAAATGTGCTAATTTACTGCAAACTATGCAGCAACTCCCTTGCGTGTGATAACTGTGATCAGTGACAGCACCATTGCTTTTATTTTGAACATAGCCTTATTTGTAGAAGCAATCATGTATCCATCGTTCTAAAAAAAAACATACTGCCAATTATACGTTTTTTTTTTTGTTTTTTGTTTTTTTAGATATAGCTATATACTTCTGTGCTTTTTTTGCACACTCCAGAATAGGGACTGGAGGCTCATTTTTTTTTTACAGTTGAACACTCCATCCTTCTTGATAGGCATTGTGTTTCGGGTGCTGCTTCAGGGCAAATTCAGACATCTCTACTCAGAGAAGGAAGTGTCAAGTTTTGGTTCCCATTTCGCGCTTCTGGAACAGTTTAGGGAAGGAAGCACCTTTACACCTTTTATTGTTCGTGGTTGCTGACATCACATCCTTCCGTGACCACTTGGTGTGTGTTTCCTGCCATTCTGTTAAGATTCTCCTAAATCAGAGAAGACAGAATATAGACATTCAGAAAGCATTAATTTCTGGGCAGATGATCAGCTTCTGTCCATCTCAAATTTTTTTTCTTAACAGAGGCTTAAATCACTCTTCCTTCTGTTCTATGTTCTTGCCGCAACATACGGTGAACAGAAGTCTGTGAAATTGAAGTTCCTCATTTTTTTAGTGAGCAGTCTGATTTTTCTGTTTGTCTTGCAGAAAGATGCAGATTGTCCGTACTCTAAAATCCTCTTCTGTATGTTTTTTTTCCGTTCATTTAAAAGAAATAATCTTATTTTACATAACATTGCTTAGCAGAGACCGTCCTCGTGATTCAACTCTAACAATTTGTCCTTATACATATTTTCCATGTAGAATTTAAATGTTTTGCCAAAGGCACACAAAGAATAAGGTAATAAGACCAATGTATGTGTGTATGGAAAATTTACATTTTTGTAGCTCACTGATTATTGAAATGAGGAACATTTGCATTTACATTTCTTATATATGATATTGTTACTCCAGGCCTATAAGACATATAGCATAGGTCATATGCATCAGTTCTTGGTGAATACACACTACAATGTGTAGGTGTGTACTGGACAGAGTTATCCTGTTTCCAAAGGGACTCTTCTGCTTCTCCGAATGATAAAGTGCTGGCTCTGCTGTCATTAACCTCCATATAGTCACATGCTTAAAATAAATTATCCATTATTTTAGTGAACAATGACTGACAAGACCTACACCTCTCCCAGTTGGCGAATGTTGTGCATAGCACACTCAAAGGCATTTTAAGACCGGAAGAGACCAGTGTGAAATTTTCCATGGCCCCTCCATGAAAATTCAGGGGCAGATGTATTAAGCCTTGAGAAGTAATAAAGCAGTGATAAGTGCAAAGTAATAACGCACCAGCCAATCAGCTCAAATATGTAAATTGACAGGAGCTAATTGGCTGGTGCGTTATCACCTTGCACTTATCACTGCTTTATCACTTCTCCAGGCTTAATACATCTGCCCCTCAGTGTGGTGCATGTAAAGTAGATAGCAACGATTCTGACTCCATATTTCTAGCGACTGTTATATGTTGGCAGTGCTATATTTCTGACGAAGTCACAAATACAAACCCTGCACAGCGGCTGCAGGGTTTGTCACTGCAATAGGTGCAGGGTGCGTGGTATGGCGGCCCTGGAGTCAGGGGCCCATGCGAACCACACACCTACCACGGGGTATACTTTATTTCATATTATAAACATATACACACTTCTTACCAATGCTTCCCTTATACATGTAATAAAACACATATATAGTGGTGGCATTAAGATTAGATTAGTGCTTCATGTTTATTTTTTTCTGTGTGTAATGTAGCTTGAGTAATTCAATTACAAAACCCATGGTAAGGATTACATCTGGAAATTGAGCTTAATTTTGCAAATTTTTCATGTACCTCCTCAGGGTGTGAGCAAAAATGAGCAATTTTAACATTATAATGCATGCCGTATTTCCGCAAAAACATGCGCACAAGGCTACTATGGAATTTCAAGTGAGTTGAATAAATACCATACGTAGGGGTCAATTCAATTCGGCAACTTATGAATAGCGCCGGGAATTAGCTCCCGACGCTATTCAATTCAGCTGCTAGTTACCCGCAATTGTCGGGAATTCTTCTCTCATCCCCGGGGGGTGAGAGAAGAAAACCGACAAAAGTGCTTCCGCGCGGCCGGCGCGAGGCTGATTCTGTCGGGAATCAGCATCGCCGCGGGTAGTTAAGTCGGAGAATGCCCGTTCTCCCGACAAAACTACCCATTAAGTCGGCGAGAACGGGCCATCGCCGACTTAACTGGAGCTGAATTGAATAGCGTCGGGAGCTAATTCCCGGCGCTATTCATAAATTGCCGAATTGAATCGACCCCAATATATATGTAAGATTACCTATTCATTGATAAAACTTGAAATGTTTGTCAGTGGATTATTTATTATTATTATTATAATTATTATTATTATTATCCTTACTTTTGTTATGTTAAGTTTTAGCCATGTCAGACTGAGTGAGACCCACTTCCTTACACTTAAAGACAGGAAGTCTGCTGTGCATAGGAAAACATTCTGCCCAATCACTTTTATGTAATATCTTCCGTTATGATAAGCTCCAGAAACTATTACTGATATACTGTATATAGAGGAGCTATTAATAACTGTTTTATGGTAGGCAATGTGTAGGTTAAGTGTTTTTTTTAGTTCCAGACAATAATCAGCAAATTGTGAAATGCAATAAGAATCAAAATAAATGTCAAACCATGCATATTTCATTTTTGTACAATAGAAAAAAGTACCAGTAGTACCATAGTTATTATATGGAGGGGTATGACTTATTTTTTATCGGGAAATGTTGCTTTAACCTTATCCGACTTTAAAGTCCTCTTTGCTTTTTTTTTTTTGTGTCATAAATTAATGTAAAACCTTTAGACTGCCATGTGCTCATGAAAGAAAAAGTAAAATGCTAACTGTTCAATCACTCTCTTGCTGCCTGAACGAAGATTGCAAATGATAGCTCACTTACAGCCTGTTCAAAGGAGTTTAAATCACAATTGATTTACTCCCTGACTGAGCTGCCAATGGAATAATTGCTAATGGCTTCACAAATTAGGTGGGATGGAAGGTAGCAAATACGTTTTAAACACAGGAGGTTGATTGGCACCAGAACCCAAAATCCTGTTATATTTACCGGCAAGACTTTGGAAAATGTTTGCGGCTACTTTTTCTCAGGCCATTAGCAAATAGTATTACGTGACTGTTGAAAGCAGTTATTTAGTTTAACTGACATAAACTGTATTTTATATTGCACATGCGTAACATAAATCAAATGATTGACCTAGATATATGAATGGTATGGAGAGCAAAGACATAAACCATAACCGGGATTTAACTTTTCTAAGAGACGGCTAGATGCACAGCCGGGATGTTAATCCACATGAGGGTATAGTGGGCAGGGGGCACCGGAGTGGCGATCAGATCACTATATTGTATTTTTAAGTAAAACAAAATACTTGGGCACTGAAGTGTATTGAACAGCTTTATGTGCCTCAGCAATGCCACATTTCTGGTGAAAAATCCCATGAATGGTGTCACGGGTTCGTTCTTCAACGTTCTTGATACATTGCAAATGCCATTCATTGTTATTGTTGCATTGAGTGAACACTTGACTCCCACAATAATGATAGTCAGACCTGCCTCTTCCGGGAGTAGTGGCAGGGGGATGGCCAGACTGGTCCACAATGTGGTGAAGATAAATGAAAAGAACAAGAGAAAGTTTTGCCAAAAACACCACTTGATCCAGAACAGGCCATATATGCAGCCTTCTGCTGAAAAGGCCAGTGTAATAGCTAGTTCACCTACCTCCGTTATGTGGCCACTGGCTACAGAGTGCCCACCTGACTATGTTGAGCATGCACCAACTCTTGTGCACTCAGAAGAGCTCACAAATCAATATTACAGAGCCCCCGTCACCACCAGCTAATGTAGCAGCTAATGTGCTTCTTTGTGGGTCGCTGGTGGGTGTGTACCAGCGATATGTCTGTGAACAATGTAGTTCACAGACATATCGCTTTGGCCCTGCAGCACAGCCGATGGCCGATATCTCTGCACTTGCTGCAGAGGCTGCCGGTGACTGACATCACAACTGGGCGGGCACATATATATGTCCACCCAGTTGTGATGCCAGGCCAGACGATTAGTAAGTGTGTATGCACTTATCAATAGTCAGATAGGTCAGCGGGTCATCCGGACGGCTGATCTGTCATGCTAGTGTCTACCTAGCATTAGGGGCCAAGTTATTACAGGGAGAAGACCCCCAAAATCCGTCAATAATGGGGGGGGGGTTTATTTACTGTGGGTGGGCTCCTCCATATTTGTCAAGTCTTGAAGCCTTTGAAAACTATCGCCAGGTATCACCGGTTATAGCCTTCCTCTTAATAGGGGCCAATAAAGAAACAAATGCTTTATTTAATTAAATATTTAAATTATTTAACTTTTTTTTGGACTAGGCTTCCAGTGCAGTTTGCAATTATGTCCCACTATGACCCATGTCACATGTGCGTAGAAGGTCCCAATACCCGCTGGTGCTTACCTCTGTTGGCCCAGTATCACTAGGGAGCAGTGCTTTGATCATCTGAAGGGTGATATTTTAACGATACGGTAAATAGCAATGATAGATTATCTAGAAAATGCATTTCTACATTTTTTTTATTAAATAGACTCCCCTTAGTTGTTACATGAATCTAGTCACATAAATTAATTCGCAAACAATACATAACACTGTATGGCAAACTATTTAGTTATTATTGAACACATATGTGGATTTTACAGTCTTGTTTGACAGCTTGGATTTGGAGAGTGAACCGTAGGCCTCTTTTGTTTGTCTCTAAGAAAACATTATTATTAAAGGAATTAGTCCCCGTAGAACAGGGACGGAAAAGCCACTGGTTCACCAAGTAATTCAAACCTATATTCCCCATGATGCTCACAATTTCCTAGTCTGGTATTAATTTCAGTTTACTCAGAGTATAAGATATTTGTTAATAATAATAATAATAATAATAATAATAATATATGTCTAAAATGTGAAGCTTGATGTTCTTATCTTTTTTTCCAGCCATGCCATATAATTAAACAATATAAAATGGTGTAATGTAAGCGATATGTCATACAATTAGCGCATACATGTAGTAACATAGGTTAATTACAGGTAAACTGAGGATGCTCTATTAATAATATGCTTAAAGTGAACAGGTTTTTAGATCAGGAAAGAAACATGATCCATAAGTTGTTCTTTCAGTACAGTACAATGCCAACAGAATTGATAGCACAATGTATAAATAGGAGAAGGAAGTTTTACTTTCATCTTTGACCTGGATTCCTTTATATGACATGACTACATGAATTTAAAGCAATGACATCACGGAAGAGCCAAAGTTATATGTAATATATCTTTAGTGGTTTACACTTTTCAGTGCAAGACCATAATGTACAATTCTGGAACGTTAATACTGAAATACAGTATGACGTGGTAAGAATGGTAGATACCAATAAATTCATTATGGTCCATTATAAAAAAATATATATATATCTAAGAATATAAGAATAATTATTCGTAATAATAGCAGCTTTCACATTTAACAATAACAAATTGCATTAATCATACAAGTAAAGTAATCAAGGCAACATATACACACTATGTAGACAAAAGTGATTGCCTCCACCTCGCAAGCAAAATGGTGCGCTCCTGCAGCAGACACACGTTTGTGAAGGTATAAAACGGGTAGAGGGGCATTGATTAGATCATTTGCTTGCTGGAAATGGTTTGCCAGAAGGAGTTGAGTTTGAAAAGGGGATCATCTTATGCTGCACAATGTCATGTTATCACGGTGATGCTGGACTGATATACAAAAAATCTGGTAACCTGGATCGACTGGCCAGATCTTAACCCCATTGTGAACCTCTGGGACGAATTGAAGCGACGGGTGCAGTCTAGACCGACTCAACCTTCTTCAGTGTCGCAGTTGGTCACTGTACTTATGGTGGTACGGCAAAACATACTGCCTGCTGTTGTCCAGGAAGTTATGGACAGTTTGCTAATAAGGGTGTTTGCAGTAATCACTGCACATGGTGGACCTACAAAGTACTGATGTCAATAAAATCTTGTTGATCTGTTTGCTGTCACTGTCCAATCACTTGTCTACATAGTGTATATATACACAAACATACACACACAGATGTGTCCTCATTCACTGCTCTATTCTCAGCGCCAGATCCCAGGCGACTTAGCCATGCCGGCATGTTTCTTCCTCACAATGTTAGTCTTATTCTCAGAAATAAATCTGTATAGCAAGCACTACGATGCTGCTGCCCCACGTCAAGTTCTGTTGAGCTTTATCTGCGATTTGTACATTTAAAGCTAATTCCTATGCTGATAAAGTCGCAGCCTGCTTCTCTAGTACACTATGAGTGTAGTTTTACTGTGTCTGTGACGCGAGTTGCTGGGTACACACTGCCAGATATATTGGCCAATCAATTCGGCCAATATATTTTTTGCTGATCTGCAGGTGTGGACAAGCAATATGCCTCTGCAATACAGCAGATGGCCAATATATCTGCAGATATATTGGTGCATCTTTTGGGGGTATGAACAACCCCCATCTGCATATATAGCTGCAGATCGATTGAACGGCAGATATATCTGCCAGTGTGCACCCAGCTACAAAATTGAAAGATAAAGACTATACACTACACCTCTCGGAAGGAGTCGGTTGTGCCAGACACCTCACAATGAAACAACTCGTCGGGTGCCCCACACACACCTTGCAAAACATTGGCACTCCAGACATAAAATAACGAGGCAACAACACAGATGTGTAGTAGCGGTCGACGTTTCAAGGACCGTCCTCCCTATTAAAAAGTGAGTGCCAACATTTTTGCATATATATATATATATATATATATATATATATAAATTAGCAGTTCAGTTCTGATACTATACAGGAGTGGGTAATAGGAATTTGGAAAGATTTAGTGAATATCTTCCTTATCAGTTGCATGCTATTATTTACTTTTTCTACAAGCTGTTTCAAATGTTTTGTTTGAAAGTATGAAAATGTAGTCCTGGTAAGCCTGGTGGGAGGGACCGATCATTATGTTACTGTACTGGGAGAGGATTGTATCCTTCCTGGCTGCTCTGTGATTTCTCCTTTCTCACTGGGTTCCAGAGTCGTGATCCATAAATCAGCTTTCATCCTTCTAACCAATCATGTAAGCTGTCCGCTGACCTTCCACCCCAGTGTACACAGAGGCTTATGTAGGCATAGTGCTGTAAGTGGATAGTGGCACTGGCTTCAGCTGAAAGAAAGGAAGGGAAGTAGTTCCATATGTCTTTCCTGAGGATTAGCATATTGGCTTATGGTTACAGAGAAAGCCTATTAAGCTCCTTTGGGTCCTGCATGTGCTTGTGAACTACTTTATAACTTAATGTCTGAGGTAAGAAGTCTGTCAAAACATAAGAGCAAGTGTAATGTAATATGGTAGCGTTTCATGCTGTGCCTGATGTTTTGCGAAGAGCAGACCTTATCCAGGTCAATATATACAGTAGAGATAGTGAAATCAATGCTTGTTATTGTCTGCCTGTTTTTATTGATTCATTTTGAATTTTTATTGTTAGTATTATAGTTTTGTTGATATTATTATTATTATTATTATTATTATTATTATTTAATTTGATGTTGAATATTAGTCACTTTTATAGTTTTGGATGGATTTAGGAAGTGGTTTATTGGAAGATCTTTGTGAGATGTCACTTGAAGGATCTTAGTTGGATTTGCACAACATTGATCTTGATTTACTGTACAGCAAATGTATAGATGGAGTGTCAGGCTGGTATGATTGCATAGTTATTCAGCTTGGTATTGCTACCATATGTGTTTACAAAGCATGATTCTGTCATTAATGGGATATGATATATGCTGTGTTGTGTATGACTTTGCTATGTTTGATATACTGTAGCCCAATGCATCTTACTGATTGGGATGTCAGTGAATGTTATACATAGTTCTGCTGGTGTTTGTGAAAAGCCCAAACTTCTGTCTAAGCATTAGGTAGAGCTAACACACACGTGCACTGCACAAACACACACACACACACACACACACACACACACACACACACACACACACACACAAATAAACACATATAAATATGCACATTTAATAAAATATTTGTGATAATTCTGAATGTAGAGGAGGTGTCAGGAAAATGCATTCTTGTATGGATTTGCAGATATAAGGAATCCATCGCTATGAGCACATATGCATAATAAAAAGAATTGCAAGTGCTAAGCCAAATAAGGAACATGAGTGAATAGGATACACGAGCTGTGTTTTATTGAAAGGAAGCGGCAGTGTCTCAGTGCTCATCCACAGCGTGCAGCAGCTTTTCTACCTCAGCAGCTTTGAATTAGAGCCAAACAATGGATTAAGCTGCCAGGACATCGGCTTAATGTTACTTCTTGCATTGGAAGGATCTCTCAGTTTGGCTGGGAGGAAAAAGGAAAGGACATGTCTGCGAATACAACTGTTGTCCTATGCATTGACATTAACCCTATAAGCGCCAGAGGGACAGCACTGCCCAGGTTGATAAGTTTGCCCACATGTGACACGATACAATCTGTATATGTTTAATGTATTTATTTATTATGGTTTCACAATGTATTTGTTGACCTTTTAAGTCGAGTAAAAGGCAGAAGCCTTGCTTCTAGAAAGCAGCATCTAGCAAATTACCATGATCTGGCGCTTTGTGAAACTGCAGCTAGTGCGGGGATGGGAGCGATCTGTCTGTGAATAATCAGCGCTACCACGTGCATAGTCAAAATAAAGAATTGCCAGAACTGCAGAAATCACTCAGCTGGCCAAATTAGCACATGTTTATTAAGAGGGATTCATTCTTTTCTTTTCTTTTTTTTCTCCTTTTCTTTCACAAGTGATTTTTTTTCTTCTTTCAAACGAGAACGAGGGAATGATTTAAGAAGTTGGCGCAGTGTACATAGATAATTGTTTTGGTATGGAGGCTGCAGATATCCGCTTATAATCACTGTTTAAATTGTTATACTATGTGTACATGGATCCGTTTTATCTTGTAGACTGGAATTTATTTATACTAAGATTCATTTCAGTTAGACACATTGTTGATAGGAAGCATAGAACAGGTCTGTACTGGGGTAGTTACCGCCTGCCAGAGTACTTGATACATTCAATTTCATAGCAGTTTGCAACTTTAATCAATTATTTTGGTGGTATGTTTATCAGTATCAAGTCTTTATAACAGCTTCATATCCCCCAGTTTCCTATACAAGCTCAACAATTCACATTTGTCCTGTCCAATCAGCTGTGTGGAAAAAAAAATTTGATCTCTCCATTTTGTCTGAAATCTGATTGGACAGGTGAGAGATGAACCCCAGCTCTACTATGCTGATGAAAGTTACAGGCTTTTGTATGTATTCGTAGGTAGGTAGGTAGGTATGTATGTATGTATTATGTATATAGGGTAACCCTACGTAAAAAAAGGTCAATATATTTTGTTAGTCACGTTTATTTTTATTCTTTTACATTTGTGTTTCTTTTATTAAAAATGCAAATTTCTTTCTCACAAACAGGTACGGATGTCAGGATCTGTAAACTGAAAAAGGGCAAATCAGAAAGTGAAAGAATTGCCAACGGGAAGAAGTGAGAAGGGTAGAAGAAGGAAAAATACATTGTTTCAAGGACGAGAGAAGGAAGAAAAACGGGGACTATGGGGAGAAAAAAGATTCAGATCACGAGGATAATGGATGAACGTAACAGACAGGTAGGAAAGAACGGATGGAGAATATCATGGACCAGTCCCATCAGTACACACAGTAATGAGTCTCTCCTTAAGAATCACACTTGTATAATTAGTCACAGCGAATATATTGAGATTTGCGCACAATGTATAAACATTGGGTTTTATTAAATTGTAAGAATAACTAATTGACAGGGAAAGCAACAGCGGCACTGGCTCAGCAAGTAGAATAGAAGCAGCTGATCGCGCTCATAAGAAAAACTTGGCACTCTCTGATCACGACACTGTATCATGATGGCGAATATGGCTCCTCAGCTCAGCACTGCCTCAGAGAGAAGAAAATATTGCACATATTGCAAATAAACCTCTAGCCTACAAATGTTTTATTGTGTCTGGGTAATGTAGATTATTCCTGCACTGGAAAGGTCAGGTTTTAATAATAATAATAATAATAATAATATTAGGAATAAACTGACATAACAGTGGCACGTTACTTTAAGAGACATCGTATATTGAGATTAAGGGTACCGAGCTATTGTAGATGGATTTTGCTGTTTGGAATAAAAGCACTGTTACTCAAACAGTATGCTGTGGTACATCAGTGTTCTGTGAATCTGGGAAACAGAACTTAGCATGCCGCAGTTTCTGACATCTGATAGAGACTACGCACACACAGCAGGCGCTAACAACAAATCTTATAAACCCAAAAAAATCAAAAACTGACATATTTAGATGAAATTAGAACCCCATATCTCCCAGCTGTTTCATTTTTGCCGTAATTTTCAGGATCAACTCATTGATTGGCTCCAAAGGTGTCTGTTTAGCTCAAAATAGACCTCAGTTTTTGCTTACTTTTAATTCCAAATTTAAGATGAAAGATCAACGCTAAAAATTAGTGCTTCAGAACATTTAACATAAATAATGAAATATATCAGCATCAAGAAAACTGGGAATGGGAGGATAATTGTATGGGCATACCATTATTCTCACACACATATATCTCTATCATCTGCATTCCCCTTTCTAGTTGTCTCTGCTGGATATAAGCCTCTCCAGCATTGTAATAGATGCATATAATGATTGTGGGGTCACTAGGAAGATTGATCTAAACATTGCAGGTGTGATATGTTGGGATAACAACCATACATTTACTAGGATGATTATTCAATGTGATGCTAGCGACATATGTTTGATCTGTACCTTTGGCAGAAGGTAGAAGATATAAATGGAAATTGTCATGAATAAATATGAAAATATGTGTGACTTGAGATCTATGCGATTGTGATATAATGCTAGGCTATCATAACTGTACACTTAGGAATGACTTGCGAAATTGCTTTGCAATTTTAAAATTGAGAGTTTTCCTAACATTTATTTATTCTATTTTATATGTCACATATCGTTTTATTCAGTGGTTGACATATATTTGTTCAGTTCGCTATTGCCCTGACTTGTTGTCATGTGTCTAGGAGTCAGGTAGACAAAGTGGGTGATCCAAAAAGCTGACACTTGGTTTTGAATTACACTACCCCAGTGTCACTGTTACATAGGGGGAATTTATCTAATTTTCTAGAGGATAAATGGAGATGTTACCAATAGCAACCAATCAAACTCAAGCTAACATTTATTTAGAACATTCTACATTGGTGGAACTTCCCTGCCAGTACCCAGTGCCAGAGGCAAGGTGGTCTCCTCCAAGATACCCCACCACCCCTCCTTCAGCTAGTGATGAAGGCTGCAGAGACACACAATGCAAATAGCTGCACATGGCTATAACTCAGCACGTCACAGCACAGGCTGCAAATACCACGCATCGTAAGTTCTGGGCCCCAGCGTTCTGGATCTGGATGTTCCTTTCTTTATCTCAGCGACCCCCTGGAACGTGACACCTGGAGGCAAACATATCTGTTGCCTCTGGGATTTCATTTAAGCCACCAAAACTCTAAATTGATAACAGATTGGTTGCATGGGTACCACCTCCAGTTGTCCTCTTTAGAAGATTTGATAAATCTCCCCTGATTAGTCACTGTTGGCAGGGAGAAACTACAGTTTTCCTACTTTATGTAAGAAAAATCCCTCCCACCTCCCCACTCAGCAACTAAACCAGGTGGACAAACTTCACCATAATCCCCACTCCAAAAATAAATAAATAAAATAATAATAATAATAATAATAACTATAATAAAAAATTAATAAAATAAAATAATTTTTTATATATATATATATATATATCCAAAGACTGCCCCGGCACTCCTCCAAATAAACTGGCTGTGGTGCCCTTCCTTGTGGACATGCCAGTCCACCAACATGTACCAAACGAAATCAGGTGACACGTCCCCGAAACATTACCTGTTGTTTTCATTAAAATCTTCACGGGGTGAAGTTTGTTTCCACCCAGCTACAAGTCTGTGAGTGCCACCTGATTTCGTTTGGTATATATATATCTATATATCTATATATCTATATATATATATATCTATATATATATATATATATATATATATATATATCAAGGATAAGTAACTTGCTAGCTGCATTACTATAGAGAAGAGTACTGTAGGGTCTTGCTGAAAAGCAATACAGAGATTGTTTATTTGGTATAACTGCCGATTAACTCTTTCTCGGGTTTAGGAGTGTGAGAAACATGTACATTTACTCATTTGGAATCCCACACTGACAGAGCAATGTGGGTTCACAGCAGAGTAACACATTTACCAATTTTTTCAGAAAGAAACTCCCCCATGGGAAAGGCATACAGTACATCATTTCCATTATGGTTATGCTATAACTACAGCTGGCAGATTTAACTAACATTGTCGCTTCTCACAAGAGGATCCATTCACTGTACGGCAGTTGTCTTTGTTAGTAATTTACCAGAGGTTAATTGTCATCGTGCAGCGTCCAACACTACACATTGAGGACCCGATGTACTAAGGCAGAAATGCAGTAAAAACACCTTTTTCAGGGTTTATGCCGCATTTCCAAATGTACTAAAGCCCCAACAGCGGGGCTCCGATGGGAAGGAGCATTACAATATAGAAGCCTATGAGCTTCTTACCACATTGTGCTGTCTGAGGAATCTGATTGGATCCCTCCCAGCATGCCCCGCAACCGCCACATCCTTCTACGCATGTGCAGACAGACTCCCAGCTCATAAACCTGGAAGTCCAGGAACTGGAGCGCATCTCAAATGACGGCTCTTATCGGGAGAGCTGTCCTTTTCAATACTAATCGCATATGTTAGTGCATTGATGTAATGTGTGGCGGGATGTACACTGCAAGGTTGGTACATCCCGCCTTGAGGGAGAAGGTGCACCCAGGTTTGTGGGATCTGTAAACAGGATGAATATAATAATAATATTGTGTTTTATTATTGACATGGATTTCTTTACTGATTGTATTAACTCCGTGAATAGCTATAGTTTAATCTTAGTTGCAATGCGATGTATCAAAACCTCTTCAGAAGACTGCACTGATTTATTTGTGCGACCTAGAGGTTAATGTATGTTGTACCTATAACTTTATAGAGTGTACTTGGATAAATGCTTCCTCAAATCTGATTGGTTGCTATGGGCAATTTATCCACTGTTCACTTCTCCGCTTGAGTCTGGTTCTGGATATGATATACAATGACGCAGCAGCCATGGCTTTCTTTTGCGCTAAGTTCCATTGTTCTTTGTATACAGATCGAGACTCAGTGGCCCACACATATAAGTGTTGCATATCAGTCAACGCAGTCTCCTGTAGCGGATTTGTTTCATTGCATTATGATGCAATTTTGTGCGAAAAAGACGCTTGGCTCGCTCACGCCAGACATCTAGTGCCGCATGGCGTATTGCGGCTAGGTGTATGAGGACATATCTGTATAAAGTTGCATTTACATTGGAGAGTTGGCTACAGGAGTGTTACTATCAGCGCTCCTATATACAACTAGTTAAATGCAGTTATCTAAGGGATCACTGGTCCCTATGGCAACCACTCTTTCTTCTTCACAGCTTAGCAAGCGTTAAACTCCAGTGCACTGAGAACATTCCATGTAGTGTTCTAGATACACTGAAGTTAATCCTGTGTTAATTTATGGCCATGCAAGATCAGTAGTTATAGGGGTTGATGGTACCAAGGACAACTGCAGTCTACAAGTGGTATTATAAGGAGCACTATGTGTAACAGTAGTAGACATTCTCATGACAGTAACATTATGCTCACATCCATTAGTTTATTAACCTGTGAATTTGAAGAGCAGAGTTTTGCACTGACCGATGGAAGGTGTTGGGTCGGAGCAAGAACATTGCTTACCTACTTCCAACATTTGCTCTGTGGGAATCATGACAAGTACAGGCATTAAGAGGGCAAGGCCACACATCGCAGGTATGACCAGGCATAACTGAGAGTGAACCCATGACAGGTGAGTGTGACACCTGATCACTGCTGCTCTCCCATACAGAACAGCAGTGAATGAGATATGCCCTACTTTCGGCCCAGTCAGGACACAGCTTTGCCCCCATATAGGAAGGAGTGACAGAGCCCTCAAATCAGAGTAGTTAAATCTGAATCAGGACAATTGGGAGGTATGCATTTTGTGGACCTACTTGCATACAGTAGGGCAAAAACAAGGAGTGAGCTTATAAAATGAGATAAGGTGGTGCAGAAGGTGCTTTTTTGAGGACATTGCATGCTTTACATAGAGACGCACAGCAGTGCAGACCTGGCAGGGATTGGTTGTCAGTCTATAGTTTGATTCAGGGCCCTATTGAGGATAGCATAGCCAATGCCGACACCCAGAGTTCAGGGTTGATGGGAGACATGGCTGTCTAGCTTGTTGGGTTTCTGGCCAGCCTTTCCCTTCCTGCTCCCAGCCTCCACCTCTTTCAGATGTCATGATGATGTCACCTGTGATTGGGTGGAGGCAGTGGGGGGCCTGCAAAGTCTCTTTGAAGTGACCTGGTACGGCACTGGTTCAAATCACACATTACATTGCTGTGGAGCATGCACATTTTTCTAAGGCCTGCTTCAAGCAATGCAAACAAAAACTTCAATCGCACAAAACTGGCACATATAATACAGGCAGCGCCAATGTCAGCTCTCACTCTCGTGACTAATTTAAGCTGTAGAGTGGGGAAAATGAGAGAAAATAATTAACATCACTTAATAAAAGGGATAGTACCAAAGCAGTAGTAGTTATATCTCATCAGTTTGCCCAATCCTCTCCTCCCCAGTCCAGTTCTTCCTTCCCTTGCCCAATCCTCTTTTCCCCACAAACCTATGTGCATCGCTAGAGGGGAAGATCTAAAGGCTGGAAACTAGCACCGTGTAGGACTCTGGGCTCACTGAGATGCACTGCTGCAAAATCAAAGTTATTTATGGCATGCACCCAATGTGCTTCATAGATAAGGTCCAGGGTGATGCATGCAAGTGTTAGAAAGCTATATTCACACAGCAGCTGGACACAACTACTTTTTCCAAAAGAGAAAAGGAAAGGAAGAACGATTGTGCTGTGAGAAAAGAGGTCAGCAGACCTGGGTATCCGTGTGAATACTGAAAGTGTAAATGATGGCATAAGCTCTGCTTCCCAAAGACTGCCAGCTGTAGTGGGGTGAAAGACTGAGATGCTGGAGGATGCCCGAAATACCTGCAACCCTAAGGACCAGGCCAGCCATGGGTTAAAACTTAATACGGCCCTGCTGAGACGCCTACTTTCTGTGTGTCTGCACACTGTAACATCATTGGTGGTTCTGGACACTATTGGCGTGCCTTTCTCCATCAGAACATGGCGCCTGTGGAGGCAGCTGTGCATAAGAGAAAGCCGCTGCTCTCACTGACACACCCCCTATATTCCCGAGACACGCCCATGAAATAGTCTTTTTTTGCCTTCACATCAAGTTACCTCTCAGTCGCCCAGGAAGCCTCTCACTTTTCCAGCACCTTTCTGTTACTGTCTGAGTCACAACAGATCCTTTGTGCGTACACTCAATAATGCATTAGCTGGAGAGGCTTTCTGAATAAACGCTGAATTATGGCATTGTCCGCAGTTTGTGCGCCCCCCCCCCCCGAATCAGTCCTACTCTGTAGTAATGGATCCCGGTTTGTTCCTTAGAATATTACACTAGATGCAGTGTCCACGTGATCTGCACAGCATTTCTCCAAGGCAAGATAATCTATTGTGTGTCGTATTCTGCGTGATGACCATGTCTGGCTTATTTATCAAAAAGACATTGGGGGAAAGACATAGAGAGAAGCTTGTGTCTGTGGAGTAGTATGGTGCCCGCACCTGAGAGTAATATATAATAGTCTCTGAGTGGTGATGAGACTGGATGCCTGCCTCTACCTTATGCTGAATTATACTGTAATAAATGTAGCTATTAAAATATCATTATATGGATTAGTCCCCTGTGGAATTCCCAAGTTTAGGGCAGTTATGGAGCAAATTTTTGTGTCATTTAAGTTTAACTGCAATTCAGAACCACATCAGATGTTACTTTTAAGCACAATGGAGTAAATGTAAAGCCAGGTTTTCCTTTTCCACATTTATTTAAAAAACAAACAAAGAAATGAGATACAAATCTATAAGAAGCTTTTCCATTTATCAGTCAGAGCAAGTGTTAGGATGAATGCAGAGTTGATTGAACAATAACCATTATAAATCTGTTTCACGTAATTAATTATTTATTTATCCATAGACCAGTGGTTCCCAAACTTTTTGGAATCATGGTGCCTTAGAGTATCAGAATTATTTTCACGGCACCCCTAGGCCAAAAGTTTCTTACTGAGAAATTCAGAAATAAATCTTAGATTAAGTCAATTGTGATTGCATTCCATCCTTAGGTTCAATTATATGGTGAGGGGCAGAATTCACTTTTGATTGTCTGCATATTTTATAAGTGACAGCCACCAGCACTGGTTTTGTTTATTACAGTGACCAGAAGTAATTTTAATTGGTCCTGGACCACCAAACCAGGGCACCCTTGCATCTCCCCAGAGGCACCCCGGGGTGCCACGGCACACAGATTGAGAACCACTGCCATAGACTGATAAACACTATATAAGCTAGATATTATTTGGTAAACACTAACATTATTAAATAAATATGATATAGTGTTTCTCCACTAAAATAGGCTTCTATGTTCCCTAATGAGCATTTGCTAAGATAAGTTCTAATTGAGTTACTTATTGTGGATGATTTACTATCTGCCTGCTGTCACACCAGTGTTTTCTCTGGTTACCAGGGACAACCATTCCAATTTCATTGAGATACAGGGTTGGACTGGCCCACAGGGGTACAGGGGAAACCACCGGTGGGCCCTACTGCCTGATTGCCCACCTCCTGCTCTAGGGATCAGGTTCCAGACTGTGCTGTTACTAATCTAGTACATTATCTTGCATGCACTACAGTATTTACTGTATATATTTATCTAGGGGACCAACACTTGCAAAATGGTTAGGCAAGCCAATGTGGTGGCTGGGTACACCCCCTTTAGAGACTGGCCACACCCCTAAACATGGGGCCCTACCACGGCATTCCCCCGGTTGGCCCTACATGCCCCAGTCCGACACTGTTGAGATACCACCTTTTGCCCCATTGATCTCAGCCATGTTTTTCACTTTCGAGACAGTCATTGGATAAACTGTTCTTCTAGATGACGTTATCCCCAAGTAAAATGGCTGGTTATCCCCTGTCAGAAGAAATACATTTAAACAGAGCGGGCAGCACTCCGAGCTGCAGCCACTCTTTACCCTAAGTGCAAGCTCAAGTGAGTATGAGGCGACTCGAGTCAATAGGTTCCATCAACAGAACTGTTCCCATTTTCCCTAAAGCCTTAGGCTTTAGGGAAAATTAAGCTTATGGTCTAAGTGTTTTTGAAAGATAGTGTAGCGAATACAGCATTTTTACTTAAGTAATATCGTACAATATTTAAGTTATAATGTTGGTGTTTACCTAATATTATAGATATATTGTTTTGAATATTTAATGTAAATTAAGACCAATCTATAAAACGTCCCATATATGACACTGTAAAAAATATCTGTAGCTATGGATCTTTTGCGTTTTCAGGATAGGTTGACAAGTTACGTTATAGGCTCTTAATACTAAGAGTTGAGCTGAATTATCCTGTACTTGACGCAGACTGGCCCATAATATTATTACAATATACAATAGCATACACACTGTATTTGCTGAAGTTCTGATCATTTCTTTTCAAACATTTCAAACATCATTTCAAACATACATTTGTTTGTTTCGTTTCATTATTTTTCCGTGCCTGTAAATTGGATAAGCTAAACAATAAATCGTAATTTCTTCTTTGTATCATCCCCAGATGTACTCTTTATTTTCCTCATTCAGCAGGTGTCTTCATATCCCACAGAGTTTATAATCCACGGAGCTCAGTATCTCAGGGCTTGATTTAGAGAAGTACGCTGATCACACAGCTGCTGCATCACTGTACGCAGCGGCTGTGCGATAATATACTAATGCCGCAGGAGGCTTCTTATGTAAATAGAGCCTCCTGCTGGCTTCTGTGATCTGCTGCTGCATCTGAAGATGCAGCATTGGATTATGGACGGGATCCACGAAGAAGGCGGAATACATTCCGCCAGACTTTACACTGACATCGCAGTGGTACCAATCGCATATTCACTAACATATGCGATTAGTACTGGAAAGGACAGCTTTCCCGATAAGAGCTGTCCATTGCAATATGCTCCCATCACTGGACTTATGGGTTTCAGCCCCGGGAGTCCATCTGCACATGCGTAGAGTGATGCGGCAGCGGTACGGCATGTTGGTAGGGTCCGATCAGATCCTTCACAAAACGCGTCGCAGAAAGAAGCTCATAGGCTTCTATAGGGTAATGCCAGCAAAAGCGTTACTCCCCACACTGAAGCCCCAGGATGCGGTGCTTGGTGCATATGTAAATGCAGTGGGAAACACGAATACAGGGTTTTAATGCATTTTTTTGTTAGTGCGTCCCGCCCTATATGCGAGAACATCTGTATTTAAGTAAATGTCAAGTTAATCAGGATTGCCAGGAAATTCACACTGCCAAAGCTAGTAACACTGCGTCCAAGCGCACAGCCACTGGCTTAAGCATACCCATAAAAGACTTTCTGCAATGCTGCCTGTTGCGCCCCCATTGCCACCCCCTAACACCAGTATGTCATCCTTGCTACAGCGTTTGGTGCACTGTGACATTGCAGCCCCAGATCTGCACATGCCTTCTAGCACAGATCAACAAACATCAAATTTCTATACATCTAGGCCCTCATTCAGAAATGCGTGTTGGCTAGCTGGAATGGCACACCATTGTCTATAATAGCGAGACAGCTTAACATAACTTTGAAAACTATCTTAAGCAGAAATAAACATACAGTTCCACCAAGGATTATGAAACAAAAGCTCAGACAAGAAAATCTGATTGCAAGTGTGGTGTCAATAACATTTTTATAATGTAAGATGGTCTGCGGAGCTAGCGTGGATATGCCAAGTTACAGCTAATACGCAATGACAGACTGTATTACACGGTTGGCTTTCTGTTTTTCTTAATTGTTTGTCTCTACTTTTCTGCTTGCCAAGGATTCGAAGTGGGAGCTACATAATGCAGCTCACATTTGTCTGGCTAATTAAGACCTGACAAATCATAGCATTGGCACATTACATGCTTCATCAGACAAAACCCTACTTTTCAAATATTAGTAGTAAATGGGCCTTCTATGGTTAGTCAACTAATTGCTCATTCAGTTGACTTGCTTATCTGTTCCCAGCGTTATGAGAGGTAAATTCATGGGCAATAATATGATTATACACAAAAGGCATGATACTACCCAGTTCACGGAAATTGTGATGCTAGACCCCACGCTGTAAGGATCATTTCATACAGCTGGGTAAACATGAAATATCCGTACACTATATAAAGTGTGAAATTAACGCCCGGAGGCCCGAATTTATTTTCTGTTTTGTTATCCACTTTTCTACATTTTACATTGTAAAGAATTAAAATGACTGCATCTGAAATTGATGCAAGGACAACCTCAGTCAAGTTAAAAGAACAGAGGTTTGGGAATTTGTTATTTGGATGAATGCCTACTGAAAGCACTTTATAAGACACTTTATAATAAGCTTAATGATTGTTTGTTTTTAAATGATGGCACAATAGATTACATGTGTATCTCCCAGAATCTGCTGGACTACATTTCTCAGCATTCTCTGGCTGTCACTACTAAATCAATCAGTCTGCCTGTTATGATCTGAGTTTGTTAGAACATACAGTACTGAAGAGAAAACATCAGGATGGTAGCCAATTGGACTAATGGTAGTTCTGTATCATATGGATTTTTTCAAATTGTTTTTTTTTTTTTTTCCAGTGTTCAAAATAGGTCAGATACTTATATAGTGGCATCGAACATTCAAACTTGTTTCTTTGTTACATATGTGCAAGTAAGCTATAATAGGGTAGCATACACTGGTGCTACAGCTTGTGCAGTCTCATTTGAAAGGAGTATTACAATTAAATACAATGCATTTCATTTAATTTGCCACTAAGGAACCTATGCAGTAAGGATTGCAAATTTTGCTAAAAAGCAGAATTTGCAATCCTTTGAGTTGCATGCTGGGGGCCACCCATCGCAGGGCAACACGGCCCAGCATGCTAACAGCTGCCCCCCCCCCCCCCGCCTCTGCAACCACGTTGAAATTGTGGTCGCACTGCAATTTCAGCGCAATCGCAAAAAGTAGGTAAGCCTTCTACCGGCGCAGCCTTGTTGCGACGGCAGGAGGGCCGCAGCCATCTTTTTGATCGGAGCAGCTGCGTGTGATGTCACACAGCCGCCCCGATCATGCCACCACCACGTCCCCTGTACGACTGCCGCCACCCCCGCAACGCTCCTTCTCCGCCTAGGAAACAGGGTGTTGCCGCCCCCTCCCGCCCAACGAACGCTGCAGTAAATGCAGGTGCATGCGCAGGATGGGTCCTGCGCATGTGCCCGCATCATCATCGTATTTTTTACGGTTGGATTGCGAGTTGTGATCCAACCTGAATAGGGTCCTATGCGTTTACTCACAGCTACATAAAGTTTGTAAAGAAAAGTCCTATGTTTGTTAATGTAACGCCACCACGAACATGTGACATGTGTTGTGATGTCTCCTGCATGCAATGGACTTGAAGCATTAATTTTGTCAACTGAATCCTCAGCACTGGGTTGTATAGAGAGTAAATGGCTCAAATGTGCAGACAATAAAGCAGTATTACTTATATCTATCACTTGAACATGACAGTAAAGGATGGGTGCATACATACATACACTATAGAGTGAAACTATAACACAGGTAACAATATATATAGTATACTGATAATACTGTTCATCCACTTCAATGCTAAAGTTTTATGTGCTGCATTTTGCCTACATACGTCAGCTACTGATAATGTGCTGTATGTGCTTATTCACTGCCAATGTTACATACACACAGCAGGGGCTTATTAATAGAGGAGGGGGGCCGTGTGCAGTCTCCTTCCAGGCCCCCTCCTTTCTTGCCTGCGGCACAAGTGATTAGACTCTGGCGCTATGCCAGAATCTACTGCGTTACCGCAAGTCTCCCTACAAAAAAAGGTGTAGTGCCCATTTTCCCTGCAATATTTCCACGAGTGTACAAATCACCAGAACAATGGTCACTGAGCCATTGCCCAGTGCTTTGTGCAACTGCCAACTCTGGACTGCAGGGAGGTAAGTATTGAGGGAATGGGTGCCTGCACCTATTATAGATATGTGACTCATTTATCAGTGATCAGTAAATAGGAGTCAGATATTTTTGTAGTTCATTGTGTTCTGAGAAGGACATTTTGATTCTGATATTCAAGAGAACTATAACATTAGGTACTAGGTCAGTTATACCCCTTTTAGACTGCCAGCTATGAACACGGGTTATTGGCACATGGTCGCGCATAACCCATGTTCATGTGCGGCCTGAAAGGTGCCAGGGGAAAAATACAGAGACGAGTGACCCGGTATTTCAACCCTGGTAGCGAGCAGGGTTGAACTCATGTTCAACCTGGCTCGCTGTGCAGTGTGAATGGGAGCCAGGTCGATGCGACTCGTTTCTCATTCACTGTGTGTTTACGGGCGGCGCTTGGAGACCATGTGATATATGTCGGATTGCAGACAGCGGTGGCGGGACGCCTGAGGCGGGTCTCACCCTGGGTGTTCCCGTGTCAGGCTTCCGGGTGTGACCCGCCTCAGGGGGTGTGAAAGGGGTATTACAGTGTTTTAGACTGAGATTGCAATTCCAGACACCTGCTCTGAATGTAATATGAGCATAATGCTAATGCAACGATACACAGCTAGGATACGTACGCATCTATGCGATCACACTGCCCACTACAAAAGAGTCGCCGTTGTCACTATCGCCAGCAGTTGCATGCTAGGTTCATGAAGTCAGTCTAAATTTGGAGTCCACTTTGCACATGTATGACTCATAATAGGATGCAACTCTAGTTATACACCCACGACACACATAGGGGGATATTCAATTGTTTGAAAAGTCAGTTGGGTGTCTGTTTTTTCCTATCTAATAGACAGGGAAAAACAGACACCCAACTGACTTTTCAAACATTTGAATCCCCCCCCCCCCCACACACACTATCCAGTGCCAGCCAGAATTGCCCATTCAGTTTCCATTGAGAAACAGCTCAGGTGTTTATCTCTGGATTGCTTGTGAGTTCACATAGATGCGTATGCAGCCCGCAGAGCATGCGCAGTATGCAGAAAATCGCTAGAGGCGGCCGCATTCACACTTGTGTGGACTCAGAATATTGCCCGATGTCTGTACTTATTATATCAGATATTAGATCTAAACTGTGCAAAAGGCAATGGCAGGCATGATCATTATAGTATTCACTACATTAAAATGGGACAAATAATGTAGGAACTGTTATTTATGGTAAACACTTTTTTTATGGTCAACAGTATTTTTGGAAATATTGGATGTCCCATCAACACTTCTTGCTGCATTTATGTTATATTTGGTGTTTGCTAGTACAGTGTTTAACGTAGAGATCAGCTGTACTTATTTTTGCCACAGTTCAGTATGCAGTCATGGACCATTGAATGCACCAGGGGGCAAGCACCGTGGGAACATGTAAGACAAACTTTGAGTACTGAAACTTCTCAGATGTACTGCACCACTTTTAAGAACACAGATAGACCAGATGTTAGCACGACACTGGAGGCAGCTGTTTTGTGTTTGGCACCTATAAACATGAGGTTGTAGCTTTATCTTTACAAGGGACCTGTGACATTGCTGCGGCACATCACAACCAGTATCTGCAGTACAGATGTGCCCTCATACAGCTAGTCTCCATAGGCCATGCTTTGTGAGTTGCCTGGCGGTAGTGAGCGGACGGGTCTCATACTACTCTGCATGCACTGGATGTTTTCTTCGGCCGAAAATGCATTTTAGTCGCATTGCGATGTGACTAAGATGTACCAGGAGACTGAGCTGATTAATTTAATATGCAACACTTGTAAATCTGTATGTGACTGAGGAGGACATGTACTAAGCAGTGATAGTGGAGAAGTGAGCCAGTGGAGAAGTTGCCCATGGCAACCAATCAGAATTGACGTAACATTTATATTTGCATACTATAAAAGAATGCAGAACAGCTGATTGGTTGCCATGAGCAACTTCTCCACTGGCTCACTTCTCCACTTTTAATCACTGCTTAGTAAATCTCCCCCTGAGTCTGTATATGTAGCACAATGGAACTTGATGTGGTAAAAAACGCTTCCACGGCACTGTAGCACCGTATGTAAGTTCAGAGACTCAGCTGCACACAGATATACAAGTGCTGCATATTAAAGTAATCGTCCTAGTCACATTGTGACTAATGCTGGGTATACACACTACAATTACCTGGCCGATCTGGCCGATGTCAGCGGATCGGGCAGATAATTGCACTGTGTACGTGGGCGTCCGATTTGAAAATATCGTTCTGTCATGCATGCCGGATCATTTATTTGATATTTGCAAAGTGTTTGCCCTACAATGGCCGACCGACAGACATTCCCCTGTTCCTTCACATAGGAAGAATCAGGGAAATGTCTCCTCCCCAGAGGCGGAGCACCGATATCAGGTGACATGTACTGTGAGAGATCTCACAGTGTATGTCCCGGATATATCAACAGGCATTATATCTGACCGTGTATGCCCAGTTTAAGACACATTTTTTGGGTGAAAAAGACACGAAAAAGATGCTCGGCACAAGTAGAGTCTCACGGACCTGGCATGCCGAGGAGGGGCTGTTTATTGCGACTGCAGCAACAATATATGAAGACACATCTGTATGTGGCATTGGTTCCAAAGCAACTAATAGGCTGTGTACTCTTGAGTTTTGGATATTATATTGTATGTAGAGAAAATCCCTATAGCAATGATCTGGTGGTGGAAGAGACTGATCCATTTGCGCATTTTCTCTTTAGATAATTAAAATAACAATCTAGCATGTAGACCATTATCTTTATTTCAGTTGCATGTTTTGTTACATTGTTTTAAATGCCTGTCCTAGAGAGGCAATGTGTACCAATTCCTTTGCTGGTAGTAGATATACAAACGGATAATAAATTATCTTTCTGCGTTGCAACTGCCTCAATTTTTTGTCATACTGACATCTTGAGAAGAAAGCTGCAGACGAGACAGCGCACATCCTGCTTTACACACACATTTTTCGCTTTTACTCACACTTTCTGGGAATAAATTTGCACAAGGAGGCAGACAGACACTCGGTCGTAAAAGCCAAAAGCTAAGCAGCGCATATTTTTTTTTTATAGAATTCATTTTCAAGCTTTTTCCTACCTGCAGTTAGTAAACAGTCATTTAGTTGACACAATGTAAGCAAAATAAGTATTAGGTAAGGAGATTACTCGCAAATTTTGTAGGGTTTTACTAGGCATCTCATGCATCACTACAATGAACCATTACCCACATTAGGCAAACATTCGTTCTCTTCTTTGTTTATGTGCAGAAGCAGAGAACTCACTAGGGTTTTATAGTCTGTTCATTAGAGAGTGTGGAACTTGATGTAATAATTGTCATTTAATAAAAGATGTTTCATGGCATAAAAAAAGTCAAACTTACTTTACTTCAGCTAAACTTCATTATAATCTTGCTCAAACGTGCACAGGCAAATTTAATACAGGAAAGAGTCAGAACTGCTTCCCTAGATCCTTGCATTGAATTGTGGTGTTTCCATCATACTTCGTGCTGGAAGTAGGTAACCGCCCCCCCCCCCCCCTCCTCCTCCCCTCCACTCATCTCATGACAACCCCCAACTGTGCATTGCTTTATATGCAATTCATATGCAATTCTGACTGCATCCTCAGAAACTTTAGAAATGTCAGTAAAGTAATAAGATCAAGGATTAACCTTTTCCACCCAGGACCCTAATTATGTCTTTGCTTTTGTTCAACACTTTTAGATTCAAATTGGATTTCAATCTAATTATTACTTAACTGTTTACTGAAATTATGTATATTACTGTTATTAAATATAGCAAATGCAAAATCAAGGATATTAATCATATTATAATTAGTGATGAGCGGATTCGGTTTTACTCGGTTTTACTCGGTTCTCAAAACGGCATCTTATTGGCTCACGGATGTCACGTGTTTTGGATAGCCAATAAGATGCCGTTTTGAGAACCGAGTAAAACCGAGTAAAACCGAGTAAAACCGAACCTCGCTCATCACTAATTATAAATATTATTACTGGTTGGTTGGTTGGTTGGTTGGTTGTGCAGAAAAGTTTTGGAAGAAAATATTGAGCACCATGGTAACATTATGGCAATCCATGTTTTTGTTAGAGATATATGGGGCAATTTTATTGTCAGCTATTTGCGTTCACAATGCGCAATTACGGTACGGCAACATTGCTGATTTTCCTATAGCTTATCACCAATCACTGAATTGTCCTGATAGGTTGAAAGTTTAACAATGTAATACTTTCTATCTTGCTAAAATAGCAAGTGGAATTTTCCACAGTCATTAGAGATCTTAGTTGTGAAGTGCATGCAGTAAGCCTATGCTGCGTTAATGACTGGGCTAGTGGCTCCGTCATTGCTGTTCTTCACACGTAAGCTACAATAAGCTATTTGTAGTGAACCGTAGTTTAGAGAACACACAAAAACCTTGATTTCAGAAACATTTTGCACTGACCTTAGAAAGTGGTTTTTGCTGTGTGCCTAACCAAAATCAATGCTTCCATCCAAAAGCAATATATAATAGAGTATATTCTGCGCATATAAAAGCAATACATCATATATTCTGTCAATATAGTCACTTTTATTTCAAATGTTTGTACAATTAATGTTAAATTATCTATAGTTGTAGCTGTATATACAATAAAATGCAATTGTTTTTTTAGCAGTGAGATTTACTGTTTTACAATACAGTGTATAACATACAAACATAGGCTAAATTAAAAAAAAATGATCAGGAGTAGAAAGAGAAGGAAAGATGAGGGAAGGGGAGGTTCTCCTGGTGGCTTTGTTTTTGCTGTAATACAGAGCAGTATACAAAAGATGATGAGGCAATATAAGCTGAAGTTACAGTAGCTAGGAAGCATACAGTACCTCCCAACATTTTGCAGTTTAAAATCAGGATCCTGAGTGCATCTTTGGGGCTCGAACCCAAAAAGAGGTGTGGCCTCATGAGTTAGGTGGTGTGGCCTCGCGCCGCGGAGATGCTTGGCTGCCCCCAGGCTCTCTCCGCACTGGGGACAGTAGCTGCTTTCCATGCTAGGAAAATACTGACTATTTTTGCATGTACAGTAGTAAACAAATACTAGCAGCATTGCCAGAGCTGGTCTCTGTGCCGCCCACACCCCTGCTCCAGCGCTACTGGCTAACCAGTGCCATGCCAAGCAGCTTGCATGCCAAATCCAGGTGCTGAGAGCAGCAACGGGGTAGTCTCCTGGACTTTGCACCCTGTGCAATGGGACCCCTTGCACTCCTCTATTTACAGCTTGGATTTTGCACTGCAATTTAGATTTAAGCTAGGACACATCTCTCCCCAGCTATAAATCTACCCACCTGCAGTGCAACAAGGTCTTTCCATGTGCAAATTGCTCCTAAAGGGGGGTACACTTGTACCGATGTGTGCTGAGCATTCTAGCACAGAACGCTCGGCACACATCTCTCCCCCCTCCCAGCACTCTGCGTGATGTGTGCTGAGCAAGGGGTTTGGCCCCCCTCTGGCCAATCTAGAGTCAGCGATAGCGACGTACGGGCCGCGCATCGCTATCGCTATGGGGCATACACACAGAGAGATGTGTGCTTCATTTCTAAGCAATCTACTCATATTGTTTAGAATCTAAGCACACATCGCTACGTGTGTACCCCCCTTAACTCTAAATCAGGCCACGTGTCAAAGAAAGATGTTCTGTATAATGGGGGTCATTCCGAGTTGATCGCACGCTGCCGATTTTTGCAGCGCAGCGATCAGGTTACTACTGCGCATGCGTATGCACCGCAATGCGCACGTGCATCATACAGGTACAAACAGCATTATTGCTGTGCAATGCTTCCATTCACACAGCCGTTCGCAAAGAGATTGACAGAAAGAGGGCGATTATGGTTGTCAACTGACCGATTCCTGGGAGTGGTAGGGAAAACGCAGGCGTGTCCAAGCGTTTGCAGGGCGGGTGTCTGACGTCAATTCCGGCACCGGACAGGCTGAAGTGATCGCAAGGGCTGAGTAAGTCCACAGCTACTCAGAAACTGCAAAAAACGTTTTCGTTCCGCTCGGCTGCACATGCGATCGCACACTTGCAAAGTGAAAATACACTCCCCCGTGGGCGACGACTATGCGTTTGCACGGCTGCAACAAGTAGCTAGCGAGCAATACACTCGGAATGAGGGCCTATATGTGTGCCACAGAAATCATTTACATGCAGTAAGATTGCATCAACACCTTCTATCAGAGATTTATTTTGCAATAAAGATAGTTAATAGCATTGCAGATTAGTTTGCAACTTTCACAATTACAATATTAAGAAAGGTGGTCTAGACTTTTAGTAAGATTCTTTTTGCACAGTAGTCTATATACATATATATTCTTTTTAGTATATATGTTACATTTAAATAGAATCATTAGCCCTTAAAAATAACTTAACGCAATTGACATGGTGCCTGCTATTACAGGAGGGCTTGGCGACTCTTCTGAACGTTCTTTGAGTAATTTTAATAGGAAGTGAGAGTTTCCAAGCATTAGCCCAGCTAACATAACATGTGACATCCTGCCATCTATTCAGCTGTGTAGCACTGCCACTTAAGTCCTGTAATCTGCAGCTATACCTTCCCCCAACCAGCAATTCCACATGCATGCTACACAGGCTTGCTCAATCTTCAGTCGCTGCCTGATGTATTCTCCTTAGATGAAAGGGAGAGATCTTGTTATTGACCCAATCTTGACATTTTTTTCCTGGCTACTTTATTTTGTTTGTCATGCTATATTTACAAGAGAATAGTAACACTATTAGGTGATTAGACGACTGATGATGTGAAACATCTATTTCAACTATAAGACCACAAGATGTATGTGTTGTAATCGTTATACAGAGGCTGTTACACTGCCTTGTCATATGTTGTGTGCTCTACATCATTTGCCTTTATGCTTTATTACGGTAACAACAGTTTTACATCTGCAACTGAAAGTATACCCCATACTAGTGATAAGAACTGTTCTGTTTGGAGGAAAAATGTTGTAAAGTAGGTTTGGACTTTCCTGTCCATTTTAGACCATGGGTGTGCGTTTTACTATACCAAATAAGTATATGAATGCTGGGTGACCCGAAGAGGCAAAACAAGATTTAGAGGGGGTCATTCCGAGTTGTTCGCTCGCTAGCAGATTTTAGCAGCATTGCACGCGCTAGGCCGCCACCCTCTGGGAGTGTATCTTAGCTTAGCAGAATTGCAAACAAAAGATTAGCAGAATTGCGAAAAGAAAATTCTTAGCAGTTTCTGAGTAGCTCGAGACTTACTCCTACACTGCGATCAGCTCAGCCCGTTTCGTTCCTGGTTTAACGTCACAAATACGCCCTGCGTTCGGCCAGCCACTCCCCCGTTTCTCCAGACACTCCCCGTTTTATCGTGGCACGCCTGCGGTTTTCCGCACACTCCCAGAAAGCGGTCAGTTTCCGCCCAGAAACACCCACTTCCTGGTGAGCCACCCCCCCCCCCCCCCCCCACACCCCCTGCAGCTAACCTCTTCCAATAGTATTGAAATTCCGGTTCAGTATTCAGTATCCCGACCTTCATGATCCTGACCGGATCCCAAATAATACACATCCCTTTCTGAAAAACATGCCACAATGAATTTCCGTCATATAAGAAATGACTGATAAGTGCCAAAAATTAATGCCCCTAAGACCTGACATTTTATACTTCTTGTATCACACACTTGATGATATTTTGGCCCTATTGTTCCTTTACATGTATTGTGCATAGAAAACTTAAACCATGATGGTCATCCCTGGTGAGAAACTAATATGCAACCAGTGAATGATCGTATTTATCACATGCATGACATTCTGACCAATCACTGTCCTTTAAACTATTTGTTAATGCAACATAATGAATATCTTGTCTGTCACTATTATCTGCCAAGCAGGGTCGGATATAGACTTTGTGGTGCCCCTGCAAAAAATAGGGGCGTGGCTTCACGGAGAAGGGGCGTGGTCAGTTATGCTCCCTGTAGAGTTGTGCCACCAGTAGAGTTGTGCCCCCTAGTTGCGCTGTGCCCCCAGTACTGTGCCCCCTGTAGAGTTGTGCCCCCTAGTTGCGCCGCTTAAAAAATAAAATAATAATTTAAAAAAATTAATACTTACAATCCCCGCTCCTGCTTTCCGACCGCTGCTGCCCTCCGTCTCCGGACACTGGCGCTGCTCCTCTGATCTATGGGAGAGACGTCATGACGTCTCTCCCATAGCACCGCACAGACACTAGAGGTCAATTATGACCCTAGTGTCACTGTCTATGTGCCGCTCCCACAATGCAGTGCGGTGCGTACACAGCACTGCATCTACCGAGCATCGTGGGGCACCAGTAGCGGATCTTGCCACGGTGGCAGTGCCCTCTGGACGGCGGCGCCCCGGGCAAAAATCCTGCGTGCCCATAGCAAGATCCCCTACTGCTGTCAAGACATTATCAAATTCAGTTCTCTGTAATAAGTTGCAGATCATTTTAATAAGCACCACTCTATAAAAACAACAAAAGTGACTACTGAACAGGTATACTGAATATTCTCAATGTTTTTGACATTTTCTATTATTAAAATTACCCTTACTACTTCCTTTATTTAATCTACCCTCTAATGACCCTTTTGACTGAACAATCTGTTTCAATTGAAAGGTTCTGTGGTCTCATTTTATTGTGTCACACTATGCACGGGGACTAAACTAATTGCACAAAACTAAATGGACATTAAATGTCTGATTATCGTAATATATTTTGAAGATGGCAGTATATCCTGTGTAACTTATTTATCCATTGGCATAAATTACTCAGGAAAAAAAAACAGAATTGCTTGGTTATCAATAGTAAGCAAATGATCAACCATTTTGCACAATAATAACATTTTTATGGTTAGGGTGGTACTGCGCTATTGTCTGCGCCTGGTATTTACTTGCATCAAAGCAGCTCAAGCAATATTTCCTCTGTCACTTATAATCTAGATAGAGGGAACCCTTTTTGGTGACCCTTTATGCAGCAGTTTCAGTGGAGGGTCCAACACTGTTACCTAGGATTCTTCTGCCAGATCTTACCTTCTCTAATGAGACGTTAGTGCTGGAGGACTTTATACTGTCCAGGGGATTTATGTTTCAATCAATGGAAATGTGGAAGCGGATGTGGTGCCTGATTTGACAGGTGCTGCATTGGCTATGCAGTACATAGAGGTCTCAATAATTCTTATGATAAGAGTCCTTCACTGCTGAGGTCTCTCTTCTCTCCTACCTTGCAAATTGTGCTATCCAGAACCCATGCTTCACTGCAATGTGTTATTGACCCTCATCTTTGCCTGAACAGTATCTCCCTCTTCCAAGCAAAAATAAAACAATAAATTAACTTAAAAAAAGGACTTAAACAGTAATAAATTGCTACAGCAAAATGTGCAAAAAATCCCAAAACATAAGGCCTAATTCAGAGGCAAACGCTGCAACGGCAATGATCGCACTCTGAAGCCCTTTGTGGAGTGTGTCCAAAAGCGAGTGCGAAAGCAGCTCACTGGTGTGATCGCCTCTGTCTGGCAGACAGAGGCAGAGGCGGTTGCGGGGCGCAAAGGGGGTGTGCCAAGAGCGTTAGAATGCTGTTACCATCACCCGCAGCCGCTGCGACCCATAACATGGCAGGTGGCTGCCTGCCAAAGCAGCTAGGCTGCACAGGTAGGGAGGTACCCGGCGGGTGCGAAAGCATCGCCACCGTACCTGTACGGTGGTGGTAGTGGTGGTGGTGGTGGTGGAGGGGTGGTAGGGACTGACATGCGGGGCGGACTAGCCTTGTGCTGGGCGTCCCCCCGCATGTCAGAGATGTGCTAATTTATGTATATAACATATTTTATTTAAAGCCAGCGGCACAACAAGTACTGCTCTGGTAAAAACAGCTATCCCTGTATATGCGAGTAGCGGATCTACTGTATGTAATAGAAGACAGCGGTGCAGTTTGTGGCCATAAGTGCCAGTTTCTTCTACCGCTCTAGTTATGTTCCTCTCTGTAATTGTAGTTATGTATATGACAGTGCTTAACCTCTGTGGTACTACTATTGCCATGTGATGTGATGAAAGGGTACAGACTCATCAACACTATTTAAATGAACAAAGTGGGAATATTGTACACTGCACTGATTCTGTTGTAGCAGACATAATAAACGTTGTTGACCAATAGATGCAGTTCGGTGTGTGCAATAATAAAATAGAATAAAACAAGGTCACAGTCATCAAATAAATATGTCAGTGGGGAATATAAAAATACATTTAGTACAATGAATTCCCCTTAACAACACTCAGGAGAGCAGTTGACAGAAGTAAATGTTGCAACCAGAACTCTTCTTTCCTACAGCCCCCTGTAACGCTGTAACACATTCTCCTACAGAGAGCGTGCCTGCATTCCCTTTTTTCTTCTTTTTGTTCTTTATTTAGCATTTGCTACATTTTCAAACTTTAGAGCTTCCGTTTTCTGTTTTAAAATCCAAGACAAAAGACTGTAGTGAAACAGGACCTCGTGTCCTTTTTCTCTTCAAAGTAGTTTTTTTTTTCATCTTACAGATTCTGCAGAAAATGAAAGTCAGTAGAAAGAAGTTTTTACTATATATATATATATATATATATATATATATATATATATATATATATAGTCTTAATACTTTGTAGTGCCACAAGATCTTGTTTAATATAAGTGTACTAACGAGAAACTTAGCCCATTTTTATTTTCGGGGGTCTCAAAAACACAAGTCACTCATAGCATGTACATAAACACAGTATAAATTCACACCAATTGTTGTGAAACACATTACAAATGCTGCACTAGGATTGGCCCTCAGGTTATGAGCCCCTGCATTTATAATTGGAAGGAAAAAATATATAATATTATTTGGCAGTCCACCAAATTTTATGCTTTTGGCAGTAGAGTCAGGGGCTTCATAGTAATTATACCACCATGGGCACACTTCTGCTTGACCGCCCTCTCCCAATTATCCTCCAATTATCCTAACATATAGCATCTTTCTTAACCATACAGGTGTTGCCTAGCAACGCCTGATGCTTTGCACATGATGTTTACAAGAAGCAGGGTCCACATGAAACATTATCTTCTGCAGTGCCTTTGTCTGATCCTATACCCAGTGTACGTACAACACATTACTGTCAACTGCACTGAATCTATTTTTTATTTTCCCTCTTTTTAAAATTATTTATAATTCTTTTTTTCTTTAATGGGATGTCTGCCCACAGGGAAGTGGGTTTAATAAATATAAACTTAGCAAGTATGTTTATAGTTACATTTCCATTTAGTTTTTACTTTTAGTGCTCCATTTTCTATATGAGTCAGCTTTTAACTTACTGGAAACACCCCTTTACCCCAACCAACTGCTGCAATTTTTTCAAACTAGATGTTCATTGAGTCTTGGGCTTAACACTTCCTCTGTATGCTGTTGTCAACCAGCACTGTGGGATAAAGTGAGACTTGGACTGTGCAATAGCACCAGGGACA